>NC_030684.2:41482248-41788998 GCF_000004195.4 Xenopus tropicalis | reverse complement strand
TTATCCTGCAATAGACTTCTTTCGTACTGATTCAGATCACAAAACTGTCTAAAGATGTGATGGATCCTCCACTGGCCTTTTTCCACCCGCAGAGAAATACAAGTGACCAACTAATACTGCAATTACATCTTGAAATGGGATATATGCCCAGCAGTATCTATAAGTGAGTAACAGTGCAGTGAGATATCCACCAATACTTACTAATGAGTAACAGTGCAGTGAGATGCTCAGCCGTACTTACTCACGAGTAACAGTGCAATAAGATATCCACCAGTACTTACTAATGAGTAACAGTGCAGTGAGATACCCACCCGCACTTACTTATGAGTAACAGCGCGGTGAGATGCTCATCAGTACTTACTAATGAGCAACAGTGCAGTGAGATGCTCAGCAGTACTTATTCATGAGTAAGAGTGCAGTGAGATGCTCAGCAGTACTTACTCGTGAGTAACAGTGCAGTGAGATGCTCATCAGTACTTACTAATGAATAACAGTGCAGTGAGATGCTCAGAAGCACTTACTCATGAGTAACAGTGCAGTGAGATGCTCAGCAGTACTTAGTCATGAGTAACAGTGCAGTGAGATGCTCATCGGTACTTACTCATGAATACCAGTGCATTTGGAGGCTCATCAGTACTTACTCATGAGTAACAGTGCAGTGAGATGCTTAGTAGTACTTACTCGTGAGTAACAGTACATGAGTACAGTAAGTAACAGTGCAGTAGGATTGTGCACACTCAGCAGATTTCCCCAAAACACTGGAGTGAGCATGTTTGGGTCAAATTCTATTCTATGCATGCAGTGCCATGGGGAAGTGACTGAAGCTAAAGGTGGGAGGCGATCAGGTTGCCACTGGTGTCTCTTCACTGGCAGAGAACCCACTGTGTATTCTATTGCCCTAAGAAATATATGGTAAAGGTATTGTGATTTATTTTGGGTGAGCAGAATGCTGAGATGTGTGGTTTCTAAAAATGAAGCTTTTGCAGCAATGTCATTTTCTACTGCATGCAACATCTCGTGTCAGGTTCGGCTGCAGTAAGTATAGTTGTTAACTGAAGCTTTCCTGCAATCAGCTACTGGAGGGTGCTTTATATAGAATTTATAGGCCCTTTGTGTGCTTGTTACCTGAGCAAACAGGTTTCATTGTGTACAGTGAAGGTTTTGCTGAAAATTATTTGGAGGTAGCCAGGGTGTTCCTGCTTCAGTTAGAGTTGTTGAATATTGGCCCTTGGTGCTGCATTTGCTCTGACATCCCGTTTATGATCCAACTTTGACCTTTGTTTCTGTATTCTGCTAAATCCCTGGTGCTGAGCAAACCTGTGTATGACCCGGCTAGCCTTCCAAATCTGCGTAGGCTCTGGTGCCGCACATCTTATTATGTGTATGACCTGGCCTCACTGACAATTATCCTGTTGCTCCATCTGGCATTCACTGCAGTGCCACTTACTCACTGCCACCAGTGATTCAGTGAGCAATATCTGTCTCATATGGAGCGACCAGTATTTCCACCCACAGTTCCTACCCTTAAGCCCTGCTGGCAGCTATTAATACAGGGAAGGCGCTGGGTCCTCCTGAGCACTGCCTCTGAACTTTAATAAAAATTGTTGCAGATGTTAAAAAAAATGTTGTGTGGTAGCCGCAACAAATGCATTTCGCGGATTTTCCTGCAGTTTTTATAATTTTTTCAGCAAAGCAAAATGAGACAGATCCACTTATCACTAGTCCCAATATAGCCTAACCTTAAAGCAGGGGTCCCCAACCTTTTTTTTACCTGTGAGCCACACATACTTGTGGAGCAGCACAAGCATGAAAAATGTTCATGAGGGTGCCAAATAAGGGCTGTTATTGGCTATTTGGTAGCTCCTATGTGGACTGGCAGCCTACAGGAGGCTCTGTTTGGCAGTACAACTGGTTATTAATTAACCAAAACTTGCCACCAAGTCAGGAATTCAAAAATAACTACCTGGTTTTGGGGCATTGAGAGCAACATCCAAGGGGTTGGGGAGCAACATGTTGCCCTGAGCCACTGGTTGGGGATCACTGCCTTAAAGTCTCTCTCCTTGCTCAGCCACAGGAATCCGCGTATTCGCTAAAGTGGACATTAAACTTAACAGAATTCAGAATCTATTAAAGCAGATCTAAAGTCAGAAACAGAGTTAGACTATTTTGCTGCTGTGGGAAGAAATCAGCCACTTACAATTTACTACTATCTTTATTTTTCTGTATCAATTTTAAAATACAAGAACTCCATTTTTGCCGCTGGTTAAAACAAGAGAGCTGCTCTGATCCTTTTCCTAGAAGGCCGCATGTCTCTGGCACCAGCCAATCAGAAATGACCGTGTGTTTTGTCAGATGCACCTTCCTATTTGCCATTGGCTGTTGCTCTGCTTAGTTGACAGGAATGGAGCCCTCTAGCAAGAGAATAGTAATGGCTTTCATGTTACCCTGTGGCAGAGAACAGCTTTAGCATTTTAAGATATTACAGAAATATAATAAAAGTACCCTGTTTTGCTTTACAGCAGTGAAAAAAGTGCACCTTATTTCTGATAGTAAATCCCCCTTATTAAAAATCAATTTATGAGTTATCTGCTGTTTATAACAGAATAAATAAAGCAGACAGTATAAAGAAAAGTAACCAATGAAAAAGTGATAATGTCCCTGTAATGTACATCCTAGGTAAAAGGGACATGCACAGGGCTTGGCAGTACTGCCCCTTACAGAGGAGAGCAATGTTATATACTGTACAGTTGTATTTATGTAATAGTAACGACAATGCTGTAATATATTCATTAATATCCAAGAACAAGTGATGTTCTCAAAAATGTATATTACTATTCAGTTCCTATTACTGATCTCACTAACAATTAATATAGCTGTGAGACAGAGTAGATTTATAGAGCAGCATGATATTTGGCAGTCAGTAATAGTGACAGAGCAGTTGCATGCGCAGCCATCCTTACAGACCCATACTGACCTATCTATCCACTCACATACAGACCCATACTGACCTATCTATACACTCACATACAGACCCATACTGACCTATCTATACACTCACATACAGACCCATACTGACCTATCTATCCACTCACATACAGACCCATACTGACCTATCTATCCACTCACATACAGACCCATACTGACCTATCTATACACTCACATACAGACCCATACTGACCTATCTATACACTCACATACAGACCCATACTGACCTATCTATCCACTCACATACAGACCCATACTGACCTATCTATCCACTCACATACAGACCCATACTGACCTATCTATACACTCACATACAGACCCATACTGACCTATCTATACACTCACATACAGACCCATACTGACCTATCTATCCACTCACATACAGACCCATACTGACCTATCTATCCACTCACATACAGACCCATACTGACCTATCTATCCACTCACATACAGACCCATACTGACCTATCTATACACTCACATACAGACCCATACTGACCTATCTATACACTCACATACAGACCCATACTGACCTATCTATACACTCACATACAGACCCATACTGACCTATCTATCCACTCACATACAGACCCATACTGACCTATCTATACACTCACATACAGACCCATACTGACCTATCTATACACTCACATACAGACCCATACTGACCTATCTATCCACTCACATACAGACCCATACTGACCTATCTATACACTCACATACAGACCCATACTGACCTATCTATACACTCACATACAGACCCATACTGACCTATCTATACACTCACATACAGACCCATACTGACCTATCTATACACTCACATACAGACCCATACTGACCTATCTATACACTCACATACAGACCCATACTGACCTATCTATACACTCACATACAGACCCATACTGACCTATCTATACACTCACATACAGACCCATACTGACCTATCTATACACTCACATACAGACCCATACTGACCTATCTATACACTCACATACAGACCCATACTGACCTATCTATCCACTCACATACAGACCCACACTGACCTATCTATACACTCACATACAGACCCATACTGACCTATCTATACACTCACATACATAAACCATATATACCAACATTGATAGTAATTGTAGGTTTAGTAGTTTCCTGCAAATAAACTTCACAAGGGTTTTACCTTGCTGAAATAGCCTTGTGTGCCAGTAACATTTTCTTGTTGAGGGTGCCAATCCCTTTTGGCACCCTTTGCTGACTGGGAAGGTAAGGGTGTGCAAGCTCTCCTTTTCTAGCTAGCATAATCTCAGCAGTTTCTTACTAGTAACACTTAATTAATGCTTAGCATTGCCTACGAATGGGTAATAGTGCAGTTAGATGCTCGGTAGTACCTAGTAGTGAGTGACATTAACATATGATCAGCATTGCCTACTATTGCGTAATAAATAGTATAGTGAAATAGTCAGCAGTAAATACTAGTAAGTCCAGTGAGATATTCTTAGCAGTATTTATTACTAAGTAACAGAGCAGTAAGATATGTTCAGCATTGCCTACTAATGAGTAATAATAAAGCAAGATGGCAGTATCTACTAGCAAGTAACAGAGCAGTGAGATTTGCTCAGCAGCAATTACTAGTGAGAAACAGAGCATTAAGATATGATCAGCATTGCATCCTATCAAGTGAGATGCCCAGCATTACCTACTAGTGAGTAAGTGCAATGAGATATTCTTAGTATTTACTACTGAGTAACAGTAAGATATGCTCAGCACTGCTACTAATGAGTGATAATGCAGTGAGATGCCCAGCAGTACCTACTAGTGAGTAAGTGCAATGAGATATTCTTAGTATTTACTACTGAGTAACAGTAAGATATGCTCAGCACTGCTACTAATGAGTGATAATGCAGTGAGATGCCCAGCAGTACCTACTGGCCAAGAGGAACTAAACGCTAACTAATTTGTTTATGAATTTTCAGTGAATGGAATTTCTATAAGTTAAACACACGCTTCATAAGCTGCACTGTTAGTAAAAGGAGCATCCATGTCTTCAATGCAAAAAATTCTTATTGTGCTCTGAGTGCCCTCCTGTGGTTTGTGTCCATTTCATGCTCTATTTATAGGCAAGGAAAAAACTTCCTGCACACAGTTTTAATTGTCATGTTTGAATAATGCTGTTTCCAAAATGAATAGACAGAAAAACAATGGAAGACCAGAAAATGATAATAATGGTAAAATAGAGATGATCTGTAGGGTTTAGCTACTGGGACATGGTTACTGTTGTTGCAAATAAGTTACCCATTCAAACTAGCTACTGGTAAAGAATGAATCCCAACTTGTCCCGTGCTGGCTACTATCTAAATCTGTTTGGCCTATGGCACTTTTATTCTAATGTAAAGGTGAAGACACACAGAGCTACTAGTAGCAGCTACTTTTTTATGTCTACTAAATTCCAGAAAATACCCTGCCATAGACAATACATAGAATTGCCTCTGCTAAAACACACGTAGAGACAATTATCAGTAAATGATCAGCATTGTCTATTTTAGTAGCTGTGACAAGTAACTGCTACTAGTAGCTCCGTGTGTCTTCACCCTAAAGTTAACTTTTAATATGTTATAGGAGGACCAATTCTAAGCAACTTTTCAGTTGGTCTTCATTATTAAATTTATATTGTTTTTGAATTATTTCCGCTCTTCTGATTCTTTTCAGCTTTCAAATGGGGAGCAGCCAAAATACTACTGCTCTGTGAGGCTAATTTTATTGTTATCGTAACTTTGTATTGATTATCTGTCTATTCAGGCCCTCTCATTTTCATTTTGCAGTCACTCATTTAAACCATTGCCTAGTTGCTATGGTAATTTGGACCCTAGCAACCAGAAAGCTGCTGAACAAAAAGCAAAATAATTTAAAAGACACAAATAATAAAAAATCAAGGCCAATTGCAAATTATCTATGAATGTCTTAAAAGTTAACTCAAAGGTGAACAGCCCCGTTGATAACTATGGCACAGAACAAGAGCGCACAACTGTTTATAGTAAGCTTGATAAAGAACCTCGAGAAGCTCCAAACCCTGCAGCCGACCAACCAGCCTCTGAATTTAATGGGCGACTTTTCACTGCATTTTTAATTTCCACACAAAATACATTAAAGTCAGTGGGACTTTTTTTTAAATATGGGGAAATGTTGCTGATGCAAAGCTGAATTTCCTTTTTGGCAAATATGTAAAATGTGGCATTTTGCACTTTAGTACTTATGCCCTGTAGCATCTATGCTGAGTAGATATACTTGTCTCCACACTGATCTTATAGTTGTCTTATAAAGATTATGAATTTTATAGTTTTCGTCAGTGTGCAGTGAATGTAATAACCCTTCTTAATGAAAAAGTTGCTATGCTTGCTCCAAAAGTTTACGCCACCTATCTGTGCGACTTAAAGAGCAAAATGCACAATTAAAACGGACAATGCAATAACAGTCTAATGAAGAATAAAAGAAAATAAAAAGTCTAATGAAGAATATTACATTGCGAAATGCAATATTTTATTCTTATTTGTGCACATTTTTTTCTTGTCATTGACTATTCTTGCATTCCCCCATAAGGTTGCCCAGGAGCAGTAATCCATAGCAACCAATCAGGAGGAAGCATTTAGTAGTCGCCTGTTTAAAAGTAAACGTTTTATTGGTTATACTGATAAGTGAATCTGTCTTGTTTTGCTTTGCTGAAAATTACGCAAAACAGCAAAAATTTGCAACTAAATTAATGGGCTACCACACAACTTTTTTTTTTCACCGCATGACTTATTTTTCGGCCATTAGAGCAGTGAACACCTAGACACATTTAGTACATTTTATTACATTATGGGGGATAGTTGTTGAAAGGAGCCCACCCACTTTCATGCAATGAACCTCTAACTGCACTATATCAACAAAAGCCACTGATCTTTCCATCTCATTCCCTACATTATGAAGAATTCACTTTCCTTGTTATACTATGTGAAGTTGTATAACAGCTTCCATTACTGTAAATGATAATACCAGCATGGAGGGGTTAATTCTGCCACACAGAAGTGTCCTGTACGTCTCACAGAGCTGCACTTAGGAAATGATAGGGGAGATTTTAGCCATGGCAGGTTTATTTCATGTGTAAATCTCTGAGCTCTACGCTGGCATCCTGTAAACCATGTGTGTACATGTTCTATATTCTGTTTTATGGCCTATAAATGATAATTACTTTCCCTCCCTTCTGCAAATAACATTAGTGGGTTCTGACTCTCGGCTCCTGCTTTACCTGAGGATATTTATTTAGAATTTACGACTGTTGCTCTTTTGTTAATTACCTTTGCTTTTTAATTTCATTCCCTCCTGAATCCAAAAATACCAGCTGACCAAATGCTACTTCAAGACTGAACATAATGCAAAGAACTGTACCCAGTGCTTGGATAACATTAATGAGGAATAAAAAGAAATGAAATGGCATTATTAAAGAAAATGTAAACCTTTACAACAATAATTACCAAACAGAAATAGATTCTGCTATTCCAATAAAGACCTTACATTGCAAAAGAGGGTGGCAAAGTCTCCTTAGTGGTGGTGACCTACTAAACCACCCATATCACTGTAGTGAGACTAGGGTCATATCACTGTAAAGTAGCCCAATGACCCGTAGTAAAACGTAGGGAAGCAGGGGCATGACAGAGCCGTGGGGCTGACGTAGCCACTCCCAGTTGAAGGGGATTGGTGGATTCGTCGATGCAGGGAATAACGTGAGCAGGGGTATAAGTACTGAAAAACCATTCCCGCTTCTCAATCCATTTTAGGCAGCATAGTAAAACGCCCACCCTCCCTCCCTACAGAGGTGGAGGCACCAAAGTGTTGTTGGCGGGGTGATTGAATTTGGGGAAAACAATGGTTAGGTTAGGAAGGGAGTTTAATAGTTAATTGGGGCTGGCATGCCTGGAACCTCAGGGGTAAGAAAGTGGATCAGGAGGTGAGTTTTGTTGGGTAGGTGGTTCCGGGATAGAAGGGCAGCTGGCGGTGCCAGTTGCGCTGCGCAGTTATTGGCTTGTTACGGTATGGTTCTTTAAAAGTTGGTTGTTTGTTATACAAACATTTGTGTTATGTTTATGAGATGTTTTTGTATCATATTTGTTGATATGTTTTAAATTAAAACTTTGATTGTTATTAATAAATGTTCTACGGCCATTTTCATCCCAAGAATTGGTGTCCGTGTGTTTATTGGGGGTGGTAAGTAAAAAGGTAAAAGGGGTTTTTGGTTGGGAGAAGGGCGGGACAAGATCCGACGTTGCTCATGTCATGAGACTAGGGTCAAAAATGTGAAAATAATATAGAATAGAGCTTAGCCAAGCAGTAGAGTAAAGGGCAGGTAATTTGGAGGTCTGGTTTTAAGGGTAGCATGACAGGCAGGCCCAAGGGAAATCCAGGGTACTGGGGAGTGGGAGTGAGGAGCAGGGAGTCAGGTATAAATCAGGAGGAGTTGTGAGTGGTCCATGCCAGGCTGTGACCAGAAGCAAGCCCAAGGTGAACCAGCAGTTGAAAGCAACCTCCGCTCCACCTTAAAGAAGTAGTTCACCTTTAAATTAAATTTTACTATAATGTGTAGACATTGATATTCTGAGACAAATTGCAATTGGTCTTATTTTTTTATAGTTTTTCAGTTATTTTGCTTTTTGTCTAGCAGCTCTCCATTTGTTATTTTAGAAGCTATCTAGTTGCCTGACTGCACTTTCCAACCTCATGGCTGGCATGGTTTGGTAGCCCATTTATTTTGTGCAACAAGCATTCTGACAGGGGTGTTTATTAATAATGGCTGTTATATTTACTTTTATATATCTTATACCTCTGTTCATAATAAAGTTGTGGCCCATTTAACAAATAACAGATATACAACACTCTGTGCAGCACACACTTATTCCAAGAAGTATAAACAAGTACCAAGTTTTACATAACTACTTGCTCTGCCAGTGATGTACTGACCCTTATCTATCCCTATAATAAAGCTCACAACCACTCAATAAAATTAACAGGCTCGGAAAAAAAAAAAAAAAAACACAAGCCCATCAATATTTCTTTGGAAGCAAAAGAATGCCGGATTTCTCATTAACAAGACGATTAAGATGAGAGAGGAAAAAGAAAGGAACAGAAGAGGAAAACAACAGTATGAGGTTGCCATTTCTCAAGAGAGCTTTTCAATCATCGATCATAAAGTAGAAACTTTTTTTTTTTTTTTTTTTTGTGGTGCGTGTATTGACTTCAAACTCTTCACACTTTGACAGCTGCCAGCATTAACCCCTGAGACAGCTGGAGGTCTGCATTAGATTAGAGCTATTGACAAACTCTGATTTCTATTAAATTATGCCTGGATAAATAAATGATAGTGATGTACTTAGTCTATGGAGCATGGGCTATAAATCTATTGTATAGCAGAGCAGGGAGATCCCATCCTGTTAAAGTCCGGCATGCTAAAAGCTCTCTGCAATAGGTTTGGCGCCATGGTACAGGTATGATAGATATTAAGTGGATTTTCGCATTAATAAAGGGCAAATAAAAATGCATGCGAAAGACTGAAAAGGCTGCTTGTAATACAGGTGCTGTATTAGAAATGATACAAGGGACACTCATTAACTTCTCAGGGCTGCAAAAATGAGACAAAAACAGCAGGAGCCGCACTTAGTCTCAAAAGAACATTTAGTGAGAAACAATGTTCTCCGTTTTCTGCAGCGGCTCCGTTTCTGTCCTGTGCCTGGAATTGTATGTATATATTTTTAATAAAGTTAATTCTGTGTATTTGTGGGAAACAAAGCAATCTAGGCTCCAAATATTGCTCATATTGCGGTATGTGGGATGAGGAAAAAAGGGCCATTAAGGTTTGATTCTTGTAACAAATCATATAACTTTGAATAGGCCATTTCCTCTTTGTTACTATTTTGCCCCAGAACGCTACCAAAGGAAAAGGCATTCATTAAACCACATGTGGTTTTAATGCAATTTGCTTTGATGAATCGTATTTGTTTCTTTAATGAATCTGGTGGTATTCTGTGAACTAGGCACAAAGCTTTTGGCCGCCTCTCTGGAACAGAATGCAGGTGCTGTGTGAGCGATGCAGGAACAGTGAATTTCAGAGACCTCTAGCAGAGCGGGAGCTGCCTCCTCGCCTGCTGTATGTACAGTATATTGTCTGTTTGTGCCATGCAATTGGGATAAGAGGTACATTTAGAGTAATGATGATTGTAACCTACAGTTCCTCTAGCTTTGAGCTGCCCCCGGAAATCAGAAAATGAATTCCCACTGTCACACTTAACTCAGTCAGCGCAGAAGGGCAAAGCTTTGTGCATCTGCAGCCCCTTCCTAAACTGTAAATCTACCACTTACATCATAACAGAGTCTTTTGAGGCCCATCTGCTGGTTTTCAGCCAGTCCTGAGTCAGTGTGCAGTGTTATGGAGGAAAGGTTTAGAACCTTGCCAGCTTGGAAGAGTGCCTTATCTCTAGGGTTCTACATTAATGTGACTAAACTTGTGGATTAATAAGAAAATAGTAGTCCAGGAAAGATAACTACAACGTTATATAAATATTTAACAATAGATAAACTTAGTTTCCCTAGATAGACACCATTGGAAAAGGCAACCTATATAGGAGATTTCTGTAATTATTTGAGTTTTTCTAGCATTCAGTGAAAGCTTCCTAAAAGTCTAAATGGGTCTCTATAGGTTGCCCTGTATCCTGGGCTGGAACTGAGGGTAGGCAGAGGCATATGCCTAGGGTGCAATTCTGGGGGTGCTAGGCAAGTACCATTTATGCCTGTCAGGGTCCTGAAGGATTGCTGAATGGGCCTTTGCCAATCATCCCAAAACTTCTTGTGTGCCAGGGGGGTGGCTGTTTAGGATTGCCAGGTTTTAATCCCAGACAAAGGGGTGTGCTTGATGACATCAGTGATGTGTGTCACTGACGTTGTCGCTCAAATCTCTCAAGTCATCACGTGATAACATTTTCTGGTTGCTTTATGATCAGGGGCGGGGTTATTTTATTCAGAGGGTTTCTGTCCAGTTTCAGAATGTTGAAAACTGGCAGAAGGTTTTGACCCACACAGCCCCATGAAAAAAACAGGCTGTTCGGGTTAAAACCAGAAAGTGCCAACCCTATCTTGCCTTTAGTAAGGTTGCAAACAATACCGTGATTGGCCCAGCACTGCTAGTGTCCATAGCACAGTGAGTAGAGTTGGATCCCAGGAAATTCCAAGGTGGACCCTTTCCCCTTATTGGAGCACAGAGGATTAAATATTTGTTGCCTTTTTCAGGTTCTACTTGTGATTTCAAAATCCAAATTATCAAGAGAAAGGAAAGAAAAAGTTAGTTTAGGCGTCTGTGATGGGATCAGTGAAAAGACAAAAGACAAATTTCTCGCAACAAATAAACAGGAGTATCCAGAGAGGCTGCTAATTATATAGGGGTGGCTGGGGGAGTTTATTATAAGACTTCTTTCCATAATGTAAATAGGAGAGATAAAAAAAAGTTCCCTTGTAGTTGATGGGCCTTGATATCAAAATAACTTTTTTTTATTTTGTTTTATACTGTAATATTTATGCATTTTAGTTATGAATGAAATTGATACTGTGATTTGCAAAATTAATTAAAAGTAATAAATAAGATTGTGACAGAGACTTATGAGTAATTTCCCAGATGAAGTACAAACAATGCATAAAATGCTCTTGGCCAATAAGTTGCAAAACTTTGTTTGATACTTCTTTACCATCTTTCTAGCCCTCTTTGCAAAACGCAATTGTCGCAAAATTTTTTTTGTCGCCTGCGTCTATTTTGTCGCCTGCACTTCTAACGTGACCGCGCCCAATTTAAAGCGACCACACCCAATTTAACGCAATCATGCCCCTTTTTACGTGACCGTGGCCAATTGTTTTTTTACTTGCGTCCAATTTTCACGGAAGTTTTTCGAAACAATTTGCCAATGGTGAAATGCGGAAATTCGCTGCGAATCCATGCCTGACAAAAAAATTCGCTCATCACTAATTATAAGCATTGTGAGTAACCATCTATATAGGGTGGGGGATAGAAGCACGGTGCGGAATATTTGGTGTGAAAAAGTGTTCTTACAGAACTATAACTCACACAATATATTTTGTTGTGGTTTTGTCCTATAATCTGTGCACTACCCATTACAGAGTGTGGTCCCAAATTGTTTGTGCCATTTAATACATTATTGCACTAATAGGTTTTCTACTATTTAATATACATTATGGCATATCTAAGTTTCAATAGACAGACTGAGATGGAAAAATTAAGGTACACCGGTAATTTCATGTAAACTGGGAGTATTCTGCTAACAGGAAACTGACCATTACTAACATAAGTAACATTGTCATGAAAAAGTTTATCTCTTTACTTTAATTATAATCTAATATTTTAAGGAGAAATTCCCTCCATCATTCATGCAAATGCAGCAGCTTCTATTGTGTGGTTGCCATGGCAACACCATTGTGACATCATCACTATATAAACACTTGCTCATTAGTATGCGGTAACAGTATTGTGATGTCATAATGGGAGCATTGTGACATCACAACTGAAAAGCTACTTAACCCCTGAGACTGACAGCACAGCTCAGTTCGAAGTGTTGACTTGCTTCGGACAACACCTGCTGACCTACAGCTCAGCAACATGAATTTCCAAATTCTTTTTTTTTTTATCATTCTATTACAACATTTTTTTCTTTCCTATGATCCTTCAACATTTTTATTTCAAGAACATGAAGAATTAGATGTTGAGCAAATGAGAGATACTGATGAGATACTGACTTCAGTTATCATGATGCTTGTGATACTTTCATTGGCAGTCACCTTTGACTGGACTGTTAGCCATTACTGGAAACATCCCAACAGCAGGAGGATGGGTTTGGCTCTTCTATTTGCAATGATTGTATTCAAACCAGCTTTTTATTCTCAGCATTACCTATTTTCCATCTGTCTCCTGCTTGTATTTACATTGGTGGTAGCCATTTACTGGTATTTAAGTTATACCCCACAGGCACCCACCACTTTTAAGAACCCTGCATGTTGTTCTAACCAGACCAGCCATAGAGTTCATCTAGATGAGAGACCTCTGGTTGGAGTAAGCGAGCCCAGCCATAGAGTCCATCTAGAAGAGAGACCTCTGGTTGGTGTAAGCGAGCCCAGCCATAGAGTTCCTCTAGAAGAGAAACCTGTGGTTGAAGAAGGCTTATTGCGAGAAGACGAATTAAAACAGCGTCTTGCACAGAGAAGTCTGAGAATATTTATCGCCACATGGAATATGAATGGACAAAAGGATCTTCCTGACAGACTGGATGATTTCCTATTCCCATCCGGCGCTGAATCTGCACAAGACCTTTATGTCATTGGAACGCAAGAAGGCTGCCCAAACAGGCGACAATTTGAGAACCGACTGCAGCGGACACTTGGACATGGTTATGTCCTGCTCCACTCAGCAGCTCACGGAGTCCTGTACTTGTCACTGTTTATGAGACGAGATCTCGTGCAGTTCTGCTCAGAGGCTGAATCTGCAAAAGTGACAACAAGGTTCTTCCCAATGATTAAGACCAAAGGGGCTTTGGCTGTTTCATTTACATTTTTCGGAACATCGTTCCTTTTCATCAGCTCCCACTTTGCGGCAGGAGATTCCAAAGTGAAGAAAAGGATCCAGAATTATGAGAAAATTATCAAAGACCTGAAGCTCCCTAAAAAAGTTCCTCTCACAAATCCGAATTGCTCTCATCCCGATGATGTGACAAGTCGGTTTGATGAGGTGTTCTGGTTCGGGGACTTCAATTTCCGGTTGAGCAAGAGTCGAACGGAAATGAATTCTATACTAGAGAACATTCCTCAGAATGATGTGAGTTCCCTCCTCCAGTATGACCAGCTGTCAGAAGAGGTGAATAAAGGGACTCTATTCAGAGGATTTAAGGAAGCGGACATCCATTTCTTTCCCACATATAAATTTGACATCGGCTCGGATGTTTATGACACCAGTGGGAAACAGAGGACGCCTTCCTATACAGACCGAGTGATGTACAAGAGCCGCCATGAGGACGACATCCTTGTTCTGAAATATGGTTCTTGTGCTCGTATGAAGCAATCAGACCACAAACCTGTTTTTGGTGTTTATAAAGTATGGATACGGAAGCACCATTCCCCTGGCTGAAGGACTGTGTGCCAGAGACTAAAAATCAGAAAGGAGTAAAAACGACAGTGAAGTTAAGAAAACTAACACATTCTATTGGCATGGGTAGGGATGGAGGGGCCAATTCAAAGTGTGTTAAGGACTTTTTGTGTGCAGCAGAAAAAAACACACTTGTCGATATCCTCCTTAAGGAACAGAGTGAAAATCGCCAGTGCTGGTGTTTTAACCCGTCATAATGCCAGCAATGAGAGGGATGGAAGGAGGTGATTTCACAAGTCACTGCACAAGCAAAAGGATAAACTTGCTACTTGCACCACCACACCCGTCCCGTTATGCCTTTAAAAATGGGTGTTGGTCTTCGAGATGTCTTCCCTATAAAATCTACAGTGAGGGAGGATGAGACTGTGAGAAAATTTTTTTGATCAAGAGAAGTTTTTCCCAAGAAATGGAACCAAAGAAATTGTCGGGACCACCATATAGACGGGGTTTACCTTGATATGTTATGGTGACTTGGCAATTTTATGATTATAAACTTGTAACTAAAAACTTTGTTTTTAAAAATGTATAAACTTGCTAAGAATAAATTACTAACAGAAAGTGAAACCAGTTCCTTGTTTTTGTGTGTTTGTACTGAAGATGGGGGAAATATTACTATTTTTGCCCAAAAATCACCAATGAAATTGTGACTAGGGCCACTTAAGCTACAAGTGGCCCTAGTCAAAACCTAATTGGCCCCCACTGCCCCAAGAAATTAGTAATAGAATAACCCTCAAGCATGTGAAGTAATATAAAGCAGACAGTGAAGAAATGGTCTGGGCTTACTGATGTGTGCCGTCCTGGACCAACAGCCCATGGAGCAGACAAATGACAAAATGGTGATGCGAGAAGGCAAAGAAATTAAAATACCCACACTGTAGAACTCTTTATTTGATTAATATGAGGGGTCTGCCATCTCTGCAGGATGCTTCTGCCAAACGTTCTCCCAGATGAAAGGTGTGCTCATGGGCCCCCTAATCTGCTGGGCCCTGGGCAAATGTCCCTTTTGCCTATGTATTAAAATGCCCCCGAGTACTTACTGTTTCAGCCATATAGTCATTTATGAATGAACAAGCACAGGAGCTCACAAAATGTGCACACGATAAGCACGCTATACTTGCCCTAACTAATAACTCAGTCATTTATTAAATAAATACAAATGCATATGGAGCCATATTAAATAATTGTTAGGATTTTGCTAGCCTGAAAGAGCAAGCCTTAATCAGAGTCCTTAACAAGCTGTAAGGAGTGCCAGGAAACTGGCGTGCGTTCCTACCTTCAGGCGCGCCGGTCCCCGGTCTCCTCCTGTACAGCGTGCTCCGGCGCATTCAGACGCGTAATGCAAGGAGCGCGCGCGCGTATGCGCAGTAGCCTTGAGCTCTCCCGGCATTGTGCGATGACATCAGCAGACGTGCTGACGTCACTTTGGCGCCAAATTCAAACTTTAAAAGCGTTTCTTTGCTTGTTTTCCTTGCCCAAGCTGGTCCTGATTTCCTGGTGCCTTGCTAAGCTTGTTTTGTATCTGATTCTCTGGTTTTTGACTTCTCGCCTGACTTTTGACTACGATCCTTGCCACCTGACACTGACCTTTGCCTAACCACGACTCCGATTTCGTCTTAACCCTTTGTACCACGTTTGAACAACCTTGGCCGTAAGTAGGATCCCTGCCTCTCCCGCCGCAGAAAGTCCGGGGCCCCAAAAGGGCGTCGGTGAACACCGGGGTCGGCAGGGCTCTCCTGTTTACCTAAGGGGTTATTCCAGGCAGTTACTGGGCTCCTAAGCATACAGACTGTAACACAAGCCCTGGTGACAGAGAAGGAGTTAATTTCATATCATTGGATAGGTTGTAACATAACTCAATTGGTACAGGTTTTAATTACCGTATATACTCGAGTATAAGCCGAGTTTTCCAGCACTCAAAATGTGCTTAAAAAGGAATCCTCGGCTTATACTCGAGTCGGGGCATCAGTTGTGCGAGGATGCGGGCACGTTGAGCCGCCGGCAACCCCCACAGAGCACCCCCCTGCGTCGGCCGAGCGCTCGCAATCCAACAACTGCAGGCAGGCACGTAACGTGTGTGTGGGGGTGGGGGTGGGGGCTACACTCGCGCGAGTGACCTGCCGCCTGCAGTTGTTGGATTGCGAGCGCTCGGGCGACACAGGGGGGGCACCAGCGGCTCAACGTGCCCCATGTCTCCTAGGGAATCACTCACTGCCAGCGCGACGTGCAAGCATGCGCAGCAACTGATGGTACTAATCGGTTCGGTAGGAGTGTGAGTGCTCAGGCCACCGTCCGGGGCGCGACTTAGGACAGAGACTGCCGGCGGCTCGACGTGCCTGTGTGCACCGAGAGGTGACACACGGGGAAGGGGCGCGGGGGTGCCGGCTTAAAAAAGCATATTGAGCAGATCTAAAAATTGCATCAGCCCACGTCTGCCTTCCTCTCCCAACAGGTGAGCATAGGGCCACACTATGATCAAATCACTAGTTTAGGAGATCAAATCTGCCTGAATTGGCCCAAAAGCGGATAGCCAGACTTGGCAAAGATAATGTTCATGAGGAAACTTCACAAAACGAACAGATCTTTTTGTGTATTGCCAAATGAAAAGAAACTGCACAAAGCAGGAGTAAATTGTTGGGGGCTATGTAGCCCTTCCTAATTGCAACTGCTGCAAAGAATAGCACTTTTTTTTTTCAAGTGACAGTTACTTGTTGAACTTCATGTTTTAATTGTATTCATGTAAAAGAACAAAAATGAAAATAAAGGGATGAAACATGCCACACTGTTACTATACTGTCAACTTACAATTACATTGAGGGGCAGTTGTTTTTGGCTCTACATTCTAAAAAAGCAAGAAGGCAAAAGCACATTTTCTGATACATGATTGAGTTCAACTGTAATAGCTTTACAACTACTCTGATTATAAAGCACAGTTCAACACTGGTGCCATCTGGGAAACATACTGAACCACCCTGACCGATATCTGATAAAGACTCAGATGCAAATCAGTCAGAAAATTGTATAAGGTGGAGGGCACAACATGCCATAGTCTTCTCCAGACAAGTCTGTACATCACCCCTACGTAAGCTGTTCGCCCTAGGCCCTTCAGGTTCCCAAACTAGGAAAAATAGTCACTCATCTGGGGACATCAAGTTATACAAGATATAAAGATTTGTTTGTATTACAAATATAACATGTAACATTTAGATGTGTACAAAAAAAGTCAACTGCCAATTCATAGTGGAGTCATGTAAATGCACAAATAAGAAGTGTAAGATGCCTGTTTCTTTGCATAAGGTTGTGTATAATTTAACATGTAAATATCTTTGTTTCTATCTTTGAGAGCTTTAATACACTGTAGAACTCTCAGTATCATTCCTGTTACTTACACACTTTTTGTGAGTGTCCTTTTATTAAATAATTTGATTATTGAAACTTAGCAGTAGCAGCTGCATTTCCCACCCTAGGCTTATACTCGAGTCAATAAGGTTTTCCAGTTTTCTTAGGTAAAATTAGGTACCTCGGCTTATATTTGGATCGGCTTATACTCGAGTATATACGGTAATGTCATGGGCTTATATGCTATTCCTGGTTATCTTTTACATAGTTACATAGTTACATTGGGTTGAAAAAAGACCATTGTCCATCAAGTTCAACCCATACGAGTAAACCCAGCACACAACCTATACCTACCAATCTATACACTCACATACATAAACTATATATACAACCAGTAATACTAACTGTAGATATTAGTATCACAATAGCCTTGGATATTCTGCTTGTTCAAGAACTCATCCAGGCCCCTCTTAAAGGCATTAACAGAATCTGCCATTACCACATCACTAGGAAGGGCATTCCCCAACCTCACTGCCCTCACCGTGAAAAACCACCTACGCTGCTTCAAATGGAAGCTCTGTTCCTCTAATCTATAGGGGTGACCTCTGGTGCGCTGATTGTTTTTATGGGAAAAAAGAACATCCCCCAACTGCCTATAATCCCCTCTAATGTACTTGTACAGAGTAATCATGTCCCCTCGCAAGCGCCTCTTTTCCAGAGAAAACAACCCCAACCCTGACAGTCTAACCTCATAGTTTAAATCTTCCATCCCCTATACCAGTTTAGTTGCAGTCTCTGCACTCTCTCCAGCTCATTAATATCCCTCTTAAGGACTGGAGCCCAAAACTGCACCGTATACTCAAGGTGAGGCCTTACCAGGGACCTATAAAGAGGCAAAAATATGTTCTCATCCCTTGAGTCAATGCCCTTTTTTATACAAGACAGCACTTTATTTGCTTTAGTAGCCACAGAATGACACTGCCTGGAATTAGACAACTTGTGATCTACAAAAACCCCCAGATCCTTCTCCATTAAGGATACCCCCAACACACTACCATTCAGTAGATAGTTTGCGTTTATATTATTTCTACCAAAGTGCATAACTTTGCACTTGTCAACATTGAACCTCATTTTCCAGTTTGCTGCCCAGTTTTCCAATTTTGTCAAATCGCTCTGCAAAGCGGCAGCATCCTGCATGGAACTTATAGTTTTGCACAATTTAGTGTCATCAGCAAAAATAGAAACAGTACTGTCTATGCCCACCTCCAGGTCATTAATAAACAAGTTAAAAAGCAAAGGACCAAGGACTGACCCCTGCGGTACTCCACTAACCACACTGGCCCAATTAGAAAATGTTCCATTTACCACCACTCTTTGTAATCTATCCTTCAGCCAGTTCTCTATCCAATTACAAATATTATGTTCTAGGCCAATATTCCTCAATTTAATCATTAACCTTCTGTGAGGTACTGTATCAAAAGCTTTTATTTATAGTATGAATTTATTTCATGTGGGTGATTCAGTATCCTGTGTTACAGAATATAAAGGGTTAAAATAGTAGTAGTAATCTTGGTACATCCCATTCTGTCATTCTGTCTGCTGAATTTAAAACCTTTCAGTATGGGAGCTCCATTCACTGCTGTGAGTATTTTCTGTCATACCTTTAAATTTACAGCCCTTATTTACAATGTGCCAAGCAGTGTGCACAATCGGCCATGTGTTTGCACTTTGCTCACCAAGGGGCCGATTCACTAAAGGTTGATAAAACGAGTGCTATTTATAGCATGTGTTAAAAATATTATCACTTATTTTTTTTAGAGTAAACGATCGATTCACTAAAAGAACACGTCATAATTAAGAAGCGATGTTCTTGGTGTTATTTATCTGGCGATGAGTGATTTTAACGACATTCTAACGCAGGCGTGATCATTTCCACCGCCCCGCCACACAAAAATTCTGACATTTTGCTCCCATACGGAGCACTGGGGACTTCTCTATGGGCGCGGGCACCTGCAAGGGAGCCCTGGTGGGCCCTTCACCCCCCAGTCCGACCCTGGATGCAGCACAGTTGAGTCAGACACATGTGTTGTGCCTACAATGATGCATGAATTCTGGGGAAAATACATTGTGCAGAAACATGACAAATGCATCCGAAATTGCACTTTGCTCACTGTGTCAGGGTAAGTGAATGCACCCTTTCATGGGAGAGAGCACCACTTGCTAAAACCCCAGCAACAGGTGCCCAAGTCAAACTGGTGTTTGGAACATTGATGAAAAGCACATTTTGAAATATACTGCTGTTAGTAGTACCCTAAATCTTGGGCACAAGGGTGCTTAACAGAACTCACTGTTATAGTTTTTTATCCAAACGGTGTGGTGTGTATATGACACAGAGAGTCATGGAGCGCACTCATTTTGTGACTATATATTTTTATATATTTTAGCAAAACTTCAACAAACTGACAAAGTCCCTGTCTATTTGTTCTTTTCTTTGTAAGAGATATAGGGAAAGATAGAGGTTGAATGGAAATGTGCTTTTATTAGGCCAACATTTGCTTATTAAACCAACAGCGTACCTGGGATTCCGGTCTAAAAACATTTGTGGGCTTCTCTCTGACGCTGTTTTTTAGGCTCACTTAACATTAACAAGGAAATAGTTTGCCTCACGCTCAGGAACCCTCTGTTGCATCTTCCCTTTTGAAGATTTTTTTTTTGTCGCCTACGTCTATTTTGTCGCCTGCGCTTCTGACACGACCGCGCCCAATTTGACGCGACCACACCCAATTTAACGCAATCATGCCCTTTTTTACGTGACCCTGGGCAATTGTTTTTTTACTCGTGTCCAATTTTCACTGAAGTTTTTCGAAACAATTTGCCAATGGTGAAATGCGGAAATTCGCTGCGAATCCATGCCTGACAAAAAAATTCGCTCATCACTAATTATAAGCATTGTGAGTAACCATCTACATGGGGTGGGGGATAGAAGCACGGTGCGGAATATTTGGTGTGAAAAAGTGTTCTTACAGAACTATAGCTCACACAATATATTTTGTTGTGGTTTTGTCCTATAATCTGTGCACTACCCATTACAGAGTGTGGTCCCAAATTGTTTGTGCCATTTAATACATTATTGCACTATTGGGTTTTCTACTATTTAATATACATTATGGCATATCTAAGTTTCAATAGACAGACTGAGATGGAAAAATGAAGGTAAACCGGTAATTTCATGTAAACTGGGAGTATTCTGCTAACAGGAAACTGACCATTACTAACATAAGTAACATTGTCATGAAAAAGTTTATCTCTTTACTTTAATTATAATCTAATATTTTAAGGAGAAATTCCCTCCATCATTCATGCAAATGCAGCAGCTTCTATTGTGTGATCGCCATGGCAACACCATTATGACATCTTCACTATATAAACACCTGCTCATTAGTATGCGGTAACAGTATTGTGATGTCATAATGTGAGCATTGTGACATCACAACTGAAAAGCTACTTAACCCCTGAGACTGACAGCACAGCTCAGTTCGAAGTGTTGACTCGCTTCGGACAACACCTGCTGACCTACAGCTCAGCAACATGAATTTCCAAATTCTTTTTTTTTTTATCATTCTATTACAACAATTTTTTCTTTCCTATGATCCTTCAACATTTTTATTTCAAGAACATGAAGAATTAGATGTTGAGCAAATGAGAGATACGGATGAGATACTGACTTCAGTTATCATGATGCTTGTGATACTTTCATTGGCAGTTACCTTTGACTGGACTGTTAGCCATTACTGGAAACATCCCAACAGCAGGAGGATGGGTTTGGCTCTTCTATTTGCAATGATTGTATTCAAACCAGCTTTTTATTCTCAGCATTACCTATTTTCCATCTGTCTCCTGCTTGTATTTACATGGGTGGTAGCCATTTACTGGTATTTAAGTTATACCCCACAGGCACCTACCACTTTTAAGAACCCTGCATGCTGTTCTAGCCAGACCAGCCATAGGGTTCATCTAGATGAGAGACCTTTGGTTGGAGTAAGCGAGCCCAGCCATAGAGTTCATCTAGAAGAGAGACCTCTGGTTGGAGTAAGCGAGACCAGCCATAGAGTTCCTCTAGAAGAGAAACCTGTGGTTGAAGAAGGCTTATTGATAGAAGACGAATTAAAACAACGTCTTGCACAGAGAAGTCTGAGAATATTTATCGCCACATGGAATATGAATGGACAAAAGGATCTTCCTGACAGACTGGATGATTTCCTATTTCCATCCGGCGCTGAAGCTGCTCAAGACCTTTATGTCATTGGAACGCAAGAAGGTTGCCCAAACAGGCGACAATTTGAGAACCGACTGCAGCGGACACTTGGACATGGTTATGTCCTGCTCCACTCAGCAGCTCACGGAGTCCTGTACTTGTCACTGTTTATAAGACGAGATCTCGTGAGGTTCTGCTCAGAGGCTGAATCTGCAAAAGTGACAACAAGGTTCTTCCCATTGATTAAGACCAAAGGGGCTTTGGCTGTTTCATTTACATTTTTCGGTACATCGTTCCTTTTCATCAGCTCCCACTTTGCGGCAGGAGATTCCAAAGTGAAGAAAAGGATCCAGAATTATGAGAAAATTATCAAAGACCTGAAGCTCCCTAAAAAAGTTCCTCTCACAAACCCGAATTGCTCTCATCCCGATGATGTGACAAGTCGGTTTGATGAGGTGTTCTGGTTCGGGGACTTCAATTTCCGGTTGAGCAAGAGTCGAACGGAAATGAATTCTATACTAGAGAACATTCCTCAGAATGATGTGAGTTCCCTCCTCCAGTATGACCAGCTGTCAGAAGAGGTGAATAAAGGGACTCTATTCAGAGGATTTAAGGAAGCGGACATCCATTTCTTTCCCACATATAAATTTGACATCGGTTCGGATGTTTATGACACCAGTGGGAAACAGAGGACACCTTCCTATACAGACCGAGTGATGTACAAGAGCCGCCATGAGGACGACATCCTTGTTCTGAAATATGGTTCTTGTGCTCGTATGAAGCAATCAGACCACAAACCTGTTTTTGGTGTTTATAAAGTATGGATACGGAAGCACCATTCCCCTGGCTGAAGGACTGTGTGCCAGAGACTAAAAATCAGAAAGGAGTAAAAACGACAGTGAAGTTAAGAAAACCAACGCTGTCTATTGGCATGGGTAGGGATGGAGGGGCCAATTCAAAGTCTGTTAAGGACTTTTTGTGTGCAGCAGAAAAAAACACACTTGTCGATATCCTCCTTAAAGAACAGAGTGAAAATCGCCAGTGCTGGTGTTTTAACCCGTCATAATGCCAGCAATGAGAGGGATGGAAGGAGGTGATTTCACAAGTCACTGCACAAGCAAAAGGATAAACTTGCTACTTGCACCACCACACCCGTCCCGTTATGCCTTTAAAAATGGGTGTTGGTCTTCGAGATGTCTTCCCTATAAAATCTACAGTAAGGGAGGATGAGACTGTGAGAAAATTTTTTTGATCAAGAGAAGTTTTTCCCAAGAAATGGAACCAAAGAAATTGTCGGAACCACCATATAGACGGGGTTTACCTTGATATGTTATGGTGACTTGGCAATTTTATGATTATAAACTTGTAACTAAAAACTTTGTTTTTAAAAATGTATAAACTTGCTAAGAATAAATTACTAACAGAAAGTGAAACCAGTTCCTTGTTTTTGTGTGTTTGTACTGAAGATGGGGGAAATATTACTATTTTTGCCCAAAAATCACCAATGAAATTGTGACTAGGGCCACTTAAGCTACAAGTGGCCCTAGTCAAAACCTAATTGGCCCCCACTGCCCCAAGAAATTAGTAATAGAATAACCCTCAAGCATGTGAAGTAATATAAAGCAGACAGTGAAGAAATGGTCTGGGCTTACTGATGTGTGCCGTCCTGGACCAACAGCCCATGGAGCAGACAAATGACAAAATGGTGATGCGAGAAGGCAAAGAAATTAAAATACCCACACTGTAGAACTCTTTATTTGATTAATATGAGGGGTCTGCCATCTCTGCAGGATGCTTCTGCCAAACGTTCTCCCAGATGAAAGGTGTGCTCATGGGCCCCCTAATCTGCTGGGCCCTGGGCAAATGTCCCTTTTGCCTATGTATTAAAATGCCCCCGAGTACTTACTGTTTCAGCCATATAGTCATTTATGAATGAACAAGCACAGGAGCTCACAAAATGTGCACACGATAAGCACGCTATACTTGCCCTAACTAATAACTCACTCATTTATTAAATAAATACAAATGCATATGGAGCCATATTAAATAATTGTTAGGATTTTGCTAGCCTGAAAGAGCAAGCCTTAATCAGAGTCCTTAACAAGCTGTAAGGAGTGCCAGGAAACTTGCGTGCGTTCCTACCTTCAGGCGCGCCGGTCCCCGGTCTCCTCCTGTACAGCGTGCTCCTGCGCGCACCTCTCTCCGGCGCGTTCCGACGCGTAATGCAAGGAGCGCGCGCGCGTATGCGCAGTAGCCTTGAGCTCTCCCGGCGTTGTGCGATGACATCAGCAGACGTGCTGACGTCACTTTGGCGCCAAATTCAAACTTTAAAAGCGTTTCTTTGCTTGTTTTCCTTGCCCAAGCTGGTCCTGATTTCCTGGTGCCTTGCTAAGCTTGTTTTGTATCTGATTCTCTGGTTTTTGACTTCTCGCCTGACTTTTGACTACGATCCTTGCCACCTGACACTGACCTTTGCCTAACCACGACTCCGATTTCGTCTTAACCCTTTGTACCGCGTTTGAACAACCTTGGCCGTAAGTAGGATCCCTGCCTCTCCCGCCGCAGAAAGTCCGGGGCCCCAAAAGGGCGTCGGTGAACACCGGGGTCGGCAGGGCTCTCCTGTTTACCTAAGGGGTTATTCCAGGCAGTTACTGGGCTCCTAAGCATACAGACTGTAACACAAGCCCTGGTGACAGAGAAGGAGTTAATTTCATATCATTGGATAGGTTGTAACATAACTCAATTGGTACAGGTTTTAATTACCGTATATACTCGAGTATAAGCCGAGTTTTCCAGCACTCAAAATGTGCTTAAAAAGGAATCCTCGGCTTATACTCGAGTCGGGGCATCAGTTGTGCGAGGATGCGGGCACGTTGAGCCGCCGGCAACCCCCACAGAGCACCCCCCTGCGTCGGCCGAGCGCTCGCAATCCAACAACTGCAGGCAGGCACGTAACGTGTGTGTGGGGGTGGGGGTGGGGGCTACACTCGCGCGAGTGACCTGCCGCCTGCAGTTGTTGGATTGCGAGCGCTCGGGCGACACAGGGGGGGCACCAGCGGCTCAACGTGCCCCATGTCTCCTAGGGAATCACTCACTGCCAGCGCGACGTGCAAGCATGCGCAGCAACTGATGGTACTAATCGGTTCGGTAGGAGTGTGAGTGCTCAGGCCACCGTCCGGGGCGCGACTTAGGACAGAGACTGCCGGCGGCTCGACGTGCCTGCGTGCACCGAGAGGTGACACACGGGGAAGGGGCGCGGGGGTGCCGGCTTAAAAAAGCATATTGAGCAGATCTAAAAATTGCATCAGCCCACGTCTGCCTTCCTCTCCCAACAGGTGAGCATAGGGCCACACTATGATCAAATCACTAGTTTAGGAGATCAAATCTGCCTGAATTGGCCCAAAAGCGGATAGCCAGACTTGGCAAAGATAATGTTCATGAGGAAACTTCACAAAACGAACAGATCTTTTTGTGTATTGCCAAATGAAAAGAAACTGCACAAAGCAGGAGTAAATTGTTGGGGGCTATGTAGCCCTTGCTAATTGCAACTGCTGCAAAGAATAGCACTTTTTTTTTTCAAGTGACAGTTACTTGTTGAACTTCATGTTTTAATTGTATTCATGTAAAAGAACAAAAATGAAAATAAAGGGATGAAACATGCCACACTGTTACTATACTGTCAACTTACAATTACATTGAGGGCAGTTGTTTTTGGCTCTACATTCTAAAAAAGCAAGAAGGCAAAAGCACATTTTCTGATACATGATTGAGTTCAACTGTAATAGCTTTACAACTACTCTGATTATAAAGCACAGTTCAACACTGGTGCCATCTGGGAAACATACTGAACCACCCTGACCGATATCTGATAAAGACTCAGATGCAAATCAGTCAGAAAATTGTATAAGGTGGAGGGCACAACATGCCATAGTCTTCTCCAGACAAGTCTGTACATCACCCCTACGTAAGCTGTTCGCCCTAGGCCCTTCAGGTTCCCAAACTAGGAAAAATAGTCACTCATCTGGGGACATCAAGTTATACAAGATATAAAGATTTGTTTGTATTACAAATATAACATGTAACATTTAGATGTGTACAAAAAAAGTCAACTGCCAATTCATAGTGGAGTCATGTAAATGCACAAATAAGAAGTGTAAGATGCCTGTTTCTTTGCATAAGGTTGTGTATAATTTAACATGTAAATATCTTTGTTTCTATCTTTGAGAGCTTTAATATACTGTAGAACTCTCAGTATCATTCCTGTTACTTACACACTTTTTGTGAGTGTCCTTTTATTAAATAATTTGATTATTGAAACTTAGCAGTAGCAGCTGCATTTCCCACCCTAGGCTTATACTCGAGTCTTTCCAGTTTTCTTAGGTAAAATTAGGTACCTCGGCTTATATTTGGATCGGCTTATACTCGAGTATATACAGTAATGTCATGGGCTTATATGCTATTCCTGGATATCTTTTACATAGTTACATAGTTACATAGGGTTGAAAAAAGACCATTGTCCATCAAGTTCAACCCATCCGAGTAAACCCAGCACACAACCTATACCTACCAATCTATACACTCACATACATAAACTAAATATACAGTACAACCACTAATACTAACTGTAGATATTAGTATCACAATAGCCTTGGATATTCTGCTTGTTCAAGAACTCATCCAGGCCCCTCTTAAAGGAACAGTAACACTAAAAAATAAAAATGTTTTAAAATATAATGTGCTGTTGCTCTGCACTGGTAAAAGTTGCGTGTTTGCTTCAGAAAGACTACTGTAGTTAATAGAAATAGCTGCTGTGTAGCCATGGGGGCAGCCATTTAAATTAAAAAAAGGAGAAAAGGCACAGGTTACATAAGAAGATAACAGATAAACTGTGTAGAATACAATGGGAATCTGCTACTTATCTGTTTAGTAACCTGTGCCTTTTCTCCTTTTTTCAATTTAAATGGCTGCCCCCGGGGCTACACAGCAGGGTTTTTATATAACTGCAGTAGTGTTTATGAAGCAAACACACAACTTTTACCAGTGCAGAGCTATAGTATATAATATATTAATTATTTTTATACACTTTCATTTTTTGGTGTTACTGTTCCTTTAAAGGCATTAACAGAATCTGCCATTACCACATCACTAGGAAGGGCATTCCATAACCTCACTGCCCTCACCGTGAAAAACCACCTACGCTGCTTCAAATGGAAGCTCCGTTCCTCTAATCTAAAGGGGTGACCTCTGGTGCGTTGATTGTTTTTATGGGAAAAAAGAACATCCCCCAACTGCCTATAATCCCCTCTAATGTACTTGTACAGAGTAATCATGTCCCCTCGCAAGCGCCTCTTTTCCAGAGAAAACAACCCCAACCTCGACAGTCTAACCTCATAGTTTAAATCTTCCATCCCCTTTACCAGTTTAGTTGCAGTCTCTGCACTCTCTCCAGCTCATTAATATCCTTCTTAAGGACTGGAGCCCAAAACTGCACCGTATACTCAAGGTGAGGCCTTACCAGGGACCTATAAAGAGGCAAAAATATGTTTTCATCCCTTGAGTCAATGCCCTTTTTTATACAAGACAGAACTTTATTTGCTTTAGTAGCCACAGAATAACACTGCCTGGAATTGGACAACTTGTTATCTACAAAAACCCCCAGATCCTTCTCCATTAAGGATACCCCCAACACACTACCATTCAGTAGATAGTTCGCGTTTATATTATTTCTATCAAAGTGCATAACTTTGCACTTATCAACATTGAACCTCATTTTCCAGTTTGCTGCTCAGTTTTCCAATTTTGTCAAATCGCTCTGCAAAGCAGCAGCATCCTGCATGGAACTTATAGTTTTGCACAATTTAGTGTCATCAGCAAAAATAGAAACAGTACTGTCTATGCCCACCTCCAGGTCATTAATAAACAAGTTAAAAAGCAAAGGCCCAAGGACTGACCCCTGCGGTACTCCAATAACCACACTGGCCCAATTAGAAAATGTTCCATTTACCACCACTCTTTGTAATCTATCCTTCAGCCAGTTCTCTATCCAATTACAAATATTATGTTCTAGGCCAATATTCCTCAATTTGATCATTAACCTTCTGTGAGGTACTGTATCAAACGCTTTTATTTATAGTATGAATTTATTTCATGTGGGTGATTCAGTATCCTGTGTTACAGAATATAAAGGGTTAAAATAGTAGTAGTAATCTTGGTACATCCCATTCTGTCATTCTGTCTGCTGAATTTAACACCTTTCAATATGGGAGCTCCATTCACTGCTGTGAGTATTTTCTGTCATACCTTACAATTTACAGCCCTTATTTACAATGTGCCAAGCAGTGTGCACAATCGGCCATGTGTTTGCACTTTGCTCACCAAGGGGCCGATTCACTAAAGGTTGACAAAACGAGTGCTATTTATAGCATGTGTTAAAAATATTATCACTTATTTTTTTTAGAGTAAACGATCGGTTCACTAAAAGAACACGTCATAATTAAGAAGCGATGTTCTTGGTGTTATTTATCTGGCGATGAGTGATTTTAACGACATTCTAACGCAGGCGTGATCATTTCCACCGCCCCGCCACACAAAAATTCTGACATTTTGCTCCCATACGGAGCACTGGGGACTTCTCTATGGGCGCGGGCACCTGCAAGGCCCCCGGGGCGGGAGCCCTGGTGGGCCCTTCACCCCCCAGTCCGACCCTGGATGCAGCACAGTTGAGTCAGACACATGTGTTGTGCCTACAATGATGCATGAATTCTGGGGAAAATACATTGTGTAGAAACATGACAAATGCATCCGAAATTGCACTTTGCTCACTGTGTCAGGGTAAGTGAATGCACCCTTTCATGGGAGAGAGCACCACTTGCTAAAACCACAGCAACAGGTGCCCAAGTCAAACTGGTGTTTGGAACATTGATGAAAAGCACATTTTGAAATATACTGCTGTTAGTAGTACCCTAAATCTTGGGCACAAGGGTGCTTAACAGAACTCACTGTTATAGTTTTTTATCCAAACGGTGTGGTGTGTATATGACACAGAGAGTCATGGAGCGCACTCATTTTGTGACTATATATTTTTATATATTTTAGCAAAACTTCAACAAACTGACAAAGTCCCTGTCTATTTGTTCTTTTCTTTGTAAGAGATATAGGGAAAGATAGAGGTTGAATGGAAATGTGCTTTTATTAGGCCAACATTTGCTTATTAAACCAACAGCGTACCTGGGATTCCGGTCTAAAAACATTTGTGGGCTTCTCTCTGACGCTGTTTTTTAGGCTCACTTAACATTAACAAGGAAAATAGTTTGCCTCACGCTCAGGAACCCTCTGTTGCATCTTCCCTTTTGAAGATTTTTTTTTTTTGTCGCCTGCGTCTATTTTGTCACCTGCGCTTCTGACACGACCGCGCCCAATTTGACGCGACCACACCCAATTTAACGCAATCATGCCCTTTTTTACGTGACCCTGGGCAATTGTTTTTTTACTTGCGTCCAATTTTTACTGAAGTTTTTCGAAACAATTTGCCAATGGTGAAATGCGGAAATTCGCTGCGAATCCATGCCTGCCAAAAAAATTCGCTCATCACTAATTATAAGCATTGTGAGTAACCATCTATATGGGGTGGGGGATAGAAGCACGGTGCGGAATATTTGGTGTGAAAAAGTGTTCTTACAGAACTATAACTCACACAATATATTTTGTTGCGGTTTTGTCCTATAATCTGTGCACTACCCATTACAGAGTGTGGTCCCAAATTGTTTGTGCCATTTAATACATTATTGCACTATTGGGTTTTCTACTATTTAATATACATTATGGCATATCTAAGTTTCAATAGACAGACTGAGATGGAAAAATTAAGGTAAACCGGTAATTTCATGTAAACTGGGAGTATTCTGCTAACAGGAAACTGACCATTACTAACATAAGTAACATTGTCATGAAAAAGTTTATCTCTTTACTTTAATTATAATCTAATATTTTAAGGAGAAATTCCCTCCATCATTCATGCAAATGCAGCAGCTTCTATTGTGTGGTTGCCATGGCAACACCATTATGACATCATCACTATATAAACACCTGCTCATTAGTATGCGGTAACAGTATTGTGATGTCATAATGGGAGCATTGTGATCAGCAGCTTCTATTGTGTGGTTGCCATGGCAACACCATTGTGACATCATCACTATATAAACACTTGCTCATTAGTATGCGGTAACAGTATTGTGATGTCATAATGTGAGCATTGTGACATCACAACTGAAAAGCTACTTAACCCCTGAGACTGACAGCACAGCTCAGTTCGAAGTGTTGACTCGCTTCGGACAACACCTGCTGACCTACAGCTCAGCAACATGAATTTCCAAATTCTTTTTTTTTTTATCATTCTATTACAACAATTTTTTCTTTCCTATGATCCTTCAACATTTTTATTTCAAGAACATGAAGAATTAGATGTTGAGCAAATGAGAGATACTGATGAGATACTGACTTCAGTTATCATGATGCTTGTGATACTTTCATTGGCAGTTACCTTTGACTGGACTGTTAGCCATTACTGGAAACATCCCAACAGCAGGAGGATGGGTTTGGCTCTTCTATTTGCAATGATTGTATTCAAACCAGCTTTTTATTCTCAGCATTACCTATTTTCCATCTGTCTCCTGCTTGTATTTACATTGGTGGTAGCCATTTACTGGTATTTAAGTTATACCCCACAGGCACCTACCACTTTTAAGAACCCTGCATGCTGTTCTAGCCAGACCAGAGATGAGAGACCTCTGGTTGGAGTAAGCGAGCCCAGCCATAGAGTCCATCTAGAAGAGAGACCTCTGGTTGAAGTAAGTAAGACCAGCCATAGAGTTCCTCTAGAAGAGAAACCTGTGGTTGAAGAAGGCTTATTGATAGAAGACGAATTAAAACAACGTCTTGCACAGAGAAGTCTGAGAATATTTATCGCCACATGGAATATGAATGGACAAAAGGATCTTCCTGACAGACTGGATGATTTCCTATTTCCATCCGGCGCTGAAGCTGCTCAAGACCTTTATGTCATTGGAACGCAAGAAGGTTGCCCAAACAGGCGACAATTTGAGAACCGACTGCAGCGGACACTTGGACATGGTTATGTCCTGCTCCACTCAGCAGCTCACGGAGTCCTGTACTTGTCACTGTTTATAAGACGAGATCTTGTGCAGTTCTGCTCAGAGGCTGAATCTGCAAAAGTGACAACAAGGTTCTTCCCAATGATTAAGACCAAAGGGGCTTTGGCTGTTTCATTTACATTTTTCGGAACATCATTCCTTTTCATCAGCTCCCACTTTGCGGCAGGAGATTCCAAAGTGAAGAAAAGGATCCAGAATTATGAGAAAATTATCAAAGACCTGAAGCTCCCTAAAAAAGTTCCTCTCACAAACCCGAATTGCTCTCATCCCGATGATGTGACAAGTCGGTTTGATGAGGTGTTCTGGTTCGGGGACTTCAATTTCCGGTTGAGCAAGAGTCGAACGGAAATGAATTCTATACTAGAGAACATTCCTCAGAATGATGTGAGTTCCCTCCTGCAGTATGACCAGCTGTCAGAAGAGGTGAATAAAGGGACTCTATTCAGAGGATTTAAGGAAGCGGACATCCATTTCTTTCCCACATATAAATTTGACATCGGTTCGGATGTTTATGACACCAGTGGGAAACAGAGGACACCTTCCTATACAGACCGAGTGATGTACAAGAGCCGCCATGAGGACGACATCCTTGTTCTGAAATATGGTTCTTGTGCTCGTATGAAGCAATCAGACCACAAACCTGTTTTTGGTGTTTATAAAGTATGGATACGGAAGCACCATTCCCCTGGCTGAAGGACTGTGTGCCAGAGACTAAAAATCAGAAAGGAGTAAAAACGACAGTGAAGTTAAGGAAACCAACGCTGTCTATTGGCATGGGTAGGGATGGAGGGGCCAATTCAAAGTGTGTTAAGGACTTTTTGTGTGCAGCAGAAAAAAACACACATGTCGATATCCTCCTTAAGGAACAGAGTGAAAATCGCCAGTGCTGGTGTTTTAACCCGTCATAATGCCAGCAATGAGAGGGATGGAAGGAGGTGATTTCACAAGTCACTGCACAAGCAAAAGGATAAACTTGCTACTTGCACCACCACACCCGTCCCGTTATGCCTTTAAAAATGGGTGTTGGTCTTCGAGATGTCTTCCCTATAAAATCTACAGTAAGGGAGGATGAGACTGTGAGAATAATATTTGGATCAAGAGAACTTTTTCCCAAGAAATGGAACCAAAGAAATTGTCAGGACCACCATATAGTCAGGGTTTACCTTGATATGTTATGGTGACTTGGCAATTTTATGATTATAAACTTGTAACTAAAAACTTTGTTTTTAAAAATGTATAAACTTGCTAAGAATAAATTACTAACAGAAAGTGAGACCAGTTCCTTGTTTTTGTGTGTTTGTACTGAAGGTGGGAGAAAAAAAATTACTGTTTTTGCCCAAAAATCACCAATGAAATTGTGACAAGTGGCCTAGTCAAAACTTCATTGGCAGGCCCCCACTGCCCCAAGAAATTAGTTATAGAATAACCCTCAAGCATGTGAAGTAAAATAAGGCAGGCAGTGAAGAAATAGTCTGGGCTTACTGATGTGTGCCGTCCTGGAGCAGCAGCCCTGTGAGCAGACAAATGACAAAATGGCCCCCGAGTACTTACTGTTTCAGCCATATAGTCATTTATGAATGAACAAGCACAGGAGCTCACAAAATGTGCACACTATAAGCACACTATTCTTGTCCTAACTAATAACTTAGTCATTTATTAAATAAATACAAATGCATATGGAGCCATATTAAATAATTGTTAGGATTTTGCTAGCCCAAGGCTGAAAGCGCAAGCCTTACTCAGACTCCAGAGTCCTTAACAAGCCCTGGTGACAGAGAAGGAGTTAATTTCATATCATTGGATAGGTTGTAACATAACTCAATTGGTACTGGTTTTAATAAATGTCATGGGCTTATATACTATTCCTGGTTATCTTTTATTTATAGGATGAATTTATTTCATGTGGGTGATTCAGTACCATATGTTACAGAATATAAAGGGTTAAAATAGTAGTAGTAATCTTGGTACATCCCATTCTGTCATTCTGTCTGCTGAATTTAACACCTTTCAATATGGGAGCTCCATTCACTGCTGTGAGTATTTTCTGTCATACCTTACAATTTACAGCCCTTATTTACAATGTGCCAAGCAGTGTGCACAATCGGCCATGTGTTTGCTCACCAAGGGGCCGATTCACTGAAGGTCGATAAAACTAGTGCTATATTATCACTTCTTATTTTTTTTTAAAGTTAACAATCGATTCACTAAAAGAACACTTGTCATAATTAAGAAGCGATGTTCTTGACGTTATTTATCTGGCGATGAGCGATTTTAAGCGTCATTTTGACACAGGCGCGATAATTTCCGGACTGGGCCGCCAGGACACTGGGAAAAATCCCGGTGGGCCCCGGCAGCCCAGACCCAAAACCTTGCGGCGCTCCCCCTGTCCGACTGCTCCTGACCTGACGCACAGGCCCAGATTTGTGGCGAGGCTCAGGGGAGGACGTCAGGTGGGGGGCCCTGCGAGGGGGGTTAGGGCGGACCCCTCCAGGGGGGCTCTGAGCGCGGGCACCTGCAAGGCCCCCGGGGCGGGAGCCCCGGTGGACCCTTCACCCCCCAGTCCGACCCTGGATGCAGCACAGTTGAGTCAGACACATGTGTTGTGCCTACAATGATGCATGAATTCTGGGGAAAAGACATTGTGCAGAAACATGACAAATGCATCCGAAATTGCACTTTGCTCACTGTGTCAGGGTAAGTGAATGCACCCTTTCATGGGAGAGAGCACCACTTGCTAAAACCACAGCAACAGGTGCCCAAGTCAAACTGGTGTTTGGAACATTGATGAAAAGCACATTTTGAAATATACTGCTGTTAGTAGTACCCTAAATCTTGGGCACAAGGGTGCTTAACAGAACTCACTGTTATAGTTTTATAGTTTATAGTTTTATAGTTTTTGTTTTTTTCATCAGAACGGTGTGGTGTGTATATGACACAGAGAGTCATGGAGCGCACTCATTTTGTGACTATATATATTAGCAAAACTTCAACAAACTGACAAAGTTCCTGTCTATTTGTTCTTTTCTTTGTAAGAGATATAGGGAAAGATAGAGGCTGAATGGAAATGTGCTTTTATTAGGCCAACATTTGCTTATTAAACCAACAGCGTACCTGGGATTCCGGTCTAAAGAACATTTGTGGGCTTCTCTCTGACGCTGTTTTTTAGGCTCACTTAACATTAAAAATAGTTTGCCTCACTCTCAGGAACCCTCTGCTGCATCTTCCCTTTTGAAGATTTATGAAGACATAAATTAATCTGTTGTGACACGAAAAAAAAAAAATTGGCAAGTAAGTTTTTATGATTCATAAATAACTTCCCTCATTTTTACTTCCGACTTTAGGTTCTCCCTGTACAGTTGAAGGAACACTGGTGTAACAATCTCTCCAGACAGCTGCCAAAAGCTTAATCAGACTAATTTCCCTATCCCTTCTGCTGCTCTGTAACACGCAGAAGCATCCACTTCTGTTGCCTGACCCCAGATACCTGACCCAAATATCACAGCAGTATATCTGGGTTCATTTCTGGCCAATACTTGTTCTCTGCAAGCCAGGGATGCTTCTTCTCTAACTGGAACACCTCTAACTACATGTCTGGAACAGCTCCACTTTATTTCAGTGTTGCTATTACCTCCTCAACTGTAGTACTTCTTCAGTCTGATATTAAAACATGATAGCTGAACAAAATGTGTTGTCTTTGCGATATTGCAGTGCTTTGTTTATTACATTGTATTAGATTCATAAAGGTAGCTATAACAGTGTTAAGTAACCCTTTTCTCTGGGAAGGAACCAAATAATGTTTCAGAATCAGCAGAGCGACCCTGATGTTGTTTTAGAATGAAATATTCCCCATTTTAATTACTATCATCTATTGTAGGAAGTATTTCTACTTTTGGGTCTTATCACACTGGACTGTAGAGCTCACTTATTGCCATAAACACAGGTGCAAGGGCACACGTGCATGTTCACCCCTTGTGCTTGTAAGGGGCACGGTGCAATGGCTGCAGCCCAGTATTTAATGCCAGATTCTGACTTCATAAATCGGAGGCTGTTTATTGTTGGGACACCTTGTGGCACAATAAGGAGGGGGCCACATGGCAGAGGGAGGCCCTTAAAAGGCTCAAAGATGAGTGGTAGGATTGGGGGTCATGATGGTGGGGGTCTGGAATAATGGGTATGGCCAAGTTTGTTGATATTAGGGCACAATTCTGCATGTTAGCAGTGTCTACATCCCAGAAGCCCAGATGACTGGTTTGTTAATGATTGGGCCCCCCGGGGGAAAGGGGGCTGCTAGTATAAAACAAAAAACCTAACAGCTATAATAACCTATTTTAAATCTGGTGGTATTCTGTGCATTAAGCACAAAGCTTATGGCTGTCTCTCGGGAACAGAATGCAGGTGCTGGGTGAGATGCAGAGCAGTGTGCGAAAAATGCTGGCATCTATTTTAGCCGGCTACGAGTAATTATCTACAAGTAACGTGAGTAGCATGACCCTAAGTGGCGAGAAACCTTGAATGGCACTAATATTTGAAATTCTCCTTACTGTTCCTCAGTTACTGTGGCCAAATGGGCAGGTGTTAATGGTAAGGGCTATTTCCCAAGAGACATGCTAGTAGAATGGAAAATGTTGCATCTAGGTGTGTCAAGTTGGTCTATAGCCAGTTCTGTAAACCAATCACATAGACACTTGACAGCATCATAATACCTGGTGGTACAGCTAGTAGCTAAAAGCTCCTGCAATGTCAGCAATGCATTCCATGGGCATCACTTCCCCTGCCAGTCCCCTGGTGGCTGTGCTGTGCAGCTAGTGGTAGCTAAATCCAATCAGACCATACTGTGTGTATCTTGAAAGAAGTGTAGCCACCTCCAGATTTACATTTTGTGTGCCCCTAGGCTGGGACCACCTTCCATTGCCCCACACAGGTGCTCCACCCATCATTCCGCTTGCCCCACTTGCTTGTGCGTACCTCCTTCTGACTTCTCTTCTCCCTCAGGATATTTAAACAAACTTTCTACTCTAAAGTTGTGCTACCTAGGCTTTTGTGGCCTTTCCACAATCTGGGGCAGAGTGTAGCCCCAGCCAAACTTATAAAAAAGTATTAGCTATACTTTTAAAAGAATTAACCATAAATGTGTTCACAATTTTAACACATCCAAAACTAAAAACCTTTAAAATTATACGCTGCAGGTGTAGGACCTATTATCCAGAATGTTTATGGGTGTATCGCAAACAAAATACACCAATGGCAAAACATGAAAATTCGCCGCAAATCCATGCCTGCCAAAAATATTTCGCTTATTACTAGTAGCCGCTACTTGTGCATGGGGGCATTATTGTGCTGAAACAATTTATGGCTTTTCCCTAATTCATTGCCATAAAGCAGGCAATACAGAACTGTAAAGAATGTCATTATATGTCTTAAAGGGTTTCTGTCATGATTTTTATGGCACACTTTTTATTTTTAAATTGTAATATAACGTAAATCTATTTTATAGCTGTAATATTGATGTGTAGGAGCCCTCTCAGTGCATTGTGCCTGAGTCTGAGCTTTCAGAAGGAGCCAGCGCTACACATTAGAACTGCTTTCAGGTAACCTATTGTTTCTCCTACTCTCATGTAACTGGAGGAGTCCCAAGCCGGACTTAGATTTCTTACTATTGAGCTTTTGAAAAACAGATTACAATGCAGGATTCTGCTGGAGAAGCTCTATTAACTGATGTGTTTTTTTAAAAAACTGTTGTCCAATGACAGTGTTTTTAAGGTTTACTTTCACTGGAACCAGAGGCCCTAGCCCGAACCATAGAAAACAACCTAAATCCATTATTCCTATACCACCAAAATTAGCTATCAGCATATTCATTTAGGTAGTGTTCCACTAGTATTTGCCAAACCCATTTTTCTATAAGACTGCTGAATGGTAGAATGCAATTTATTATTCCAGAGCAGTGCTGTCCAACTTCTGTTGTACCGAGGGCCGGAATTTTTCCAACCTACGTGGTGGAGGGCCGATAATGGAAGCCAGTTTTGACCACTCCCCTTTTTGAAACCGCACCCACTTGAAACCAAACCCATGTTATCACATGACCATACCCATTTTAATGGTTGTAGTACAGCAAAAACCTGCCATACTCTGCCTGCCCTACCCTGCCTGTGTGTGCCATACTCTGCCTGCCCTACCCTGCCTTTGTGTGTGCCATACTCTGCCTTCCCTACCCTGCCTGTGTGTGCCATACTCTGCCTGCCCTACCCTGCCTGCGTGCCATACTTTCACTGTGTGTGCCATACTTGGCCTGTGTGTGCCATACTCTGCCTGCCCTACTCTGCCTGTGTGTGCCATACCCTGCCTTCCCTACCCAGCCTGTGTGTGCCATTCTTGGCTGGTTTGTGCCAAACTTGGCGCCTGTGTGTGCCATACTCTGCCTGCCCTACTCTGCCTGTGTGTGCCATACTCTGCCTGCCCTACTCTGCCTGTGTGTGCCATACTCTGCCTTCCCTACCCTGCCTGTGTGTGCCATACTCTGCTTGCCCTATGCTGCCTGTGTGTATGGCACACACAGGCAGCATACAGTGACACAATGCTGGCACTGCTCCTACAGTCTGCACAATAACTATATATTAAAAAACTTTTTAATTGCAGTACCACCTCAGTATATGTTCTTTTTGTAGTATGCAGGGATTATTTGTGGGTTTCTACTGCTCCTGAGGTGTGAACAGGGGAACAATGGGGGTGATTACAGCCTGAGCCTGAGGTGTGAACACTGCAGGGGGAAAACAATGCAGGGATTAAAATGTGTGAACAACACAGGGGATTACATATTTAAACAATACAGCCTGATTACAGCCTGAATTTGAGGTGAGAACCATGCAGGGGGGGCAGTTAATCACAGTACTGATACCATTTAAAGCTTACACAAGAGTAAGCCATCAAAGCAGCCAGACAGGTGGGGGGCCACACAGAGGCCCGCGGGCCGCCAGTTGGACAGCACTGTTCCAGAGGATACATTTTCAATGCTCCACAGTCCAATAGTGGTAAGCTTTGCACCTCTCCAGCAGACGCTTGGCATTGCAAATGTTTAACATTGCCTGCTTGCCGTGATTGTGTAATTTCAAGACTGAAGATTTATATTATTTATATAGTGTAAGTAAAGTTTGTTTTTTTCAACTAACATGATAGAAATACATTTTTAATTATTTCTTAGGGTGACAGGTCCCCTTTAATGCATTTTCTGTGCCATACAGCTTCTTAAGTGGGTTTAGATAAATTTGGAAAATCTGAAACCAATGTCATTTTTCATTTTACTTTGTAGTTGTTTAAGAAAAGGGCACATTTGTCCTGAATGATGGAAAAAAAATTGGTAGAATGCAATTTATCATTCCAGAGGATACATTTTCAATGCTCCAGAGTCCAATGGTGGTAAGCTTTGCACCACTCCAGCAGACCCTTGGCATGGCAAATGTTGCTGTTAGGCTTGTATGCCTCTGATCACCCATAAAAACCCAACACTCCCTATGAATAATTCCTGTGCTGACATTGCTTCCAGGAACAGTTTGGAACACAGCAGTGAGTGTTCCAACTAAGAACATGTCATTTTAGATGGAGTGACCAGATAGTTTTGACTAAAAATGTCTGGATGCTTTTGACCATTTAGGGTGAAGGCACACAGAGCTACTTAGCAGCAGCTACTGTTTCATGGCTACTAAACCCCAGAAAATAACCTCCTATAGGGCCGTGGCAGACGGGGAGATTAGTGGCCGTGAGACAAATCTCCCTTGTCTCAGGCGACTAATCTCCCCGATATGCCATCCCACCGGCTAGAATGTAAATCGCCGGTGGAATGGCATACGCAGTGCCAAAATCGCCAAAGTTTCCGCTCAAGGCAACTTCACCGATTTCGGGAAATCCCCGCGCCGTGTATGCCATCCCAACGGCGATTTACATTCTAGCCGGTGGGATGGCATATCGGGGAGATTAGTCACCCGGGAAAAGGGAGATTTGTCGCAGGCAACTAATCTCCCCGTCTGTCACGGCCCATAGACAATACTGAGAATTGCCTCTGCTAGAACACAGGTAGAGACAATTATCAGTAAAAAATCAGCATTGTCTATTTTAGTAGCAGTGACAAGTAGCTGCTACTAGTAGCTCCCTGTGTCTTCACCCTTAGGGGCTGATTTACTTACCCACAAACGGGTCGAATGGAGTCCGATTGCGTTTTTTTCGTAATGATCGGTACTTTGCGATTTTTTCGTATGTTTTGTGATTTTTTCGGATTCTTTACGAATTTTTCGGATCCAATACGATTTTTGCGTAAAAACGCGAGTTTTCCTATCCATTACGAAAGTTGCGCAAAAAGTTGCGCATTTTGCGTAGCGTTAAAACTTACGCGAAAAGTTGCGCATTTTTCGGAGCGTTAAGTTTTAACGCTACGAAAAATGCGCAACTTTTCGCGTAAGTTTTAACGCTACGAAAAATGCGCAACTTTTTACGCAACTTTCGTAATGGATACGAAAAACTCGCGTTTTTACGCAAAAATCGTATTGGATCCGAAAAATTCGTACAGAATCCGAAAAAATCGCAAAACATACGAAAAAGTCGCAAAATGTTCGTTTTCAAGTCGGAACTTTTCCAATTCGGGTCGGATTCGTGGGTTAGTAAATCAGCCCCTTAGTGTGGTAAGACCTGCTAGTTTATGTCCACCAAAACTAAAACAATCTGGGGCTGATTTGGGAGAATAGGTGTTAAATTCTATAAGTGCAGTTGCTGATAGCAAACAATCAGCAGCAATTTGTTTTGAGCAGTACACTCCAAGTTATAAAATGAAAGCAAAAACCTGATTGGCTGCTACTAACAACTGAAAGTGTAATAGGATAGGAAAAAGGAACCCATTAACATTTGGCTAAATATACATGTACAATTTTGAATGTATCTCCTGGTGTTTAACAAAACCCCCCACTCTGGATCCCTCTGGTAATCCTCAAACGTTCCTCTGTCTTTTCACGCTTTGACAGCTGCAGCCATGTGCATCCATTAACCTCCATAATTAACCTTTAAAACTACCCTTAGTCCTATCTGAGGATCACTGTATGAAAGGATCATAAGGTTCTTGGCTTGCTCCTCCATTGGCAATACACAAATGGCAACTCTCCAGATACATTTAAGTGTTGTTCACTTTGGGTTTCATTGAGTTGCTGGATTCTTCTGCCAGCAAAGAGTTGTTAATAAAAAGGGACAGTCGGCCACACAATGCCTTTCCTGTTATCCAATTTAACATAAACATAATTTTGCCTGAATTTTCTATCCCCCTCCTTTCCATTTTTCTCTAAAATGTCTTTAAACAAGACTTGGACTTGGCTTCATACCTCTCTGCAAGTCCCAAAGGCTTGTGATCCTTTTCTGCTCAGTAAACCATTAAAGACATCATTGTTTTTCTTCAACTTTTTTTGGATCATCCTGATTGTACAACTGATTCCATACTAATAAAAAAGCCCATAAAGAAGCCTGAAATTCTTCAGTTAAATAATGTAGGAATATTTTTACAACCAAATGAACTGGCAACTTCTCGTTTTCGTAACATTTTAAACCTGTATAAGACCACAAGGAACCTTCTAGAAACTAGAAAACTAACATTGGAAGGGTCTCTGGGGATCTTAGCACTGTTTAAATAGAATGTAAAGTCAAAATCTTAACTTCTTAAAATCTTAAGTGTTTAAATACAGCCCTTAGATAGGAAAGCACTATAACAGATGTTGTGCAAAAAAAAATCGGATAGCAAAGCAGTTAAAAGAGGGTTAAAACACAGCTAACAGGAGCTCTGTATTGCTCTGTATCTGCAGTTGAATGAGGAGTAGGTGTGTTTCGCTCATTTTTCACTTCCTTACCTGTGCCTGACTTGCTCTTATTAACAACTGACCAATGGCAATCCACAAAACAAAAAAAAAAAAAGCAAATGGCACTCAGGGCTGCAAACAAGGGAAAAACCCATAGAAAGTTTATTGCGGAGGTGCAACGTTTCGGGGCAACGTGACCCCTTTATCAAGCACGTTGCCCCGAAACGTTGCACCTCCGCAATAGACTTTTTAAGGGTTTTTCCCTTGTTTGCAGCCCTGAGTGCCATTTGCTTTTTTTTTTTTTGTGATTGTACTGATTTTGGAGGGTGCCGATCCCTCCGGCAGTGTGCACCGGGCATATAACTTTGGAGTGCCAGGGTGTGCGGATAAGGTCTCTGTGGTACAATCCACAAAACAAACTCATGTGCTTTTTTTTCAAGTCTGGTATATGACAGTCCCTGCTTTTGTTTTTTTTCCAAGTCAAGTTGAAAATGTTTTTTTTCCAAAGTCCCTAAAATCAAATATATGTTCTCTGAGTCAATGGAGCCCATTTTTCCCTAGGTTGCTTATGCTCACTATACCATGTTGAACCAGTGAACAGAGGTGAAGTACCTATATGTTTCATCTCACCTGCATTCCTGGTTCAGTGCAATGCCATGGGTTCAGAAAAAAATGTCCCTCTTAGTTAATATGTACCACCATAGTTTATCCATGTGGAGACCACATATTAGTTCATCCTTGAATTAGGACCTGACTATGTGGTGTATAGCTGTAGGTCCATACCAGAACCAGAAAGATTGAGAAGGTGACATAAAGCATGTAGTCATGTAAATATAATAGAAAATAAATCCTACTCATATGGGTACTAACATGATAACAATATTTTTAAACATTGCCATCTAGTCCCAGTTATACAGTGGCCTCTTGTTCCTCTGCATTAGACTAATGGTTAGTAGGACTCAAAACTGTACTTAATGCCTAACTCTCTGTCTGACCTCAGAACATGTTCACTCTCTACTTTGTGCATAAATATTGTTGGGATAAATCATCTTTAACATGTGCACAAGATAATAAAAACTATAATAATTCAGAGCTTTCTGGATAACGGGTTTCCTGATAAGGGATTCCATACCTGTAAAGAGAATTTGAAACACAGAAAAACCAAACTCAAATTGACCTACCAGTGTGCCAGAGGGTCTCTCAGTGACCCAGAGGGCTCCAGCCTAGAAGGATTCACATGAGCCACATGATTCTACCCCTCTTCTACAAACAATGAACCAGACCAGGGTACTGTTTGAGTAGTGCTGCCAGCTTGTAAAGGTGACCCAAGCATCCTCTGCAACTACTGATGCTAAGTGCATTTGCAGTATAAAAACCAAACAAGTCTGTACTGTAAAGGCACACCCAATATGATATCATGGGGCACTTGTAACATCACCTTGGGCAGGTACATTTTTTGAAGACAAAGAGCGCTCTTGGCAACCCCAGTGATTTTACCTTGTCCTTTAAAGAGAGTGTATAGACGCAAGTTACATAGTTAGATAGTAACATAGGGTTGAAAAAAGACCAGAAGCAATCAGGTTCAACCCTTCCAAGTAAACCCAACAAATATACATTCACATACTATAAACTATATATACAAACATTAATACTAACTGTAGATATTAGTATCACAATAGCCTTGGATACTATGCTTGGTTAATAACTCATCCAGGCCCCTCTTAAAGGCATTAACAGAATCTGCCATCACAACATCACTAGGAAGGGCATTCCCCAACCTCACTGCCCTCACTGTGAAAACCCCCCTACGCTGCTTCAAATGGAAACTCCGTTCCTCTAATCTAAACGGGGGGGCGTTGATCATTTTTATGGGAAAACACAACATCCCCTATCTGCCTATAATCCCCTCTAATGTACTTGTATAGAGTAATCATGTCCCCTCGCAAGTGCCCTTGTTAATATCATTTAAAGCTTTTCTGCATCCATTTAAGTGTTTTACACTTGCACTTGAGTTTGTTAATGGGCTCTTTTAATTATATACGTCAATGCTGACCCTTCTTTGGGTGTCCTGTAAATGGTACAAACTCATTCGATCTAAGGTTTAGCTATAAATACATTTCAACAATATTTCACCTGTTGCTCTTCAAATAAAAATAAAAAGCTCTTTTTAAAACATAACTTTCCATTAACAATAGTACTTAAATGTACATTTATATTCAGCCAAAGGCTAGACTGTTGGGATCATTAACCTTATATTGTTGCCTTGGCAAATCAAAGTCATATTCAGATGTTACTGGAAAGGATTACTCTCTAGCAAACTCAAGGATACGTCTAATTCCTATTTAATGTCACGAATGCTTGTTAATCACAATATGATCTTCAGTAAGTCCTACTCTAAGATGAAAAAGGCACTGGTATTAACTGTTTGTGTCCTTCAAAGTACACAGAGACAAACAGCCACCCAGATACACAGAGCCACCATCACAAATCCTTTTGGTACACTGAGGTCCTGTACAGACTGTACATATAGGAGATCTGTCATCCATTGCTTTTCATGGCCTTATTAATTATGTGGCCTTATGCTATGCATGGCCTTATCCTCATCCTGATGGTTATCCTGCTCATACACCATTGGAAATTAGCACTCGTTTAAAATTCATTAAATAGCGGAAACATCCAATTGACCAGGAAAGCATTTTCCAATAGGGCACATTAACGATGGTAAGGGTCACAGAAGTGAGTTGTATATGAAAGTTAAAGATGTTTTTGAGTCACTTGGGTCAGGTTAATTAAAGGAAATGGCCCTTATCAACGGCTATTATATAGAGATGCTATCATTTCATCAGTGTATAATGTTTTTTCTTTGACAATAGTAACCAACCTGGAAATAACCCAACGATCAATATGCTATTGACCGGAAAACAAAAGCACATTCATACTATCCTCATTACAGTTGTGCCCTGGGTATTGAATAGATGGAGTCATTTGCCCTGTTCCCGACAATGTTAGGCCAGGTTAAATGTTGCAGTAAAAGTCGGCAAGGTGCAAAGTTATTGAAGTGCTTCCAGAGATACAGTAGGTCTGAGCAAAATCCCATTTGTTAGAATCTGTTTCAACTGCTTCCACTAAACTGATGTTATATAAAAGATTTTAGGTGAAGACTTTCAAAATGCAGACTACTAAAGGTTTGACCATAGCCTAGAGTCTAGAGCATAGTCTATAGACTCCCCTAATTCTATAACTTGCTTTGGAGATAAAACAAGGAAAAACAATAAACAGGAGGGGGAGATATAGCAATATCGCAAGAATATAGAAAAATAGAACAAGTAGATGGGCTGGGGGAATCCATTTGCTAGGTTTGCCTAGTGTGTTGTTAGAACTAGCTCTAGCAATATTGTTTTGTTCTAAGTTTATTTGGATTAGAGATGTATTAGACTGTGGCTTTTTGGATGTTGGAGGCTTCTGTATAAGCCAGTGAGGCACTGCAGTATTATGCAGTATTTAAAGTTATACCAGTGTACCTAGAAGTTAAGCTACATAGCCAATTTATTTTAGGCTACCCCCAAATAACATATTTTCTATATGTTTTCTATTTTACAGGTATGGGATTCCTTATCCCACAGGAAACCCCTTATCCAGAAAGCTCCAGATTACGAGAAGGCTATTTTACATAGACTTAATTTTAAAGAAATAATTCTAATTATTGAAAATGATTTCTTTTTTTCTGTAATAATAAAACAGTAGCTTGTACTTGATGGTAACTAATGGATTTATTTCATGTTTAAATGATTTTTAGCAGATTTAAGGTGTGGTGTTCCAAATTATGAAAAGCCCCCAGATCCCATTTTGGATAATAGATCCATAGATATACACATACAGTATATATATATATATATATATAAACATCCTGGAAGGAGGAGCACTCTCCACATTACAAACAGAAAGACATTTTTGCCTTTGTCAAACAAAGTGCCCTGTCTCGGTGGCAATTCCTACTGTGTTAGATTTGCGATCATGGCCCTTGGTACCTGTAAATGCCTGAAAGGAATATCCACAGGATATTCAAGAGTTCAAATCACTTTTGAAAGAAAAACCTGAAATATGGCAATGCAATTGGCACGGTACTGTTATTCTTAAATTGTTTGTTTCACCCTTGACAGGTCGTTTATCTAGAAGTCTGTTTGGCAAAAGGGTCCAAGAAGCAAAACAAAACCCATAAAGCTGGAATAAATTCATTTTTACTTGCTTCCCTTTCTGTGTGATTAACCTATTGTTTCTGGAGCTGTTTTGAGACACAGATAATTATGTATTTACCCCAAAACTGTGGAATACAAATAAAATGGGAAGTAGTAAGTTTGCATACAACGAATTCTATTATTCAGTGTTTTTCTGCTTGACTAATATATTGATTTTATTTGTTCATCTTTTCTAGTTATTGAAAGCAGTTTACCTAAAAGAATGAAGACTGCTATGCAACTAGTTAGACATGCAGCTAGGTAATAACAATAGTGGTTGGACACTATGAAAAGAAATGTACCTTAGGGCTGTAACAGACAGATTTGTCGCGTGGCGACTAATCTCCCTTGTCGGGGGCAACTAATCTCCCCGAAATGCCATCCCACCGGTGAAAATGTAATGCGTATACGGTGCGGCGATTTACTGAAGTCGCGGAAGTTGCCTTGAGAGGAAACTTCCGCAACTTTGGCAAATCGCCATGCCGCGTATGGCATCACACCGGTGATTTACATTCTAGCCAGTGGGATGGCATTTTGGGGAGATTAGTCACCCGCGACAAGGGAGATTTGTCGGGTGGAGACTAATCTCCCCATCTGTCACAGCCTAAGGCTACAAAATCTCCCCTTAGATAAATAGAAAATAAACAAGGCAGTTCTATAAGACATTGCCTGGGGTCCTTGTACATCTGCATAAACCATGGTCATTAAAATGGAGGCTTGATGCTGTCATTCCTGAAAAGTGCCTTGATGCATTAACCTTAAACTAAAATTGGCATTGACAAACATTTCTGACTGAATTGGAACCAATTCAAAATAAAATCAGATTGGCTTAAAGTTGATGACTTGGAAAACTGAGAATAACCTTGACTTTAGAACATTCAGTGACAGTAAAAAGTCATCGGCCAACCATGAAAGTCACCCCTCTTCACTAGTCCAATCTGAGATTAAAGGAGAACTATACCCCTGGGCACTAAAAGCCCCCTTAACTATCACTGCAGAGTAGCACAGCAGCGTACCTGGCTGACATAAGGGAGAGGTGAGGAGGGTCAAGGCAGTGATAGTTAAGGGAGCTTTTATAGCCCGGGGGTATAGTCCTCCTTTAAGACCAGTACAATTTAACCAACTATAAGGGGGTGGCTTTACACAGATAAAGCTGTAAGTGCAATAGTTTATTTTTTACTTTCCCACTACTCCCAAACTGTAGCTGGCCTTCCAACGGACACCTCTAAACTGCAGTAACACAAAGATTATCACTATTATGATACAACAGCATCAGTATAACGCTAATAGCTATTTGAGCAAGAATACTATATAACTTGCCATAAATGTGCCATTTTACCCATTATTAAAAAGGATATAATCAATTTCCATTTGAAATAGCGGATATATAAATCACACACAATAAGCATAGTATATAGACTAGAAATATCGCAGCTGTTCTCATCCATTCGATTTGACTACAGTTTGATGTTTTGATTACTGTTTTATGCTCAGATGAGGTGCAACAATGCACAAACAAATTCTCTGTACTACCAATTCATTTACACAGTGTCTCTGTCTTATTGGCATCAATACAGACTTGCTACTTTCATGGTCCATCTAGCATCAGCCACTGTGAAGCCTGTTTGCAGAACAGCACTTATTTACATGGCAAGTGTTCAAATAATAGGTCTACTTGTGATACAGTAAATTATTCTCATTGACTTAATGATTTGAACCACAGGCTGGAAGATGAGTATGTAATATTTTTGAGATTAGCGGCTGGCAGCAGAGAAGAGTAAATAGAAAGACAAAAGAGGTGATTGTACCCATTAATGGCTCAGAAAAAGATGATCCAATCAGTAGGGATGTAGCGAACATCGCCAAAAATGTTCGTGGACCCGTTCGCGGACTTTCGGCAAAACTCGCGAATATTCGCGAACTTTGCGAACCCCATAGACTTCAATGGGAAGGCGAACTTTAAAACCTAGAAAAGCCATTTCTGGCCAGAAAACTGATTTTAAAGTTGTTTAAAGGGTGCCACGACCTGGACAGTGGCATGCAGGAGGGGGATCAAGCAAAAATCTCTCTGAAAAATACTTTGTAAAAAAAACGCCAAAAAAAACCGCCAAAAAATAACGAAAGAAAAAAAAAAAAAAGCCAAAAAAAAACCGCCAAAGAATAACGGAAGAAAAAAAAAAACGCCAAAAAATAACGCCAAAAAAAACCGCGGCGAACCCAAAATGGCGAACATCGCCAAAAGTCCGCGAATTTGCGCGAACACCCGATGTTCGCGCAAATTAGTTCGCCGGCGAACAGTTCGCTACATCTCTACCAATCAGTCAGATTATCCATGATCTACAAGATCATAGGAAGTGAGTATGGTTAATCTTTAAACACCATTAACTGGTTTGGCATTCAAACCTAATACTGTTTGGCCAGACAAATACTGGTCTGGTCTGGACTTTCTCTAAATGAATAGGAACTGCGGACTTCCGAATATTACTATATACTTTCCTAAGCATTTCCTTACACAGAATACAGTTGGTATAATGTTTGAGCCAGTCATGTGCCGATAGAAGCTCTGGACTTCATCACAACGTTTTGCAAATAATGAAACATTTCTTTTCTTTCTTCTTACAGCTTTATGGTTTTTATAGTATTTCAAAATATGTTTTCAATCTCAAATAAATAGTTTAAAATTGCCAATTGTGCTGTTTTGTTTTTATAGTAGAGAGTCTTAGGGACAGACTTATAAAGGTATGTAAAAAAAAAAAGCAATGTTCAATATCAATTTACATCGCTAGTTTAATGTCACTATATGTGATCTTGAACCTTGAGTAGTTATTGAGCTTTATAATGTTTTTTTAAGATGTTGTGTAGCTTAGTGTAGAAACTGGGGTAATAATACAGACACAGGTTTAAAATCCAATATTGTTATTTGATCATCTACATGATAGTGATACAGTGTATTATGACTACAACAGAACTTTGTAAATATGTATTTTACACCAACCTTTACTTGCTCTTTTTTAGGAGTAAAATATTTTAGACAGCTTTACAAACATTTCCAGGCATAGTACTTAGGGATACCAGAGAGAAATAGTCAAGCTTTTCTTTAGTTTGAACAAAGTTTTTTTGTCAGTAAAAACCCCCAAGCAAATGGCACCCAACCTTATCCTACCTATAGGATATATATAAGTACATGCATAGTGTTTAAAGGAAAACTATACCCCCAGAATGAATGCTTAACAAGATAGTTTATACAGGTATAGGATCCCTTATCCGGAAACCCGGTATCCAGAAAGCTCGAATTACGGAAAGCCATAGATTCCATTTTAATCAAATAATTCAAAATTTTAAAACTGATTTCCTTTTTCTCTGTAATAATAAAACAGTACATTGTAATTGATCCCAACTAAGATATAAATAATCATTATTGGATGCAAAACAATCCTATTGGGTTTAATTAATGTTTTATTGATTTTTTTAGTAAACTTAAGGTATGGAGATCCAAACTAAGGAAAGACCCCTTATCCAGAATACCCTTGGTCCTGAGCATTTTGGATAACGGGTCCTATACCTGTATAATATTAAGCAACCTATTAACATACCTTAATAGGTAATTATTGCCCTTTTACATCTTTTCCCATGAGCCACCATTTTGTCTGTGTGCTCCCTCAGAGATCACCTGACAGGAAATAATGCATTGTAACAGGAAGTAGTGTGGGAGGAAAAGACAGAGCTTTGTCCATTTAGGATTACCCAATGGCACATGCTACTATAAAAGGATATTTTTATGAAAACGGTTGATTTAGATGAAGCAGGGCTTTACTCTATGTGATATATTTTTATAGAGACCTACATTGTTTGGGAGGTATAGTTTTCCTTTAAGAACATATTTGAGCACTCTAAAAATTAGTTTGCATGATAGACAAGGAGCTGACGTGTTATGCTGTAAATGATAACAGTCATAGCTGTAAACACTAGCGTGTTAAGCCTGGTTGTATTAATAATGTCTTGCTGGCTATGAGATATTGCTCCTATATGACCTTCCACTGAACACATATCACTTTTTTATCACGCTGACTTCAGGTCACACAACCCAGCGGCGCTCGTTGGACTTACAAATGCAGAGTCATTAGGGTATCAAATACATTTACAAGGATTAGGTCTCAGACTAGATTTCAAGAGACCATCATTTTTGATGCTGTTCTCTTTTAGCTTCTCCATGTGCAGATTTTTGGAATCAGAATAGCTGGCCATATGATAGCAGGCCACCTGTCTTTCAGTTTCAGTAATGTAATGGCGAGTGGATAGTTAGCATGCAGAATAAAATGGAACCGCACAACTGCTATTTAGGGCATGGGTAAAACCTATACAGGTACGTACCTTTTCTGAAAGTAACAGGAGAGCTTTTGAGTAGAAGGAGGTTTACAGAAAGGATGATGAATGAGTGATGCTTGCCTTGAAAGTTTAGGAGAAAATGAGTATTGTAGGAAAGCTGATAAATGTGGCAAGTTTGAAAGAAGGATGAAGAGCAAGCAAGGTTGGGAAGGGACTACTGAGTAAGAGGGGTTGATCAGTAAGGAAAATCTGCATGACTGATAAACGTTTTTTTGTGGATTTAAGTTTATTTGAGAAAATAATGTGCATTGTAGAGGAGAGATTTAAAATTATACTGGGGAGACAGGGGACTTTGTTTACGATTACAGACATAGCTGTTCGAATACACCAAGTGGTTTTGCTTATTAAGTTAATAAGATGCCAAGAAATTCCATATACTTATCAATGAGCAGGTATAAGGTATAGAACAGGTTGCACGTTATGGCTGTCCACAGTCAATTTTTGCGCTCTGGAAAAAGCATAATTTCCTTTTTGTCTGTAATAATAACATATACTTGATGGTAACTAAGCTCCGTTGATTCATATTGGTGGCAAAACAATCCTATTGGTTGATTTCTAGGAGACGTAGGAGTATGGTTATCCAAATTATGGAAAGACCCCTTGTTCAGAAAACTCCCCTGAAAACTCCTCAGAAAGTCCTGAGCATTCGGGATTACAGGTCCCATATCTTTACTTAGTTACTGGCACAGGTATTGGATCTATTAGTCAGGATTTTGGTTTTGACATAAGTCTGCTAAAACATATTTAAACATTAAATAAACCCAACAGGATTGTTTTGCCACCAACATGAATTCATGCAGGGGAATTATGCAAAACATAACGTGGGAAGAAACTCATAGATATTATTTAATTACAATAATAGCTAAAAAGTATGGTCAGCACAAGACCTGTTAATTGGACTCGTGTCAAACAAGGTGATATACTGCCCCTATAATTTAGTTGCCATTGTTAAACAAGGAAAAGCCTGGATGGTACAAATTTGTTAGGTACCTGCTCTCACCAAAATTGCTAACTTTTTCCCCCTTACTGGCTGTATAGTTACCCCTGGGTATTTTGCATTTAAATTATCTTCGTCCTGGCTTACTTAAAGGGTATTTTTCAATCATAGGGGGAGAAAAGATTACAAATGACCACATAGGCGGCGGGTGAATTTTCTGTTTGTAAAGCAGTTCCAGAACTAATTGGGTAGGCATAACAGGCACGTGCCTAGGGCACAGCTATCGGGGGGGGGGGGCTGGGCATACACCCCTTTGCCTTACTGCATGTCAATGCACAATGGTTGCAATACACTGCTCACCATAGCGCATTGCTTCCAACACTAATCATAACCACTCCATCCTCTGCAGTGGTCACTTCATTGTGGCTGTGGGAGGGTTAGCGATCAAAGGTGATGGTGTGCCTTGCTGGGCCTGGCATTGTTGGGCAGGCAAATTTCAGATGACTATGGATTGATTAGGAGTACTGGAAGCAAGAACTATGATATTAATGGCTGATAATGGAATACAAATATCAGTGCAGTTTCCACATTTGGGCCAGTAATGGATCACTGATTAACACTGAATAAAGTGTATATAAGGTGTGCAAGAAGAAGCCCATCCTAAAGGATTAATGTGTTTAATAATACTTGACAATATTTTCTTAGCCTCCCCAAGCATTAGTATAATCTGCCTATGTACGATCAGTTCTTGTCATTTTTCAATAAACCACCCTTTGGAATACTATGTGGAAAGTAGCCTAACATCATAAGGCTTAATTTTTGCCTGGGGACAAAGTGAAAGATACTTATTCCTCAAGTTCTTCTCAACCGGTATTGTAGCTCATAAGCAGCATTTAGATGGCAATGCCTGGGAGAGGCGACCAAAGGAAATGCAGCATTGAGCTTGACACAGCATGAATTTCAGGCTTATTCACCATTTGTCATGGCTTTATGCTGCCTGAAAGTTGCTGACCCGAAAATATCTTATAACGTGCCTGCAGCAGAATATTCAAACTATGTAATTCCAAAGTGTATGGATAAGATTACCATTCTTGTATCAGTTAATGAAGAAATCCTTCTGCAACTATTCTCAGGTGTCTTTTCCAAGGCTTTCCAATATTAATTTCTTTCCAATATTAGTTTCTTTTCAATATTAGCTTTTTAACTTCAGTTAAGACTTCACCCTAATGGACTAGACGAGGAAGATAGAAGCAAGCTCTTTTCGGCAGTTACCTGAAGGCGCCTCAGGGCAAGCATAGTATGCAGCATTGGCACTCTGAAGGGTAATTGTGCTAGGGGTCAAGATAGACGTGGCAAATAGAAGAGCTGGAATAAACTGATACAAGCAACACAAAACAAATATATTGACAGAAATATAATCGTACAGACATGGGATGAGATGTAGGTAACAGGAAGGGAGCACATTAATGGGAACACATGACAATGGAAATAGTGGTCTATTTTTCTGTTACTTTATACAACTATGATTACAAATCATATTTATTCACTCCTGAATTTCTCTCTGGCTTTTTTTTCTTTCACCTTCCTGGATTACAGCGTTGCTATTAGTTATTATTACAGTGTATTGATTCAACAAGTAATTGTGATTACTGCTCAAGGGAGATTGATCAGAATAAAAAAATACAACAACAAAAAAAACCCAGATAGCAATATTACAATACCATCTGATGACTGGAGGGGACCTATAAAAATAAATGTAGCAACCCTAATTTGAAAAACTGCAACTATGAGGAAGCACAAAAAAAAACAAAACAATAACACCACAAAGTGAAGAAGGCAATAAACGTTACACTGTATATGAAACCTTTCCAAATAAAGTACACTGTGTAAAAGAATATGTGAATCCTCCACCAATCATATTATAAGAATACCTACTGACCAGTGCCGATCCCATGGCTGCTGCCCCCTCCCCCCGCCCTGGGCTTATAGCTTTAGTGTCAGAGTGAGTCCAGAGGGGGCCACATAGCAAGAGCTATTGCTCTCTATACTAGCAGAGCTGAATTTTCATTTTAAAAAGTGAAAATTTGTCTCTTAAAGTTACCAGAGACAGCTTTTTGCCGCCCCTGACAACTGAGAAGGGAATTGAAAAGACCTATTTTATGCTGAAAATCTATCCAGGCCTTGTTACATAAATGAATCCTAAAGGCAGTGTTGGACTGGCCCACCGGGATACCAGGAAAACTCAAGTGTCAGTGGGCCCAGGCATCAGTAGGCCCTCTTGCTTCTAACTATTTCATGGTCATTCCCAATTTCTTGATAGATGGGAGAATACTGTATAGTATGTAGAGAAAAGAGACTGGGATAATAAAGAGTCTGAGGGAGGAGAGGAGGAATTAAAGTTTTGAGGGTGGGCCCATGGTCCAGGGTTTTCTGATGGGCCCCTGCCACCTCAGTCCGACACTGCCGAATTAACAGAAGTGAGGATAGTTGTAGGTTAAGACCTGATTATTTCATGTTTTACACAGGTGTCTGTAGATGTTAAGGAAACGCATATATGAAAAAACACACTAATTGGGAAGCTTGGTAAATTGACCATAAAGCAGTTATACCTGTATTTGTCTTAGGACAGAGGTTAATCATATCCTTATTTATTTGCATAGAAACTTATATAGAAAGGTTAAAGTTACAGAAGAAACAATGAAAGTACAGCCTGAAGTTACATGTTCCTTTGCAAGGGATAAATAAATAGGAGCTTCTTACATTGACATGATAACAACAACTACAAAGCCAACTGAACAAAACTTTTCCTTTCCCTGTTGTACTTAGTAATATCCCAAGGACAAATAATCCATCATCAAATGATAATTCTGTAGCTCTACACACAGCTTGTAGTCGCACACCATCTTACGCACCATTTTAATGCACTGGTTATAGTGATCACTACCAGTGTATAAAAAGCCACAATATAGATTGTAAGCTCTTCGGGGCAGAGACCTCCATCCTCTTGTGTCTTTGACTCTTAACTTATTGCAACTGTATTTATCTTGTATCTATCTGTATTTATTGTTATACTTTGTATTTATCTATTATTATCTTAATAATCCCCTGTTTGTATTAATGTATTCAACTGTACAGCTCTGTGTACATAAGTAGCACTTTATAAATAAAGATATACATACATACAAGTGGGGAAGATTTGTCTATGGGGCTAAAGCATTAGTCAGGGAATTCAGGCAACTATGGAGGCACTGGTTTATGAAAACTATAAAAAAAATGTATAGTTTGAACAATTGTATAGGTTTTAGTTTGCAATTGAATCCTACTCTACCAGTTGCCTCCAACATTGGCAAGTTCTTTTAGGTTCTAGTGACTTCATAGCTGTTGTTGACTGCACCAGAGTGTGATAGCTGGAAGGTTATAGGAAGGCAAAGCTAACCAGCAGCAGATCCCTATCACTAACCAGTCGAGTAAGCCTTTGTTATTTGAAACACCACTGACAAATAGCTTTCCTGCTATGTGGTTGCTATTCACTATTGCACCTGTCAGCATGTCCTCATCCCATTGCCTTCAGTTATCACTGACTCCTTGGGGCACATTTACTAAGACACGAATCTGAACCGAATTGGAAAAATTCCGATTTGAAAACGAACATTTTGCGACTTTTTCGTATTTTTTGCGATTTTTTCGGCGTCTTTACGACTTTTTCGTTACCAATACGATTTGCACGAAAAAACTCGAGTTTTTCGTAGCCATTCCGAAAGTTGCGCAAAATCGCTCGATTTTTTCGTAGCGTTAAAACTTGCGCGAAAAGTTGCGCCTTTTTCGTAGCGTTAAAACTTAAAAGGTGCGACGTTTCGCGCAAGTTTTAACGCTACGAAAAATCGCCAGATTTTGCGCAACTTTCGGAATGGCTACGAAAAACTCGCGTTTTTTCGCACAAATCGTATTAGTAACGAAAAAGTCGCGACATTTTTCCGAAAAAATCGTAAAATACCGATCATTACGAAAAAACGCAATCGGACGCATTCGGCCCGTTCGTGGCTTAGTAAATGTGCCCCCTTGTCTTTGTATCTAGCTGCAAATCTTTGTTTCTATGTATGCTGTTGTTGCTCCAGTAATTGCTGGTACTGGCATGATGGGGCCCTTAGGCAAAAGATTTGACCTTTGGTGTAAAATTATAAAGCAGCACAAACCACCTTCTGTCATTTTATAAATAGCCCACAATTTCAGTACAACTTTTGCAGAGCTCTGCAAATACCAACTTGCTCAAAGAAAGCATGTAAAATCTCTTTCCACATACATACATGTAGCCGCATTATCTCTAAAGGAATTCAGATAAACTTGAGCCAACATATTTAAATTAATACGAATTCAGTCGTAAAAATGGCTGCAGATATTTTCCAGATCTGGGAAAATTTGGGATATTACTATGGGAAACCTCTGGCTACATCAGTATATACCTCAGATAGAAATACAGAAAATAAAATAAATCCAGGATTCCTGATACCTTGCACATATTGCATAGGATCATGTTCAAGACTGTGTGGGAGAAGCATGATAAGGATTACACCACACACAACCTTATTATGAACAGTTGAAAGACAGATGTTCCTGTTGCATCACATTCCAGCTGTACCAAGTACAGCATTAAGGATATTACTGTTACTATAGTAAATGATGGACTTCACAACACAGAACTTTCTGGATAACAGGTTGCCGGATAAGGGGTCCCATACCTGTATAGAGTTTTCGCCTTTGAAAATGTATTTATTTATATTTAAATGCTTGCAAGGCCTAGCAATTTTTGTTTAATTAAAAATCCCAATAAAAATGAAAAAATAATAATAATAATAATAAGAGCCTCCATTCTAGCATTTATAAGGGACAAATAATTACAGGTATGGGACCTGTTATCCAGAATTCTTGGGACCTGAGGTTTTCCACACAAGGATCTTTCTGTAATTTGGATCACCATACTATATCTACTAAAAAAACAAATAGGATTGTTTTGTCTTTAATAAGGATTACTTAAAATGGAGTCCAAGGTCGGACTGGGCTGCCGGGACACTGGGAAAATACCCGGTGGGCCCCAGCGGCCCAGACCCGACCCTATTACCGCTTTCTTTGGCCTCCAATGTCCTCCCCTGATGCGTTTTACATATGCACGTTCAGGAGAGGACGTTGGACAGGGGCCCCTGCAGGGGGGGTTAGGGGTGTGCGGCAGCCCTTGTGGGGGATGCGCCCGGAGGAGGCTCCTTGGTGGGCCCTGCACCCCCCAGTCCGACCCTCTATGGGAGATGGCCTTTTCATAATTCAGAGCTTTTTTGGATAATAATTTTTTTCCAGATAATAGATCCCATAGCTGTAGAGGGCTGTGTCTGCTGTAGGGCACGGAGGTCACCAGGTTCATCAAGTAAACTTTCCAGGCACCCCCACCAGTAATGTATATTTCTGGACACCCACCTCCACCAAGAGCAAAATCTGTGATCCTCCTGCTCCCCTGGCACATGTATACATTTGGGGGAGCATATGGGGAGTTTGCAGTCCTTTACTGTGCCACTCTACCCCTCTCCCCTTGCAGCCATGAAGTCTGCAACCCCAATTGATACACCACTGGCTGTTGCACCCCTAAATATAGTTCTGACTGGTCATTTTGCAATTTGAATGGTTTCTATTTCTGTTCTATAGATAATTAATTAACGGTTCATTCTGTATTGTATGACGGTGGCCAGGGTTAGATTGGGGTGTGCAGGCCCACCAGGGGGTACTGTCCCAGGGGTCCCACACATCTCGGCAAGGCCCCCACTGCCCACACATGCCCCCCCCGCAGAGGCCCCCGCTGCACGTACAGGCCCCCTGCAGGTGCCCTTTCCATCCCTTGCGCGTACATTAGTAGATGTGATCAGGGGAGGGCAGCTAACCTGGGGGCTAAGCCAGTCTGACCCTGGAGGTGCCCATACACTATAAGATCCGCTCATTTGGATGCCAAACGAGCAGATCTTTCCACCAATATGCCCACTTAAGGTGGTTGATATCAGAATAAATCCGATCGTTTGAGCCTCAGGCCAAATGTTCGTATTACAACAATAGGAACAGGAGCCATTGGAGCAAGGATCGCATCAATGAGCTGTTACTGTCCCTGATCCGATAAAAAATCAAACCCGGGTAGGCCCGTCGGGGGTCCCTATACACAAGCTGCAGAATTGGTCTAAAGGGCCAGAATCAGCTGCTTAAATCTTCTTGTGTATGGCCACCTTAACAGTGCACAGTTTTGTAAATTGTTTACTATAATAAATGGATTTTCCGGCTTCATTTCATGCACATTGTTCCAGGCTGCTGAAGAGCTGTGCTAAATCTGTAGACAAGTAACAGCTTCATTTGCAGCGTGTTAATCCTCATTAACATGCATTCTGTTATCTGCCAGGGCAAATGTCTTCTGAAGGGGGAGCCAGATTAACAGTTCCTACAAACGTTAAGCTACTTTATCTGCCAGAGCATTTTATGTGTCATTTTGAATTTCGTGTGAGGCTTGATTAAGATTAATGATTATTGAAATACAGCCCTGGCCAAGTTGGAAAGAAAAGGTACAAATATTAAACAAGATTTTATTCAACATTTTCTATCCACTCAAAAGGTGAATCACAGAGTCATTGCTTGTGCCGACATAAGGGATCATTAACTAACAGATCTTCAGTGTGCGTTTTCGGACGCAATTGTCATAGCTTTCAGTTCTTTTTCCCATTATTCCACCAGTGGTGCCCCCTTTCTCTGCCACAATTCCACCAGTGGTGCCCCCTTCTCTGCCACAATTCCACCAGTGGTGCCCCCTTTCTCTGCCACAATTCCACCAGTGGTGCCCCCTTCTCTGCTGCAATGCTACCAGCGGTGCCCCCCTTCTCCGCCGCAATTCCACCAGCGGTGCCCCCTTCTCTGCCACAATTCCACCAGTGGTGCCCCCTTCTCTGCCACAATTCCACCAGTGGTGCCCCCTTCTCCTCAGTTCCACTAGCGGTGCCCCCTTCTCTGCTGCTATTCTACCAGCGGTGCCCCCTTCTGTGACACAATTCCACCAGCGGTGCCCCCTTCTCTGCCACAATTCCACCAGTGGTGCCCCCTTCTCCTCAGTTCCACTAGCGGTGCCCCCTTCTCTGCTGCTATTCTACCAGCGGTGCCCCCTTCTGTGACACAATTCCACCAGCGGTGCCCCCTTCTCTGCCGCAATTCCACCAGCCACATTCCCTTCTGTTTCCTTCACCCTGCTTCTCTTCATTAAATAGGGCATATTGATCCTGGGAGCAAATCTGATTGGCGTTAAGGAGTCAGGAAGGAATTTTTCCCTCTAGTGAAGCAGATCGGTACAAGCTTCTGTAAAATGATTGGTGAGTTTGTATAATAGTAGCACATTCACATTCATCAAGTTCAACCTTTTGCCTCAGCAAAACCTGCCTTACTGCTAGTTCATGTGGCACACACAAGGGGGGTGGCCAAATATTTTGGTACTACTTGCTCACTACTTGTTCACAGGTCTTTGCTCCACTGAACTTTGAACTAGCAAATGTGGGGTGTTGTGGGGTAACCCTATTTTTGTGGCGGTTTCCATATTAAACATAAACATCTTTATATACCTCCTCCCCTGTACCCCTTACTGAGCTACATCCCCCAGAAGAAAGTGAATTCCACATGGAAGAAAGTGGGACTTTCAGATCCACAGGAAGTACAATAAATGACATTACATTCTATTTACACATTACAGCCAGAGGGCCCCCATATCAGCAAATACAGCAAATATGCCTCAAAGCAAAAATAAGGACCAACCCACATCTCTTAGGTTACTGTGAAACTCATAGGTGGAGGGTGATTTTTTTGTCCGGGGGGCTAAAGTAGCAGATTTGCAACTGGTGCAAAAATGAGCACCCCCTCCCACAGTTCCAATTGACTTTAGTGAGGACCATGCAAAAGTGCAGGCGGGGGTGTTTTTTCCAAAAATATCTTCCAATTTCCCAGCATCAAATCACTGTAGTCCTGGCAGCGCACTTGAATATTCAGCCAGGAGCATTTTTAAGTCACCAAGCGAGTGCTATGGCAGAGACACAGTGAATCCAAAGTTGGGCAAAAATATTTTCGGGCACGTTGCACCCATCTACTGACATGCAGTGTGTCCCAGTAGCAAGGCTGTTGATACTGACTCCCCAAGCACAATTATAGTGGGTACTGGTACCCCAAATATATTGCATACTGTAAGAGGCATTGCTCACACCTCAGGCACATTATATGCTGGGACATGGGAATTTTAGGTTGGAAAAAAAAGACACATGTTCATCACATGCAGCCTTCTGTCTAGATTAAACCTGCCTAACTGCTAGTTGGTCCAAAGAAACCACTGAAAGGCAGTTTTACACTCCCAGCACACTACGTAGAGTGAGAGTGGGTTCTAACACCTCAAGCACATTATAGAGAAAGGGGCGGGTGTAATAACTTCCAGCAGCAGCAGCAGGAGCCTGCCTCAAATATATTAGAAAATTCATCTAGTCCAGCAATTTGTCTGTAATATCTCTGTCATATTTTTTGATGCTGTTGGGTTTGCCCTTAAAGCTTAAGTCCAGGTAAGGCCATGCAGGAATTGGACTGGCTGTAGGGAGGTTTGAAATTCATTCTCCAGCCAATGAGCTTGCAGGAATGATAGAAGACCCCTGCAAAGTTGTCCACGGTGACAATGTCCCCAACATCTCTCCCCCACAGGCAGACTTCTCTCAATTATAGGGAGCAATTAGAGGTTTGTTATTTTTCCCTTGCTTTTCTTTCTGGGTTTCAGAGGTTTAGCCTCCCCTAGCATAAACCGGATTATATATGTGAGTGTATAGACAGCAAGTACAGGCTAGGATCCAAAGTAGGCCCTGGCATTTCAAGTACACAGAGGACCGATTGTGTCTGCCTGTGGCATTTTACAGCAGCCTCCCTGGCATTTGCCACAATCCACAGATTGCCAGTCCAGGCCTGGCTTACATGTATGTTTGGATAAAGATCATAGGTTCTGTAGGCCACCCATTCCTTTATATTAAAGGGGTTGTTCACCTTTGACTTAACCTTTAGTAAGTAATGATGTAAAGAATAATACAAGACAACTTGCAACTGGTCTTCATTTTTATTATTTGTAGTTCTGTAAATATTTAGATTTTTGTTCAAAACCTCTTGAATTTGGCATTTCAGCAGCTATCTGGTTGCTAGGGTCCAAACTACTATAGCAACCTGGGAGTGGCTTGAATGAGAGACTGGTATATTAATAGGAAAGAAGCTAAATAAAAATTCAGTGAAACAGCTCACACTATGCTTCATGGCCTTTATGACTTTGCTTTCCCTTTAGGCAAGGAAATTACAAAAACCCACAACTAGCAGCGAGGCTACGCTTCCCATTCTGTTTAAACATAATACTGTTTCTCATATAGCACAAAAAGATGCCAGTTAATAAATCTCCAAGAGAAGTAAAAACAGCTCCTGAAACAGTTTAACCAGTGCTGGCCACACAGCTATTTCAGCATGAAAGCGCCCAGGTGCCCTGACTCCCTGCTGACTCCTCCTTTTTTGTGGTAGTTGAGAACTATAACTGGATTGCTAATGAAACTTTAATTGTTTAGCTGTTTTTTGTCCAAAAGCAGCTGGATTATGTTGCACAATGACATTTCCAATTTTTCCCGTGCCAGTGCTTTAAAAGTGGCATTGATGCAACTGTCATAAAAATAGAAACTCTTCTTTAGATGTGGGCAAACAAATGACATTACTGCCCACTTCAAGCAGCACAGATAGGCACATGCGTCCTCCATAGCAAAGCCCTTGGGTAGGAAGATATTAAATAAGAGCAGAATAAAAGAGTCCAAAGAATTGTAATTACTGGCAGGCTACATAAGGTTTGGGGCACGCGGCCTGGCATGTGGGGAATTGCATTAATAAATATACTTTAGGGGCATATTTATTATACTTTTGGGCAAGAGGCATGTTTATTATAGTGTTTAAGCCAACATCACTGGTGATGTTGCCCATAGCAACCAATCCGATCTTTGCTTTTGTTATCTACATTTTAGGTGAACGTTCAATTATAATTGCTGATTAGTCGCTATGGGCAACATCCCCAGTGATGTTGGCTTACACACTATAAATAATATGCCTCATGTCCAAAAGTGTATGGACGCCTGCCTGTCCAACATCTCATTACCAATCCAAGAGGATTAATATGAAGCCTTTTCTGGGAACAATTTCCACTGCATGCTGTACTATTGTTGGAAGGATTTGACTCCATTCAGCCACAAGAGCATTAATAAGGTTGGGCACTTATATTAGGGATCGTCAGTTGGGTTGAGGTCACAGTTTTGTGCAGGTTCATTAAGTTCTCACTGCTGCCTCTGTTGAATTATTAGTACAGATTTCTACTATATGTTAGTGTAACCCCTATTTGGCTGTAAAACAGGCAGCGCCAGTTAGAATAGGTTTAGAGCATGGGGTACACAGGACTCAATCCTTCAGATGGGTTTTTGCAAAGTGGAAATATCCCGGGGTGTAGTGCAACTACAACTCGCTCTCACTGTGTGCAGAGTTAAATAGCAAATAATGGACGCCAGAAGGTTCTTGCTGATGAACAAATGATAACTTGATTTATTTCAAGGACAATTAGGGCACAGGGTTAGCTCATAAATGCAGATATTATAGCAGTAGTACACTCTGAGGACAACAAGAGAGTATGCCACTGGTTTATCCCACCTCTTTGGGCAGTGTAAAGCACCTGGTCAGCTCGGCACCACTATGGAGGGCAGTCTGGATAAATACCCCAGTCCAGAGGTTGGATACCTTTAGCTTAAAGAGTCCTACAGCTGACTGTAGATCTAGGTTAAAGTACTAACCTGTATCCTGCGTCTTAACCGTGGCCCTATGCTAAGGCAACAGCGCCTGTAAGGAAGAGTACTTCCAGCTAACCTCCTGAATGGAGCCAAAAGCTGCTCTTGCTTCCTTCCCTCACTACCTCACTTTCCTGGAAAGTGCTATACGGAGTGTAACTATATAACTGGTCCTCATTCACGGGGTCCCTGTCCCCGACTTCTCTAGAGTGGATGGTAAGTCTACGGTAGGTTGGCTTTACTGGGGCCCTGTTAATCCCAGGCTCAGTGGACCTTCCACCTGAGACACCAGAGGCAGCCAAAGAGAAAGACCCACCCCTTTGCTAAACACTATATTGGAGTGCAAAGGGTGGAGTCAACCTGTAAACCAATAAGTTACATATGCAAAACTATAACTGGATACATGGGTCTTTGCCCAGTAACAGCATAAACTAGAAAGTTGTAGTGTTTAAAGCCATAGGGTCATGTTAACTCTATGGGTCCCTACATTAGTTATGGTATATACACAATACTACAGTTCCCAGCATTCCTCTGCTACATGTTAGCATGTCATTTCCTGTGTGTGATGTAAGTAATTGCTTATTGGTTCTGGGTTGCTTCCTGAACTATATTTCTTGTTCCTGTAAGAGTGTGTGTGATCTCTCTCTCTCTGAAACTGCATGGTTCAGCATTACAGTGATTAACAGTAGTTATATGAATCCAGAGTTGGACTGGGGAGTGCAGGGCCTACCGGAACTACTTCCCCAGGGACCCTGCCCCCCAGAGGGGCCCCCTACTGACGTCCTCCCCTGAGCGCACAAAAGTGAAATGCATCAGGGGAGGACACCAGCCCACTAGGACCAGAGTCCACCAGGTTTTTTCCCAGTGGCCCAGTCTGACTCTGTATGAATCTCTTCTAAATAAATACTATCTACAACAAAGGATTGTGTGAAACTACACCACTCTGATACCAAGGAACTCTAGCTGTATAGTTGCAACAACCTCAAGCAAACTGATTTTTTAGGAAACGATTGCCATCATTGCTGTGGAATCTGGCCACCATAAACCCAGGGACGTATTTATATATAGGCACGCGAGGGCCTGTGCCTAGGGCGGTAGCTTTTGGGAGGTGGTCCTTAGGTGTCTATAGAATAGAGTTTCTGTTTTTGGGAAAAAAAATTAAAAATCCCCCCAGCTGGAGAGTTTCTGCGAAAATCTGGTGACAGATCTGGGGGGTGAGGGGGTACCCGGCAGAAGTTCACTTCCACCACCAAGGGAGCTCATTTAGGTTTGGTGCCTAGGGTGGTACTGGACCTAAATACAGCCTTAAGTAAGGCCATTGATCCATGCATGTACATTGGGCATGCATACAAAAACATTAAGATGTATATAAACTTTGTTTTAGATCAAAAAAAACCCTACACTGCATGAAAGAGTGGGGATACATTCCATTACAAAAATCCTTCCTGACTTCCTATTTCTCCCTAAACCAATGCTCACCATATTTCTAAGCTAAATAACTTGTAACATATCCACTGTATCTGCCAACCCAGTGCGACAAGGAAACATATTTCACATCTACTACTTAAAATGTTTTTACATTGGGCTGTGCCTTCTACATCATTAGCAAACCAAATAAAAAGGAGAGACTGGAAGAACAGAACTTTTCAGTTATACCAAGCCTCTGCACTCTGTCTTTCATACACTCATCAACCCATGAATAGATCATTTTCCCAGTATCCGTTATATGTTAGAGCAGCCTGGCACTGTAACTGTATCAAAGGCTTTAGCTGAATCTAAGAAACTGATATCCACTGTTTTTGCCCAGTCCTTGGGCGACTCCATAAACTGTTATCTATAAATGGAAATAGGCAGAAGGCACACATTGGGGAGTTACAAAGGGATTTATTTATGTTGGGTTTTAAGTACTAAGGAGTATTTCCCAGACAAGTATGTAAACTACAAACACTAGCAGCTTCTGGGCTGCTTGGAACTACAGTTTAGTAGTATCAGTCATTAAGTACTAAAAAAAAAATCAAGGATGGATATTATGGATTGATCATAAAGTATTAATACAATTTTTTTTACAGTTTACTATAAAGCAGGGATAAAGATGCAGAAAAGCTAGTAATACAGACAGTGCATCACGCCTGCAGCCAATTCAAGGCGGAATGTTATGCAATACTTATTAGGTTTGCATTGGAATAGATTTATTGAGTAAATGATCTCACTCTAGATTTAGAAAAAAAACAGGAAATAGTTCTTTAGTTTATTCATTCCCACACTAACAGACAGAAGTCACATAAACTAGTGTAGCTTTGGCCAGCTAAAGGCGTGCAAGGCTTGTGTCGCACCTTTATGAGATATTTATGGCCTCTGGATGTGCCACTTGGACTGGGCTAACTCTTTGAATGTGATATCATCAGAATAAAGTCTGTAACTCCATGGCAGCGACACAATGAAGAATGTATATTGGAATGATAATCTAAGACTTAAAAGTAAGCTAACAAAGCAATAAAGCGTTAGGGCAGGTAAATGAAATACTATGGGCGTTATGTAATAAAACACGTAACCAAAATTACCAAATTGCAAAATAAGAATAAAAACGTACATTTATCAATGTCCATTGCACAGTTTATTACACTGCAAACAGTATTCCTCTGTTACGCACTATTAAAACCAGCTTGAAGGTAGCTTCAGCAAAATAACTTTTTTCATTGAGGCATTTTATTACATTCTCTGTGAACTGTAAGGTGGTCGCAAAGTTTATTTTAATTGTGCGCAGGGATAAGATTGTTTGCACAGTGTGCATTTTTCTACTAATTCTGCTTATTACATAGGGCCATTTGCTGTATGAGAAACAGTATTAGTAGAGACGGAAGTTATAATACAACGCCTTCCCTTCTCCCAGGCAGGTACATTATTAAGTGTACATAAAAATTTGGAAAGGGTACAAGGGGTCCCTGATAACACACACTTTCCTTGCCTCCCACACCAGGTGAATTATTTTACTAATAATTATTACTAATAGTTACCATTTTGAAAGATAACCAGTCATTCAGCTGAAAATATAACATTAAAACACCACAAATCTGTATTTAGAAGAGCAAATGAGCGATCATCCCAAATCTTACTCTAACTGGCCTTTGCTGCTTCAGGTTCAGGTTCAGCAAATAGAAAAGGGAGCTTCTGTCTATAATTGCAAGCTGGGTATTGTAGTTTTATATTAATCTTAGCTGTAGGCTAATTGTAAAATACAAACTACATTACCCAGCTTGCACTGTTCTAGGCATTTCAGAGGAAAAAAACTTGGCTAGTTTCCATTTGTACTTTGGAAACCCGCCTGGGCTTTAAATTAGTAGCCCAATTTGGTGGAAAACCCCCAAACTGGCAACCCTGCCCCACAGAAGGGCCAGCATCTCAGTTCACAGTACAATCAAAGGTCCAAGACTCTGTTTTACCAATGCAAACCCTGGAACTTTGGATGAAAAATCAAATACTTTCATTGAACGGAATCTGTCCCTTTACATGATAGCACTACTTATGTTTTAGAGGTTATTTATTATTTATTGACTCATATTTCATATATAAAATAGGAAATGTTAGGGAAGGTCAAAAGAGAACAAAATTCGCCCCACAATTACATGAGTTGTTTTTACTATAAAATATAGTGCATGCATACTACATAACTGGATGAATAACTGAAATCAGGACTCAAAAGAACAGTACTATTAATATAACTAAAGCAATAGCATTAGTAACATTTCTAAATACAAACTATGGGAGATGAGGGGAAGGAAGAAATTTGCTTAGTTTAAATGTTTCCTGAAATGAATGACCCAAATAAAGTGGGGTTGGGTGGGAGTATAACAGATCATTTAACGTAACAGCAGGCTTGGGTCTACAAGAGTCATGGTACAAAGTGATTCAGTAGGTGTATTGTACTTTGAGATGGGAGTAAATAGAGACCAGACATCTTAAACCTATGTCTAAAATGTGTTCTTAATAGACCAGAAATATTGCACTCACTCCTTTTGGTACCCAAATTAAGAAAATGCGGAATAATGAAATGTATCTGTTACATTTGGGGGGTTAATGGCAGAACTACAGCTAAATGAAAATGCAGACGAAATGTGTTTTGGCAGCACTTTGTAAAATGTTCCAGGAAATGCTTTGAAAATGGCCAGCAACCAATCGGAAACCTGGAATTCATTACGAGGTCTTCGAATTTAAAAGATACTGATGTTCATCTGGACCATCATCCATTATACCCCAATGATAGCGGAAGTCACTTCCTGTATCAATTTGCTTTAAAGGTGTAGTGCAAAAGAACTGGCTCAAGGTGATGGACAATTGATTTTTATTTTGTGGAATAAATGAATTATTGAGAAACCTACACACTTTATTTTATTTTGGTATAATTTTTTTTCCCCCAGTTGGCAATTATTGCTGCAAAGAGACATCAAAGTGATGGAGACAGGGTGCTTTGGCAGGGTCGTCTGCTTTGCTCATTGTTTACTTACAGCTTTGCAGCTTTGGTTATTATTTTGCAATGTACACATTATGTCATTACGTTTGTATACACTTGGAGAATTCGCTAAAAACTTGTTTCAATTTTCTGTAGGGCTGCTACTACAATTTTTCCATAGCATGCATTTTCTGCCACTTACATAATTTGAAACATTTTACTACTGGTGATTCCCACTGGCAACAAAGGCATCTTAAGACGTTTTCTCATGTTTTGTTGCCCATGCTAGAGGAGATTAAGTGCAACAAATGTACCATATGCCAAGCCACATTTCCAAGGAAAGAAACACTTCAGCCCAGTAAACTTATAAGTTAACCATGTGATTACAACTTAAAAGGATGCAGAAATCTCTGCAACAAGTTACATTTTGTTTATGAATCTATTACACGGTGTAGTTGAGATTTTTTGATGGTTTTATTCTGCACAAGAGCCATACATTACAGGTGTAGAACAATTTTTTCAAGGGCCCCTGTTAAGGCAATGGCTTGGGCTCCATTCTATCTTACACACGCCCCTTCAGGAACAGCAGAATCCCAGAAATTCTGGGCCCAGTGGCCACTGCCAGCACTGTGGATAGTTAATAATTTCAAAATTATAAATAATAAGTTTGCTTATTATTTAATAATTCTGTACAGACTCTCCCTTTCCCAGACCGAAATGGAAGTAAGCTACTGTTTGTGCACACATGTGACTAAAGCATCAATAAATCCTGTCCAATCTGAAACTCCAGGCCATGGTAGCCCTACACATTGCATGGTTAGTACATACACACACACAAACACACACCAACACCACCCATCTTTGTACCTCCATCTTATCATTGCCACCAAAGTATCATTTAATTTTGGGTACATACTTGTTGGCTTTTCATGCACATATTTCCAAAGGCATGGCAACCTCCAGCATCCACCCAACAAGCACATTTTGAAATGATACACATCCAAAGTATCTGCAAGAAAACATAGGGTCTTCAATTATATTTACAATTTTCTGCCTATTTCTCCTGATAGTTCTTTATATTTTACATTTTTTATTTTACATTTCCCCACATGTAAGGTTGTTTCTAGGTTCCTAGATCCAAAGAGACCTGTTGTATAGCCAGATAATGAAGGCTTCCCTTTTAATATACCCAGTGCTAGTAATTTGGCTACTGACGCGTGGGTCACTCAGGAGGAAATTCATAAGAGACTTGAACATGTAAAGGTAAACAAAGGTCCAGGACCGGATGGGATTCATCCCAGGGTATTAAATGAGCTGAGCGCTGTGATTGCCAAACCTCTTCACTTAATTTTTCAGGATTCGTTGAGGTTTGGCATGGTGCCGAGAGACTGGCGGATTGCTAATGTGGTGCTGTTATTTAAAAAGGGATCTCGTTCTCAGCCTGAAAACTATAGGCCTGTTAGTCTGACATCAGTAGTAGGAAAGCTTCTGGAAGGGGTAATAAGGGATAGGATAGTTGAATACATTGCAGTTCACAATACTATTAGTTTGTGCCAGCATGGTTTTATGCGTAACAGATCTTGCCAGACTAATTTAGTTGCCTTTTATGAGGAGGTGAGTAGGAACCTTGATGCTGGAATGGCAGTTGATGTCATCTACTTAGATTTTGCTAAAGCGTTTGATACAGTACCTCAGAGAAGGTTAATGATCAAATTAAGGAATATTGGCCTAGAACTTAATATTTGTAATTGGATAGAGAACTGGCTGAAGGATAGAGTACAAAGAGTGGTGGTAAATGGAACATTTTCTAATTGGGCCAGTGTGGTTAGTGGAGTACCGCAGGGGTCAGTCCTTGGTCCTTTGCTTTTTAACTTGTTTATTAATGACCTGGAGGTGGGCATAGAGAGTAATGTTTCTATTTTTGCTGATGACACAAAATTGTGCAAAACTATAAGTTCCATGCAGGATGCTGCTGCTTTGCAGAGCGATTTGACAAAATTGGAAAACTGGGCAGCAAACTGGAAAATGAGGTTCAATGTTGATAAGTGCAAAGTTATGCACTTTGGTAGAAATAATATAAACGCGAACTATCTACTGAATGGTAGTGTGTTGGGGGTTTCCTTAATGGAGAAGGATCTAGGGGTTTTTGTTGATAACAAGTTGTCTAATTCCAGGCAGTGTCATTCTGTGGCTACTAAAGCAAATAAAGTGCTGTCTTGTATAAAAAAGGGCATTGACTCAAGGGATGAGAACATAATTTTGCCCCTTTATAGGTCCCTGGTAAGGCCTCACCTTGAGTATGCAGTGCAGTTTTGGGCTCCAGTCCTTAAGAAGGATATTAATGAGCTGGAGAGAGTGCAGAGACGTGCAACTAAACTGGTAAAGGGGATGGAAGATTTAAGCTATGAGGTTAGACTGTCGAGGTTGGGGTTGTTTTCTCTGGAAAAGAGGCGCTTGCGAGGGGACATGATTACTCTGTACAAGTACATTAGAGGGGATTATAGGCAGTTGGGGGATGTTCTTTTTTCCCATAAAAACAATCAGCGCACCAGAGGTCACCCCTTTAGATTAGAGGAACGGAGCTTGTATTTGAAGCAGCGTAGGGGGGGTTTCAAGGTGAGGGCAGTGAGGTTGTGGAATGCCCTTCCTAGTGATGTGGTAATGGCAGATTCTGTTAATGCCTTTAAGAGGGGCCTGGATGAGTTTTTGAACAAGCAGAATATCCAAGGCTATTGTGATACTAATATCTACAGTTAGGGGCACATTTACTAACCCACGAACGGGCCAAATGCGTCCGATTGCGTTTTTTTCGTAATGATCGGTAATTTTGCGATTTTTTTCGGCGTCTTTACGATTTTTGCGTAAAAACGCGAGTTTTTCGGCGTCTTTACGATTTTTGCGTAAAAACGCGAGTTTTTCGGCGTCTTTACGAAAGTTGCGCAAAGTCGCGATTTTTTCGTAGCGTTAAAACTTGCGCGAAACGTCGCGCCTTTTAAGTTTTAACGCTACGAAAAAGACGCGACTTTGCACGCAAGTGTTAACGCTACGAAAAAATCGCGACTTTGTGCAACTTTCGTAAAGACGCCGAAAAACTCGCGTTTTTACGCAAAAATCGTAAAGACGCCGAAAAACTCGCGTTTTTACGCAAAAATCGTAAAGACGCCGAAAAAATCGCAAAAATACGAAAAAGTCGCAAAATGTTCGTTTCCAATCGGAATTTTTCCAATTCGGATTCGAAATCGTGTCTTAGTAAATCAGCCCCTTAGTATTACTGGTTGTATATATATATATAGTTTATGTATGTGAGTGTATAGATTGGTTAGTATAGGTTGTGAGCTGGGTTTACTCGGATGGGTTGAACTTGATGGACAATGGTCTTTTTTCAACCCTATGTAACTATGTAACTATGTAACTATGTAACACATTTCTAATCTCCTGCACAACATGAATAGACAATGAAATGACATGTCATCTGAGCAGTATAAATTCCTTTGCAAAGAGGCACATAGCCTGCCACTTAGCTATACACAAAAAATATAGGAGCCAGTGAGCACTCCTTCTCTCTCTGACAATGATGACCTCAAAAAGGTGCCTACTGTGCATGCCTGATTGATTTTAATTAGAGCAGAGGCAGTGAGCATGCCCAGTAGGCACCTCTTTAGTTGGAGAGAGAAGGAGTGCTCAGAAAGCAAAAGGGGGTGGGGCTTCATGCAAGAAATCTGCAACCCCAAAGAACCCCTTAAGGTGCCCATACACGTGAAGATCCGCTCGCTTGGCGAGGTTGGCAAGTGAGCGGATCTTCTCCTGAAATCCCCACCCTGGGGCCAAACGATTGAATTATAATGGTGGCAATTGGGCAATTGGTTTGGGGACCGCATCAACGAGCCCATTGCGTCCCCGATCTGACTTAATCTTTTAACCTGCCCAATCGATATCCGGCCAATTTCAGGCCAGATATCGGTTGGGCATGCCCCTCGTTCCTGCCCCTACACGGGCCGATAAGCTGCCGAATCGGTCCAAGGGACTGATATCGGCAGCTACAATCGGCCCGTGTATGGCCACCTTTAGCTAACTGTGATAGATTGTGCTTTATTGGATTAGACACACCATGTAATGTCTGTAGCCATATCAGCTTAGAACATAACTGAGTCACATTCAAATATGTATATAGCTCATTTCCAATTAAAACCAATGCTACTTAACAAAAGAGTGTTATGAACATTCTGTATAGACTCATCACTGGATAGACTCAGCAATCGTTTAATCCATGTATTTTCATTTACCAAATTTATTTACCATTCATTTTCCAAATTTGTAATTTACTTGAACCCTATGCAAGACAGTAATCACAAAGGAGAAAGACTATATCTATACAGAGCAATCTGAAATGAGTCAAGAATTGCACAGTTTCATGGCTTGTAGTACTGTAGATGCAAGGTTATTCATTTATTGCCACAAATTAGAAAGCTACAAATAAAATAAATAGGGTACTTTAAGGAGAATCTGAGATGAAGAATGATCTGTTTGAATGCAGCTCAGTGGGAAGCAGCAGTTGCTAAAACTAACAAATTCATTGAAAGGTAAGGAAGAAATTCAAATTAATATGAATATTGCCTCTGTTACTGTAGATCCCACCTAGAGGACTCATTTTTAGTTTTCAAAACTTTCTATTGCTGACATTGAAAATAGTTGCCGTGAATTTGCACAACACAAGGCAACCCTGTATTTGCATGATCATACAAGTTACACAAAGCAATACTGCAAAGAGGAATAAAAATAAATCAGTGAACAAAATTTGGGTCTAAATTTTTGAAGCTCCAGAACAGGATCCGAGGCAAAAGCAACACCAGACAGGGGGTATGGGCAAGGCAGGCAGCGGTATTCCATTGCCAAGGTCACAGCACAATGGTAATACACAGTAAAAAATCATATGACTGTACTCACACAGACACATGTAATCGCAGAACGCCATTAGTTTCTGATACGCAGTGATTCATCAATACATTTTCTCCAAAAAGCAAATGTGAGAGCAGAGGTCTGTCTCCAGTGCATAGAGCTACATTGCTAAAGGGCTGCAGTGGCCTTGGGCTGGTACAGAAGCCCATAACAAAAGGTGTAGCATTTCTAGCTTTATACTTTATTGAGCTTAAATTCTCCTTTTAAAAGTGGAGGCATCAGAACTGAGAGCTCCAGCCATAAGCCAGTAGGAAGCATTTTTCAAAGGTTACAGTTCCAGGACAGAGGATCTGTGTTACAGCATTAAGTGAGAGGTGAAATGAAATGGCAGCTTGAAAATAAAAGCAAGATTATTCAGCCAAGTTACATAAACAGCAGAAAATAAACTCAATCCAGCCTTAAAGAACCAGGCTATCTTAATGTCTCGCATACATCTTATTTAGCTTCTAGGAAGCATATGAACTCTTCCGAAGATCTAGAAATACATTGTGGGATAGCATCAGCATGAAAGGCTCTATTTCACAACAAGGTATCTGCTGTTGCTTGTGCAGCTATGTGGTTTTGACAGCAACTCAGTCACAGTCTGTCATCAATGGCTAAGCACAAGACGAGGACCTAACAATGGCCATTTCAAGGGCAATGTAGCAGTCAACAAAGTAACTGACCACTAAAAGGGAAAAAAAGCAGCGGTATAAATAGTTGTATCAGCAAATGTTGCAAAGGACTATTCAGATCACCTAGCGGAAACTTCTCAGTCCTTATGAGGGTACGTACTAGTTTCCTGGCTTTTTGGTAAGGAAAACCAGGGACACAACGTTCCTGCACAATATAAAACCTACTTTGTCTCATCTCTTACTAAGTAAAATATAAACTGTAGGTTAAAGCATATATAAATGGGCAATAGGGGACATGAGCTTGTTATCATACCAGCTATAATCTTCTTGGCTTTCTTTGATTTGGAAGTTGTTGCATCTATACTGAAAGAGGAAAAACATTTATTATTTGTATTTTTTTCCAGCTGGAAGCCACCCAAAAGGCTTTGCAAGAAAGCAGTGGCTAAGAGCTGGTTCCAGCAAGTACCAGAGTATCACAGTTACCAAATGAGGGCACCACAGGCTCTAAGGAACAAGGCAGATGATACACAGACAAGGGTTCTATATTTTCCCAAATGAAACAACATGTGGCCAGCAAGACCAACATTGAAGTAGGTCCAGATTTCTGTGTGGGAAGTAAGAAGGTAGACGCACACAATGTATGGAACTTTGGTTTCAGAGGCCTAGAGGTGTGACCATAGTACATTTATCCTAATCTGGAAAACCAATGGCAACATCAGATTTGAGCAAGTTCAGTATGTGAGCTGTTGTTGCAGAAGGTAGAGAAGTCATTTGAATTGGATATAAAACAGCAGAGATGAGGTGCTACTGTACTTGTTCTGCCCTAGGCTTCTTGGCACTCCAGATGCTTTTTATAAAAAAAATCTTTTTTATACTTAAGTCTCCCTTTTTATAATGGAAAATATAATTTTGTGTCATTTCCATAGCCCTGGCATTATTTTCCATCTTTTACAAATATAAATAAGTGCAATTTTCAGTGTATGCTCCTCACTTCAGATACCTCGTGTCCCAGGTTAAAACTTACTCCAAAGTGCCCTCTTCTGCTTTAGACTTAGCGATGAGGGCTTATGAGGAAAAGAAAAAGAAGAAAAAAAAATATATAGTGTAATACTGTTATTGCTTCACAATGTGCACTCTCATGTGCTTTTTAACACCAGTGATGACTTTTACTTATATCACCCTTTTGTGCCCAGTTGTGATATCCCTTTCCGATTGCCAATCTACTTACAGACCCCCTTGGGTTTATATGGCATCCAATCGGTTCGCTTGTAGCTCACAACTCTCTGCTTTCCCATCTCTTAATTTCAGGCAGTATTAGGAACCACTTCACATAGGTAAATTTCCAACTTTAGCAACTTTAGGTTAATTCCACGACCTTTCCATTACCCTTCCTTCTGTGCATTTACAGGAGGAAGCCAGAAGTGGCGAAACGCGTCAGCGGTGAGAGAGGACGCAGAGGAGGAGCACTATACAGGGCAGGACAGCGATTCGAAAAAATCGCAAAATACCGATCATTACGAAAAAAACGCAATCGGACGCATTCGGCCCGTTCGTGAGTAAGTAAATGGGCCCCATAGTGTATGCATTTATCCCACAGTAAATGCACAGAAGGGGGAGCGAAATGGAAAGGTCGTGGAATTAACCTAAAGTTGCTAAAGTTGGAAATTTACCTATGTGAAGTGGGTTCTAACACTGCCTGAAATTAAGAGGTGGGAAAGCAGAGAGTCGTGAGCTACAAGCGAACCAATTGGATGCCATATAAACCCAAGGGGGTCAGTAAGTAGATTGGCAATTGGAAAGGGATATCACAACTGGGCACAAAAGGGTGATATAATTATTTTCCATCTATCTGAATTGTACTGAAACTGGATGTATTAGTACATAGTAATTATACTCACGCTGATATTATGTTTTCTGCTCAAGCATACCTAATATAACAGCTTAAACAGCCAAAGGTTCTCCAGAGTCTCATTTGGATTCCTTTCACTAACCCTTAACAGATCAATATATTTTTCTAATACTACAGTCCATTGCTGTTTTAGTTGTGGGAACTAATGACGTTATTAAAAAAAAACTAATCGCACATTTATAACCTTTCATTTATAAAGAGCTGATTGCATTTTGCATCTGCTGCCTGACCTTAAGCCCTTCTGCCCAGTCTGTTGGAATTCTAGATGGAAGAAATAAGATACGCAGTAAATTCTGTATTTAATTTGCATTATTTCTTTATTTTAAATAAGACTCAGGTTTTTTAAGTACACTTTATTTGACTTTCATTTTATTTCAATATAATCCCATCACATATCCATTGAATAAAGTCCAGAGGCCCGCAATCAATAAGTCACCTCCTGCTAGAACCCTTATATTTTAATTAGTGATCAGCGAAATGTTGCACCAGGCATGGATTCACGGTGAATTTCCGCGTTTCGCCATTGGCGGATTGTTTCGCGAAACAGATGAAAAAATTTGCCGCGGAAAAATTCGTCGCACATCCAAAAATTGTCGCCGGCGTCAAAAAAGAATAGTCGCGGGCGTCAAAATAATAGCCGTGTGACAAAATAATAGCTGTGCGACAAAATAATAGCCGCGGCAATTTTTTTTGCCGCACAACATTTTCGCCGTTTCGCTGAAAAATTTGCGAATCTTTCCAAAGATCCGCGAAACAGCGAAAAATTTGCGAAACGGCAAAAATGTTGTGCGGCAAAAAAAATTGTCGCTCATCACTAATTTTAATTAAGTATTTTGCTACAAAATAAAGATATGAACTTACGACGACAGCAACCTGTTATTACATACAGACCCAGTACAAATTTGAACCCCTCTAGTATATATAATATACTTTATATTAACCCCTATATATTTCTGGTGGGCTGCACATTCACTGGGAACCCAGGCATTAAGCCACCTTTGAGGTGGCAGCTCCAGGGTTCTTCTGTATCAGTAGGTGCGTTTGCGAGTGATTCATCTAACAGAAGGCCCTTAGCACATATACGTGCAAGTAAAGGCAACATGTTTTGGCACAAGCATCTTAAATGAATGGTGTCAATATATACAATGACTGCATCCATATTTGCGTTTCTCCAACTGTGGTTGAGGTTGTAAATGAGCCCCTTGTATTAATTTCTAAGCATAATTAAATTAAAAGTGGTAAATCGTGTGAATACAATATGCAAAGGCAATGTGAGTAGTAATTACATTTCATGCCAATGAACACGTAGTTTCTAGTGCTAGCATGGGGATGTCACTGTTACATAAGAAAGCCAGATGGATACTACAAAGAGCTTCAGTCTTTCCTGTAACCTAATGCATTTCTAGCAATAAAGTCACTACACATATTAAAATATCTACAGAGCATTGCTCCCCATTGACACTGTGCCGAATGAATAACTATGGCAGCATTATGTCATGTATTAAAATCTGTTTATGTGTCAATGTAATCTGGAAATGGTGGTGTTATTCCCAGATGCAGACCACATCAGCAAGTAATTAAGGGAGCAGTAATTAAGGGTGCAGGAATGAGTCTGACCCTGGATTTAGATGCATCTCTCAACCAAAACTGGCATATGTCTAAAAAGTTGGCAGAAAAAACTTCACTGTTTAGGTAAGACTTAAACCCTACAGACCTCTTTCCCAAGAGATGCCATCTTTGGTTAGTTAGTTGGTCAGAGATGAGACACGTAATATAGATCATTTATTAGACAGACACAGAAACAAAGTGCAGAGGCCTGAGCTATTTGCAGATACCTGAACGCAGCATGTAAAGTGCCAAAAAATGGCCCAAATGGGGCCTCCTGTTTCTTTGTGCTTCAGTACTTATTATCACAAGGTAACTGGGATGAAAAAAGTCATTTTGAGTCAACGGTGATGAGCTTTTGGCTTACCACCCTGAATATACCTTACACCAGAACAGGGCCAGAGTTAGATGGGAGGGGTGGCATTGCCAGAAGGCTGGCGCCCAATTTCATTCAAAGAAAATTACTATTGTCTTTAATAAGAGTCTGACATATTCATTGTATTTGAACTCTACAGACTATACATTTCATGTAAAAATGTTTTGCTAGTGTGGCTCCATATAAAGCTAAAATTTTTATGTAGTGCCAATAAATCAGTTATGCCGCCAGCAAATGTGTAGTGTGGGTTAATAATTTGAAACAGCAATATCCATTGCACAGTTGTTATGATGCAAACCTTACTCTTACATAGGAAACCATGGCTTCTACATTAACTGAATTTTCCCAAACGATTCCATTGTGGGCAAGTGGATATTAACTTTAGTGTTACTTACTCACAGTACACTAATAGATTATTTATTACCAACCATACATTTCTAATGGGGGCAGATATGGGGTTGATTAATGGCAATGTTTTCAATGATATGTGTTCAACCTCTGTTGTGCCTCCATATGTGCTGTACTGGTTAATTAGATGTTTTTCATTCCACAAGACTGCCGGTAAAGGTGGCCATACACGGGCCGATTCTAGCTGCCAATATTGGTCTTTTAAACAGATTCAGCAGCTTATCTGCCCGTGTATGGGCATGAACAACAGGCCTACCTGACCGACATCTGGCCTGAAATCGGGCAGGTTTGATTTTTCAGGGACCGCATTGGCTCATTGATGCAGGCCCCGAACCGACAGCGCCTTTATTGCTTTATTTCAATCGAATTTGGCCAAAAGTAAATGTTAATAATAAAATACACATTAGGGCTGATTTACTAACACTGGGCTCATTTGCATCTACATAGTTGTTACCAATCATTGATTAGCCTTGTCCAGTCAGCTGCAAGTAAAGTATTAAAAGTGAATATATGATAAATATATATGATTAATTTATTAGAGGCTGCTTACCATACATTACTGTTGTTAATAAACGAGCCCCAATTGCATACAGTTTTGTCAGGACTGGGCACCAGGGCTATGGGTGAGTGCACTACATTTCTGTTATATACACAGGTGCACTCAATCCACTATTTTGGGATTTGCCTAAATCCGAAACCTATCATGAAGTATTTGGCGAAGCCCAAAACGAAATACAAGAAAGGGTTAAAAAGTCCCACAACACGATTGATGTTCGGGTAGAAGAGTGGGCAGTGATGTCAAAAGACAGGGTAGTGGCATCATGGGGCAGAACAAGTGATGTTGGGGGGCAGGGATTTAACATCCATGGGCAGGACTATAACGTAATGATCGGCGATTGCCCAATTGCCTTTCCAAAATCCAGGTTGTCCAGGTCAAAATTAGATAGGTGGTAACTAGGGATGCACCAAATCCAGGATTCAGTTCACAATTTGGCCAAGATTAGTCCTTTTTCAGCAGAATTAGGATTTGGCCAAATCCACTCTCCTGGTTGAACCAGATCCTTAAAACCACGTGACTTTTTGTCACATAAACAAAAAAGTTGAATTTTTTTTCGGTTCAGTATTCGGCCAAATATTTCACAAAGGATTTAGGGTTCGGATTTGGTGCATCCCTAGTGGCGACCCTAGCGGGACAGGCTCACAGGCCTCTCCTTTCGCACCCTCTAATGTGTGCCATTCACCCATTCCTTTGCAAATATTCATTCTCAGTAGAAACAGCAGGAGCTTACTATGCTTTAGCTGCAGTTAGTTTGTACATTAGCTCTGTTGTATTTAATATAGTGGAACTAATATAACAGAACCTTAAGTGTTTGCTTAAATAGAGAGTGTACATACAACAAATCCAAACATTTGCTCAGAGGAAAAGAAACGGAAAATTAAGACAACACTGCCTTTCTTTCCTTGAGTACATATATTCAGGCTGGACTGGTTGGATGATATTTTCTCTGCCACCATTTTCTACTTGTGCCTTTTAGCTTTAGGAACTACTAGCATGTCAATCCAGGCAGGTGTTAATTGTATAAATTACATGACTTGGAGTGTGAATTGTTGTGAAACCGCCGGGGTAAGGATGTTAAAGTAGGAATGTATGATGATGACAAGCGGTGTCACAGGCCTCCTCCCCTGTTCATGGATTGTTCCTCCATATTGGTATAAATGGCTTCCTTCACACCAATTAAAACCATCTGTTGTCACTGTCTAAAATGTGCACATTGCTGTCCTCAAAGGAGTGCCCCTTTTCTTTAGCTATAAATAGACTGCTGATTCTTTTTTTTTTAAAGGTAGATTTTATTTGTTTTACAAAAGTCAAACAAGACAACAAAAATAAGAGCATGAATGTTGCTATACAGTTTGTTACAATAAATCAAGAACACCATATTGCGGTGTCGTCATTATTTCAGTGCATATTAAAGTAATCTGTCGTTGGTGGCAAGCATGTTTATTCAGGGGGTATGCGGATATGGTTGGTGGTGGTCTATGTTGGGGTTACTGGTCCTCAGGGTTTGCATTGTACCAGTCACTCCATACTTTCTCAAACTTGTTCATCGCTCCCCTTGTTTCATACGTGAGTTTAATGAGCAGGAGGGCGCTATCTACTAGCTGCCTCCAGAAGTTCAGTGAAGGTAAGTTGTTCCCCATCCAGTGCATAATGACTGTCTTTTTTGCGTAAAACATAAGAGTGCGGAATCTAATTCTGGCTGCATTGGTAGAGAGGATATCATCAATGACCCCCAGTAGGAAGACTACAGGGTCAATTATTTGGGGGGTGCCCAGCTCTTGAGCCATGGTGCCCATTACATCCTTCCAAAATCTATTTATAGGGGGACATGCCCAAATCATATGAATAAAGTTTGCACCAGGGGTGTCACATCAGGGGCAGAGATCGTTCTGTCTCTTGCCTATTCTCAATAGCTTCAGGGGAGTTATATAGACTTGATGGAGAGATTTGTACTGTATAAGCCTATCCTTAATTGAAATGAATTAGTCATAGGCTGTATCTATGGCTTGACTGCTGATTCTTTACCTAATGATTTAGTCCTAATATTTTGGGCCATCCTCTTAATAAGCAGATGTTTAGTCTCCCTAATATATATCTGTGCACTCTTCACTACACTAGAATGTATATGCAGGTTTGGGTCCTGTTATGCAGAATGCTTGGGACCCCGGGTCTTCCGGATAGGGGATAATTTGTATCTCCATACCTTTAACCTACTACAAAATCATTTTAATAAGCCCAATAGGGTTGTTTTGCCACTAATAATGATTTATTATATCTAACTTAAGATCAAGTACAAGGTATTTTTTTTATATTACAGAGATCAATTAAAAAAACAGATACCATACTTGTGCTGCATTACTTTGCTTGTGCTTAGTATTGAGTTTATGGGGTGTTTGGTTTGAAAACACAGGAATGCTTGAAAAGTTTTTCCAATATTCCAGGCACATATAGGAAGACTGATCTTGCATGCAATGTGCCTTCCCTCTGTGTGTTGGTCTGAGCTGGAGTTTCTGCTTTCTAAACAGAAGAGTAGGAATATGTGGGGCAGCAACAAGCAATGCTTTCATTAACATCCGCATCCTGGTGGTATCACAAAAAATCAGCCTTCCAGCCATGTAATATGAAAGATTAAAACTGGCACAAATAAGATTGTGACTGGATTATAATCTTACACCTGAGCAATTTTGCATTCATTTGTTTTTAGGGTATATATTTATTTTCTTTCTAATGCCAGTTATCCAGTTATACTTGACTTATCAACCATAAGTTTCCTTATACAAATAGTGTGTATGTGGTCATAGGCAAATGTGCCGTAAGAGAGCATTACGTCTCTCTCTCATATCTATCTACCTGTATTAACTGGTGTTATTTACTACTATGGGCAGTTTGACAGCCATGCTAGTGAATTATTAACTAAGACTAATGTAGGGCACATTAATGCCTTGAAGTGAAGCCGTACTGCCAGTGATAGCCCGGCCTCTAAGCTTCAGTCTCATTCATCCTGCAGCAAAATATAGGAACCATGGCTGCAAATTACCTGTTTCGGGCAGGCGGCTGATTGCTTTTTTTAAGCAGATCAAAGGTTATTATATTGAGGGCAATGGCACAAGAGGGGACTCCCAATTCATTCACTGTTTCTAAGCAACAATCACTATTAAGCGAGGGCACCTATGCTTGGAAGAAACTGGCAAGTGAATGAGGGTTGATTTCAAGCATTTTGTCCCCTATCCTCGGCGCTACTGATTGCCGGTGCCACCAAATGTGATTAGCTAAGCCCAAGTATGTCTTACATTTACTCAGCGTTTTATGTAAGTGACTTATTTAGTTCAGAGCAGGGAAATTTCCTCCTTATGCTTGTATATTGTTTGCTACTTTTCAATAATACATTTGAAGCAATGCACACTAGATAGATAGACCCACTCATAAATAGATATATATATATATAGGAATTTATACAAATGTATTTTGTAAATAGTGTACCGTATACTGAGAAATTTATTTTAGCAGAGGCATTATCTATACAAATGCGTTTTGTAAATAGTATACCGTATATTGAGAAATGTATTTTAGCAGAGGCATTATCTATAAATAATTGAAGCAAAATGTAACATAGTAACTTAAGCTGAAAAAAGACACATGTTCATTGAGTTCAACCTTTTATGCCTAAACAAAACCTGCCAGAAACTGCTAAATGATCCGGAGGAAGGCCAAACCCAATCTAAAGATGGCCATACACGCACCAATATTATTTATTATATTATTATTATTTAGGGAATAAATTGAGAAAATATGTGAATGAATATTATTTTAAATGACAACCATTTAAATGACCCAGTCTATGCACTAAATTATTGATCTTAAGGAACTTGTTGCCCTATTATATACTTGCTTTTTGCAATAACATTAAATGAGATTTAATGAACATTATTGTCATTATTGCTCAGGGGTTCTAATATGTCCATACTTGCTATATGTTTTAGATTATTAGAGATTTCTAGATCCAGTATACTATATACAGTATGTACTGTATAAAAAAAAATATCTTGAAATAGGGCAGTTTGCACCCATAAGTTTACATTTAAATATGCATGTGTTTTAGGCACACAGCCCGCACTGGGGTAAAGGAAACATTGCTCTTATGTGTGTGAAACATAATTAAAACCACAACTTATACCATAAATAACATTTCTTTCCTAACACTTGCATTTTGTCATAGCGGTTAATTGTTCTGGCAACAGTGCTGCAGTTTTAGTATGGATACCTTCAGTCTGCTGGCACAGAGAGGGTTCCAAAAGGGAAGGAGAAACTGTTGAGTGAGTGATCTGTGTATAATGGTTAAGCATCAATAATAACTTCAGAATCTACTTATTGAGTGATATATTGTTGCAAATGGGTGGCCAGGGAGGAGACCACTTGTGCTTAAGTTATATGCCCAAAATATTCTACTGAGTGCCATGGAAAAAATGTACCATGTCATAAGATGTTGTAGAGAGGTGTGTCAATTATAAACACATAATGATATTCACGACATGAAACAGAACAGGGATCCTTGTGGCAAACTCCTCACATCACAAATATTTTATTTGTGGTACTGACAGGTTAATGTGAGTGTGTGTACCAGGAAAAATATGAGAGCAGCACAAAATCCCGCATAGGCTATAAATAATGTCTCATCAAGTTTCTCGCTAGGATTCCCTAAGTGCCAGGCTCCTCATCATGTTCCTTTCCAAGACAATAAATCTGTCGACATGGCTGGGACTTTGGGTTACTCGCTGGGATCAGAGCTACAGTATCAGCTATCCCATACACAATCTTAAAACAGAGAAGGAAAACTCTGTTAAATGCTCTGGGGGGAGGGTTTTTAGGAAGAAGGAAGGGAAGTAAGATGGAAAGCTGGAAAGGAAGAAGGATGGAAGTAAGGAAACAAGGGATGCAGGACAAAGAAAGGAAGAAGTGAGTTCCACAAAAATGTTTCAAGTAGAGACCACTAGCCAAGAACAGCACTTTGTGTAGTAAGTGACTAGAACAATACTTTATGTAGCAAGTGGGCTTTGACTTCTAGTTTCAAGAGAAGGAACAGCACTTGCTAGCACCTAAGCTTTGTGTAGTAACTGGGCTTTGACTTTTGTGTAGTAACTGGGCTTTGCTGAAGTAGAAACAGCACTAACTAGGGGCTAGCAAAGTGGGAAGAGCAGCCCTAGTTATGAACAGTACTTTGTGTAGTAAATGGCCTTTGACTTCTAGTTTCGAGAGTGGAGGTGCACAGAAAGGGGTTGTGGGAGCATCCAAGGCTAAATAGAGTATACAAGTACAATGGATTGATCAATGCACATTCCCTGGTCCCCTGTTTCATAAGTAAATTATCTATGCTAGTGCTGTTTGTAAATACATGCACTAGCATAGATAATTTACTTATGGAACAGGGGACCAGGGAATGTGCATTGATCAATCCCCCTCTCGTTTTTGTATGTTCGTAGTTAATTTGGCAAGATCAGTCGCACTTCCATTGTACTTCTATACTCTATTTAGCCTTGGAGCACTCCCACAACCCCTTTCTGTGTATCTATGTATTTTAGCAGAGTTATTCTGCAGGAAGAATGGCCAAACTTCCATGTGGGTTAGCCCCCCACCAAACCCGTCTCTTTAATGGTGGTCTTATGCCTAATAAAATGGGTGTTGGTTAATGGGCAGTCTTCTCCTTTACAAGCCGCAAGCGGGGGAGGATTAAACCTGTGGAACCAAGCTGTGGTCCTGGCAATCACTCTCTATAAAAGCCGAAGGCATGGGAGTGACTAAGCCCTCTGACTCAAACCAGCCCCCAGGTCAAGAATGGCTACTGTGCACGGGACTGCCAGCCTTTGAAAAATATGACCAGAGGTAAATAGATAGGACCACCATACGGGGTTTACCTTGACGTGGTATGGTGGCTTACCTTATGATCTTATGATCATAATTTTGTAACTAAAAACCCCTGTTTGTAAATACATGCACTAGCATAGATAATTTACTTATGAAACAGGGGACCAGGGAATGTGCATTGATCAATCCCCCTCTCTAGAGTGGAGGTTAACTAGATTCTAGAGAAGGAATAGCACTGGCTAGCAACTGTGCTTTGACTTATGGGGGCCCATTTACTAAACAATTTTGAGATAAAATTCCACAAGTTTTTCGTGGTTTTTGGTAAATTTCCACGAAAAAAAATGTACTTTGTGCAAAGAATATGAACATTTCAGAATTCGTTAACACTTTGGTTACACTTTCATCGGGACTATCTTTTCACCAGCTTTGATCTGTCGAATGCCATTGAGTCCTGTGGAAGGCTTCCAAAGCCAGACATGGAAGGCATCAAAGCCAGAAAGGTTTAGGTGGCATAACAAAATTTTCGGCATGAAAATATTGTGACTTTCGGAATGCAATTGCGATTTTTTCGTTCAGAAAATAAAAGCATTTTCAAGACATTTTAGAACTTCATAAATTACCGTGGTCACTCCGAATTTATACCATATCGTGTTTTAAGCCCAGAAAAAAATGAATTGTAGTAAATGTGCCCAACAGATTCTTAAGGAGAAACAGCCCTAACAAGGAACAGTGCTTTTGTAGCAAATTATTTTTGACTTGGGCGTGGAATTCCAGTTTCTAGAGGAGGTCTACCAAGCACAGAATTTGGGAGCTGTTCAATACAACACAGAGCTTTGGCAATATTAGCCTACAATTTTATTTCCAAGTAGGATTAGTTTACATCTCAGTTATAATACAAAATTAGAAAGCTAGTTAATAGATGTAGAAAGCTGGCCCATAGATTAAAAAGCCAATTGACAGGACATCCAGGATTAAAAGAAATAAATATGATGCTTCTCCTCTCTGTGCTGAAATATCTATATGGATGCCTGCCAATCCTTGGAAATTCCATCAAAGGTTTTGGATAATATTAATTTGCCTGTTTTATCAGTTCCAATGGGACATTGAAAACCAAAGTGAAATGTCAAAAAATCCAGGCAGGAATAGTCATTTTCACCTGAAATGGAATAATAAAATGTGAAGTGCTTGTTGTTGCACAAAAAAACATTTCAAAAACACCCCTCTAACAATGACCTCAGCTTGACTCAAGCCCAGAATCTCCTGCACTCATTCCAGGAGACTTGAATTAGGGGGGAGACTTGCACATTTAGTTATGTATCATACAATAATGATCATTTTTAAATTTAAAATGACACAAAAAGAAAGAAAATAATTCTGATCCTAACGCAAGTTCTTTGGTGAACAAAGCATTCAATGTATGAAAAATGTAAATATGAGAAATGTATATTATAAGCAATACATACCCCCTAAGCCATGTGCTTGCATACACACAAATACTGAGACCGGTGCATTCAACAAATTTTAGTGCGCACACAGATTGTGCATGAAACGTAATTTAGCACTCATTTGGACTCTCCCACTGTCCCTGCAAAGATCATTTATGTAGACGTGACCAACAGTAAATTAAAGAGGCCATGGAATCTGCATTTCACCACATGTATTTACTTCAGAGAACGGCTGCTAGGTGTGGCTTTACTCTATGAGTTTGGGCACAATTTCAAATAGCAGTGGAGTGCCCTCTCTCTCTCACACACACACAGGGTTGGACTGGCAGGGAAAACCCTGATCCTATTGGGCCCTGTTGCCGCCAGCCACGCAGAATTTCGGAGAGATAATAACAAAATTAAAGACATTTCAATCTGAATCACGCAGCCATCTTTAATTTTTTCCTGGTGGTTCGGGAAGATTGACTGCAGAGTGGGGTGGGGGAGTGTGGTGCGGAGAGGTTGAAAAGGTGCGACTGAGGTGCCCCCGCCGGCCGCATCCTCCACACCCTTTGGGGGCCCCCGCTGCACCCCCTAACCCCCTGCAGGGGCCCCCACTAAGCCTCCCTAACCCCCCGCAGGGGCCCCTGCCCGACATCCTCCCCTAAGCGCATCAGTTTAATGTGTCAGGGGAGGAAAACCAATGGCTGGGGGAGCGCTGGCAAGGGTCGGGTCTGGGCTGTCGAGGCCCACCGAGTTTTCTCTCTTTGTCCCGGCAGCCCAGTCCGACCCTGACTGAGTGGAAATAGGGCTGGCAGAAGTGGGGGATTACTGCAACAGTGACCTGGTGCTGTACCCTTGTTTTGGGTGGGAAGTATGTCCAGTGGGCCTGGGTACCCCAGTCCGACACTGCACACACACTTAAACCAACTTTACCTTTATAAAATATACTGGGTAAAAGACAGAATCCCTGGCTCAGTTGCTTCATGCCCAGCTGATATACTTCTGTATGGCAGGGAATGTAAATATCTTGTATAGAGAACATACTTATATGTTTGTCCATTTTCTATAAACTCAAGGGCAACTACTTCTGATGCATATTATTTTTGAATCACACAGGAGCTGGCCTTCCTAAGCAATAAAATATCTTTCCAGAAGGACTACAACTGTGTTTACACTTCCCCTGTTGGGTTGCATCGCCCATGACAAATTTCCTTTGCTGAGTCACTATGTTTGGCACACTCGCACATCTGAGCACATTCGGCAAGACCACTGCACACCAGAATTAAGCACAAGGTTAGAATTGAATTGCTTCCCAATGTAAAATAAAACAGGAGTCCCCATAAGTGTATTTAGGGTGTGCATACTTAAATATTATTTCTAGTGCATCAGACATTAATAATAATATTAACCAAGAATTAAAAACACTGGTGCATACCATTCATTTTTTTGTAGAAAAAAACTTAATACCTATAAAGCTCTGAATTATGGGAAGACCATCTCTCATAAAGTCCATTTTAAGCAAATAATTCACTTTCTTTTTTTTAACGATTTCCTTTTTCTCTGTAGTAATAAAACAGTATTTTGTACTTCATCCTAAACAAGCTTCGCTTCATATTGTTAGGATTGGTGGCAAAGCAATCCTATTGGGTTTTTTTAACGTTTAATGGGGTTATGTAGAAGAAGGCAATAAATTAACCCATAGCAACAGCAGGCAGCATTTACTGGTCTTCTTTTTTAAAGCAAACATCTTATTGGCTGCTATTGGTTATTGCTACTGGGCAAACCTAATGCCTTTTATTATGTTTTATGTTTTTTGGTAGACTTAGGTAAAGCAATCAAAATTACAGAAAGATCCTTAGTTGGAAAACCCCAGGTCTCGAACTTTTCAGAGAATAAATCCCATACCTATACTCATTTAATTCATATCATATTTAATTAAATATTATTTAAACCTAGCAGGGTGTTGACTATGTGGCCAGTTGGAGGCTACTACTCAACAGTACATTTGTTCATTGTACAAACAAGACAATCAACTACTGAGCACCACTTTAGCTACATCCAGCCATGCTGTTCACATTGTCAGGCCCGGATTTGTGGAGAGGCCACAAAGGCCCGGGCCTAGGGCGGCAGAAGCTTAGGGGCGGCACGCTGCCCCACCGCATCAAAATTTTTAAATTTGGCTCCCATACGGAGCAGTCGGGACCTCTCCCCACTGCTCCGTATGGGAGTTTAAAGGAGCGCATGCGCACTCGCGGCTAGCGCAGGGGGAGGGGGGGTCGCAAATTCGCGCATGCGCACGGGTGGAAGGGGGGGGGGGGCGACCAACAGGGGCAGCTTAGGGGCGCCCAGAAGACAAATCCGGCCCTGCACATTGTGCATTTTAGAAGCCATTACATTTTTACTGTGCATGTCACAACTGTCTTAGGGTACTATTATGGTTCTGCTCCATGTTGCAACATGGCACATCTAGCCAATTGTGCTGCTATATGATAAATTCTGTACATCTTGGAACACTGTGGGAGGAGGTAACTTTTGGTTCTCCTAGTCTTTGGGGTAGTTATATTTACTCTTTCCAGTGAAAAGGGATCAGCATCTTCTTTTTGCACCCTAATGCTTCTCAGAGTTTTTCTGCTCTTGTAATATGCATTTAAGTGTAACTGTGTGGCCAAAAGTAGGTCTGTATTTAAATATGTAGGAAGGATTTTGGATGAATTGTAATATTAATATTTTACTGCCATTAAAACACACCAATAAAACTCATTTGGATGCATTATGCACTATATAATGCCCCAATCTGTCATTGCTTGTTTGTCGCACATGGAGGGTGATGTTATCCTAACCTGAAGGCTTTGAATAAGTAGCCTGAGACACATGATAATTTGTTATAAGGAAAGTTCCATCACTTATTCCAAAGAGCTCAGAGTAAAATGAAATATGATATGAACTATGCTGTTGGACATGTCAGTATAACGTGATTACTGTTTATTATAAATAATGAGCAGCATAAACAGAATTTACTGGGATGTACAGCAAAACTTTTTAGCTTCCCTGTTATAAAAAGTTTCGCTCTGAAAAAAATATTGTGAAACAGGGAATTAATCATGACACAAAAGTGGCCCCGATATTCCCTCCCCTCACCCCAGCAGCTACTGGGTCTGCTGTCTTTAGTCAAATGCACCTGTAATGAGTTATATTTTTGAATGTTATTTAAGTAGATATCTTACAACACTGCTTGGGTTACACCTGTCATGCCATTAGAGAGAGATGCGATAAACAAGCATAGAGCATTTCCTGGGCATCTTACGATTACAGACTAAATCCTTCCCTCTGATGCCACTCTGGATGTCTGACCTCAATGAAAAAAATGTGGGCAAAAATTCTAGAGGCTTGACAATCTAAAGTGGGAAGGTATCGAGTGGAACAGCCTGAGCCAAAGTACTCAGGATTCTGGTCTCAGTAGGGCACTGATCTAACAGCCAGGCTTTCAGAGGGCATTTTAACTACTGGGATCAAGGTACACATTCAGCATGCTGTGATTATAGCCACTGTCCTTTCAAAAATTCAGTTTATGTAGAAGACATAGTATTATGGCAGGGATAATAATGGATGCAACATGCAGGCCTTAATACACTGATTTTGTAACACGTCTTAAAAGGAAACATTATTATGTGTCAGCGATAGTAGGGTTTATGTGGAACCACATTTACATGAGTGACAGGTTAATGTTGTGCTGATGGGGTAAAGTGAAGGGGAAACAAGTAGCAGAGCGGAAAGTTTATACCTGTGGTGGTCCAAAAAGATTCATATGGATAAATAGAAAGCATGTTCTTTCACAATGAATAAATTGCATAATATAGAAAATACTATATAGTTATTTATATAAAATAACAACAATGTAAATAAACATCTATTGTATCTAGATATAACAGTTTTAGCAATCAAAGATATGGTAGGAAGCTACTTACCTGCTTATAATTTCTTAGAACATTCTTGCTACTGTATAAAATCAAGAACAGCAGTGCCTTAACATTCACAGGACATCGTAGGGTGTTTTCACCTAGCTATTCAGCAGAGCTGGGCCGAGCAGCTTTTGCACTTAAGGCAAGGGCAGCGCCGGATTTCAAATTCACGTGCCCTGAGGCCGCCGCCATTCACAATCCCCCCCCCCTCAGGCACGCATGCGTGAACAAACATCGCCGCGCCGCGTGCACGCCCATTTAAACTACCATACGGAGCAGTGGGGAGAAGTCCCCATTGCTCCTTATGGCCAGTAAATGTAAAAATTTTGTGCCGCCCTAGACCTCGCCACAAATCCGGGCCTGGGCAAGGGTGGATCTTTGTGTCCCAAAGGGAATGGCAGGTAAGTTAACAGGCTGTAGCATATGTGGGGCATCAAAAGGAAGTGTTGGACTGGACCTCGAGGGGCCTACCCCCAGTACAGACCAGTTAGGCACCACTGTGGATGGTCTATGGAAAGTAGTTCTTTATCCTTAGGATATCACCCTTATTGGACCGGATCTTATGGGTCCCTACATACGCAATACATCTGTTGTCACAACCACCTGCTCCTTTAGGTTCTTTATGTACCAGCAACGGCATGCAAGGCCCCAAAGACAGGGGCTTCTGGGTAACACAAACAAACACATAAGGGCAAAAGAAAAATAGATGAAAAAAATGCAAAGGTCAGAAGACTTCTTTTCTATTGTATTTTAATATCTATTACTTTTCTAAATATACCACATAATCACTTGTACAAGCAAATAAAACAGGACTTTTGCTTTACGTCTATTTAATGAGTATTTGTACTGTAGAAATACATACAGACCTATTTACTTACTCACATTTATAAACCATATATACTGTACCAATATCTATACTAACTGTAGATTTTAGCATTACAATAGCCATTGATATTATGCTTGTTCCAAAAATCATCCAAATTTCTCTCATAGGCATTAACAGAGTCTGCCACACAACATACCTCAGAAGGGCATTCCCCAACCATCTACGCTCCATTCCTCAAGTCTATCTGTTTATAATGCATTTTACTTTTTACATTTTTTAAAAATGAATCACATCTCCTCGCAATTTTCTCCAGAGACAAACTCAACCTTAAAGTCTTTCCTCATAGTTTAACTCTTTCATTCCCTTTACTAAAGGACTCTGCACTCTGTCCCACTCATTAATATTCTTCTGGCCCCAGTGCACGTCTATCTGACCCTACATAAACACCAAACTAGCAGGACCTGATCTGCCCCCCTGACTTAAGTCTCTTAATCCCAGAAGTGACATAACAAAAATTAGAAGCGATGGTCTAAAACCACAAGTGACATCACTCATTGAATCAGTTACCCAGGGAACTTAGAATTTTCATTTCTCTTCCAAAATGCTTAGTGAGTATTCATTCTGAAGATGCCTGATCTGATGTATGGAACAGTGAGAAATCACTGGGCACCGGAATTCTTATTCTACCATATCTATCTATCTATCTATCTATCTATCTATCTATCTATCTATCTATCTATCTATCTATCATCTATCATTTCTCTATCTATCTATCTTCTATCTATCTTCTATCTATCTTCTATCTATCTTCTATCTATCTTCTATCTATCTATCTATCTATCTATCTATCTATCATCTATCTATCATCTATCTATCTATCTATCTATCTATCTATCTATCTATCTATCTATCATCTATCTATCTATCTATCTATCATCTATCTATTATCTATCTATCTATCTATCTATCTATCTATCATCTATCTTAATAAACAATATCAGTGAATTTGGTGTGCAGGAACTGAATTCTCTGGCACAGTCTTTTTATGACATGAAACCATATATTGTGGGAAAGATCAACATTTTGACAACTTCGAGCTACCATTTTTAAAGATTAAATTCTTATTTTACAGTGTTGGATTAAATGAACTCACATAGTGAGTGGGCTGTGAGAAACTGTAAACTTACACCTTATCTTAGCAGCTAATATCTAATTTCTGTGATTATACATCATTGGATGCTTTCATTATTTGGTCTTTGGGGACATGGTGACTATTTCTTGCAATGGTTATGGTCGCTTACATTAATTTTTGAAATTGAGCCTCTCCCAGCAGGAATTAAGGGAGGATTCCCTCTGCCAATGCAAGGGATATTTTATGAAATTCCATATTATACTATTGTAAAGGACTGCTGTAGAAACTCAGAAAAACAATTCCACCTCCATTAGGCAAAACTGAAAACCATTGGTGGCATTTATGGTGGAATAATTTTGTAGAGGGTTGAAGTGATCCAATGTTTTATTACTTGGCATAAAATCTGATTAAATGGGGGTCCAGTGTAGACCTGCCAGCTGCAAATCCCACCAATGGGCCAAGGTGGCCCAGTTGAAATTTTTCCCCCAACCTCATCAATATCAAAAGAATTTCAAATGAAAATTGATTAGAGAGGACATTACGTTGACTCTCCATATGCAGACTAGGCAGCCAAGTGGCCTATAATCATTATCAGCCTATATGTAATTTGATTCTGAGCATTCATGATGATATCAGGCTGATTATGGACTATTAGTAGGCACAATGCCATACAAACAGCACTTGCATATGTTTTCTTTGTATGTGACTAAAGTAAAAAGGCAGCCACTAAAACTACAAAATCTCAGGCGATTAAAGGGTAAGTAAATAAAGAATTATGTTTTTTAACACAGGTTTTATCCAGAGGAATTTTTTTTTTTAACCTCAGGCAGAGTTGCCCTGGAAATCTGCCGTATTGTAAGGGAAAAAACATGGATATTGGAAATGTTCGTACAACAAAAATGAGGCCCACTATATGTTATCCCTCTGATATTCAAATGTAAACTTTAAAAAATTATAGAAAAATTATATATTATAAAAAAATATATATAAATCACTAATACAATGAGTTTTCTAACAGCCGTCAGTTTTCTGACCTTGATACAGTCTGGAGAACATGTCAAAAGAAAAATTGTCCTGCTTAGAAAAGACATAGGAGAAAAGTCATCTGAGGTTTCTAAACAGAGAAGCATTAGAAGGGTTCTCCATTTTAATTTTGACATCTTTTGGCAACTAGATCACAGTTGGAAAACTAACCAGCAGGTGGCATACTAACACTTCTATAATGTACTTCTAATCTGCTATACTTCCCTGCATGCAATAGTCATCTGCTAAGCCAAGCATATTTATGAAGGTAAGCTCTCCCTTAGGTCCACCTCCTCTTCCCTTTTCAAAGCTCAAGGCTAAGACTTAAAGTGGACCTGTCACCCAGACATAAAAAGCTGTATAATAAAAGTCCTTTTCAAATTAAACATGAAACCCAAATTCATTTTTATATTAACACATCCAAACCCATTATAAAGACATTTAAAAATCCCAGCTGTCAATCATATATTGCTTGCCCCACCTCTATGCCTTAGGCATAGAGGCGGGGCAGACAATAACTTTAGCTTTCCGTTCAGCACTACCTAGATGTCACTGCACATCTCACTTTTCCCCTCCCTCCTCATCATCTAATTGTGTAGCCAGTGCATGGGCCTGGGCATCAGGTCCCCCATTCTGGCACAGAAACAAGATTTTGGCATGATACAAAGCTTGTCTTTAATAACCGTGTCCACAAAATGGTGCCTGCCTGCTTGCTTTGATTGAGTAATTCCACGATGGAATGAAACAAGATTTATATTATTTATATAAAGTAAGTGAACTTTATTTTGTTCAACTAACAATATAGAAAATAATTTGGAGTTATTTCTTAGAGTGACAGGTCCCCTTTAAAGGTACACTATACCCCCCCACCCCCCCCCCCCTTTTTTCAACAGACTGGTTTGTGCCTATTTTTTTAATTAGAAAATATCTAGGTTTTTTGCTATTTAAAAATGAAAGAGGCTGCTGGTTTGCTTGACTTTGCTCTTTGGGATCAGGAAGTAGAATGTGGCTTTTTATGGTGCTATTCATTGCACCACTGTTGACAAAGGGGGTATACTTTCCCTTTAGGAGAATGATTAAAAAGCTGACACATAGATACTTTTGCCAAAGGCATAGCAAAAGGATACAGCTAACTCTTTAAGCCACACTTTTCTTGGAAAGCGATCAATCTGAATACAGTATTGGGCAGATTTGAAAGAGGCTGAAGTGGGAAATCCACAAGGGTTCCAAACAGTTGGTTCTATTTTCATTTTAACAAACACATTGATTAAACCTAATTCCTATGTCAAAAATGTGCTTTACTGTTTTGCACAGACTGCACCATTCTGCTCTGTGGGATGTTAGTGCTCAGCAACAACACTGAGCACTATCACCCTACTGAATCCGTATTCCGTGATCCAAACTAAATGCAGATAGAAAGGATTTGGATAATTATTTTCTACTCTGGAAGAAATGCAACACAATGCAAAGCAATGTTTTACGCAAGGCTGAGTGATAACATATCTGTCCCCAAGTATTTTAGGCAAAATTCTAGCAGAGTGGGTGCCCCTTTCAAAATGCATTTTCTCAGTTCTTCATCAGGCTGGGGTATCTTAAAAGAATCCTTTATCTGCATATCTATCTACGGCTAATCCAAATGACTAAAATTAAAACATAAGTTTATACATACTACTCAATAATAAAGTAAAATTAAGATTCACGCCTGTGATACCATAATATGGCAATATATCACTACTTAGGTTTCATGTGGCGAGATGCTAAAGCATTCCTTGGCAAGGTACTACAGAATTCAGTAACAGGTCTATAAAGACAGACCATAAAGTCATTTTGCAGAATACAAAGGGTGAGACATCAAACTAAATCAAATAATAAAACAAAAGGCAGATGCTAAACTTATTACCACATTGCAAACCTCTTAATAAATTTGCAGTATGAATAAGAAAATACTCTAGAGGCTAAATTCTTTCTGAAAAGTAATCATTTCAATTCTGTGGCAAAGTAAGTAATCCAAAATTGTACGTACAATGAGACATAATAAGTAGAGAAAATGCAGTCATCTCCTATATTGATAGAGACACTTTTACAGGAGTAGAGACTTTTAATCTTGTATTGTATGTGTCGGCCTCCAACAATCTCCTCTTCAGGCTGCTGAAACTTATATCTTACCATATTTATATATATATATATATGTTTATGATATTTTTCAGACGTCCTCGACATGATTAGGGGGTCAAATGTCTACCTTAAATTTTGAGCTATGGGCATTATTAGTGATGGGCAGGCATGGATTTGTGGTGAATTTCCTTGCCATTGGAGGATTTTTTTGCAAAACGGGGGCCAAAATTTGCCACAGAAAAATGTACCGAATGTCCAAAAATTGTTGCCCGCATCAAAAAGAATTATCTCGCTCGTCAAAAGAATTGTCACCCATCTAAAAGAATTGTCTCCCTGATCAAAAGAATTGTCTTGCATGTCAAAAGAATTGTCTTGCACGTCAAAAGAATTGTCTTGCACGTCAAAAGAATTGTCTCGCGCCAAAAAGAATTGTCGCACGTCAAAAAGAATTGTCTCTCACGTCAAAAGAATTATCTTGTGTTAAAAAGAATTGTCTCTCATGTCGAAAGATTTGTGCATCAAAAGAACTGTTGCACGCAGCTGTTTTTCGTAGGAAAGATTCACTCATCACTAGCCATTATATTATTAGCACTAATTTGCTGGTTCAGCCTTCTTCGATGAATTGTGCAAAAGGACAGAATGGAGCACTGGAAATAGAAGCAGACATTTAACTAAATTGACGAAGGTTACTCAAGTAGACATTTTTGATGAGTTTGTGTATGTACCAAGGGACCCTTTACCCTAAGCCATGTGTGGTAATGTTTATTTGCCTTAATTTCTTTATTAAACCTAATTATGCAGTTCCTCAGCACCTCCCAGCCTCCCATTGCTACTCAAAGAAAACTCAAACTACCTGAGGTCTTTTTCTGTGCAAATGAAAATCCAAGTCCCAGAAGTGCTTATGCATTTAATGTAGTGATACACCAATAACAGCAGCAACGTTAGATTTATTTTACTATTCCCAGTGATTTCAGCCAAGCTTGGGATTAGATAATATTTCATAGCCATCAGAATTAAATATTAGTTAGCCAGGCTCTGAGTGAATTTAGAAATGTTTGCAATTCTGAAATATAGCCAGTCACAAGTTTAGTTGAATTCAGCTGTTTTAAAGTAAATATTGAATACTGTCAATATGTACTGCCAAACACAAACATAGAATGGCTTAGACATAGGGAAACAAAGTACTTTTTAATGCATTGTTGCTTATTATCAACAAGTATTAACCAAGCTCCCCAAGTCTGGCCTTCATATTCACCACATGGGAAATCCACACATTGAGTTCAATTACATTATTGACTTAATACATTTTTGGGCTTTGTTTGTAAATGGCTGTAATTGAAGAACTTGAAAAGTATTGGAAGTTTTAATACAATATGGTCTTGGCCAATAATAACTTCTAGACAAATGATTGTGTATGTGAGTGAGGATGGCTGTTTGGGGTTCCTTTGGAAAGGTTTTATTCACAATATTACTGCTGAGGCATGGCTTTAATATAACAGGAATTTGCAATAAAGAATATTGAATTTATTTGTGCATTTTCTAATAAGAGCAAGAGAGCATTCTTCATCAAAAAGGTGGTGGTGTTAAGTGTCTTCAGGAGCTTGGGAACATTGGCAGCATTAATGGTTTATGAATTATGAAAGTTTAACAACCTTTAATAAACAGACACCTAATTACCAATATTGTAATACATTCTATTTTTTGATGTAAGAACATTTTCAATTATCCACAATTTGTAGCAGAGCGTAAGTACCAAACATAAACGGATACTGTACATTTTTCCACCTATTAATACACTGGACACATCACATGGGATTAGATCATAAAACTTGCTCCATTCTTGGCAAACTTTTGTTCTTTCCAGCATGAATATGAACATAGTTTTAAAGCAGACATAGGACTTTGTGTCATATATTTTAATAGTTATTTCTACGGCACAGGGGACCCTTTACTTATAGGATATTTGTAAAAATTGCGATTAACATAAAACAGGCCTAGAGTAGAAAAGTCATTTTTATTTTTACATTGGTTAAGTGGATACATATTAATGAATCCTTGAAGTTCTGAAATTATATTTGTTTCTTTAAATGTAGGTCATTTACTAGAGTGGCTATTGCACTCCATGCCAGCACTCATTTTTGGCTAGGTGGGCATCACCTTAGCTCTAACTGTCCTTTAGCTAATGTAAGCTGTAGAGGAAGAAGTAGTAATCTCCGCTGCATGCTGGCTAATGCGCGTAGCTTGTCGGGAAAAATAGGGGAGCTGCAGGCTATTGCATGTATTGAAAATTATGACTTAATTGGTATCACTGAGACCTGGTGGGATGAAAAATGCGACTGGGCAGTGAATTTAAATGGGTATACGCTTTTTAGGAGGGACAGAGGGATTAAAAAGGGTGGAGGGGTTTGTCTTTATGTAAAGTCAGATTTAAAGCCATGTAATAAAGACATTACCAATGAAAACGTTGAATCTCTTTGGGTAGAAATTTCAGTAGGGCTGAAGGTCACAAAGAAAATGATCATTGGTGTATGCTATAAACCACCCCGTATAGATGAGGGGGATGAGTCCCAGCTACTTTTGCAAATGGAGGAGGCTTCAAAATTGGGTCAAGTTGTTATAATGGGGGACTTTAATTATCTGGACATTGACTGGAGTAATGGGGTGGCTAAGTCAGAAAAAGCTAGTAGGTTTGTAAATATGCTAAATGACAACTTTTTATTTCAGGTGGTTCAAGAACCTACTCGGAATGAGTCTATTTTGGACCTGGTAATATCTAATAATACTGAACTTATCTCTAACATTTGTGTGGGTGAGCATTTGGGGAACAGTGATCACAACATGGTCTCCTTTGAGATAATGCTACAGAGACAGCTCTATAAGGGAGTAACTAAAACGCTCAATTTTAGACGTGCAGACTTTGCCAGTTTAAGGGCATCTCTGCAATGTGTCAACTGGGAAAGGCTTTTCATGGGGTTAGACACAGAAGGAAAATGGAACATCTTTAAAACATTGCTTTGCAGGTATACACAACAGTATATTCCCCTTGTAAGCAAGGAGAGGCATCGCAAAGCAAAACCCTTATGGCTGAATAAAAGAGTTAAGGTCGAGGTTGGTAATAAAAAACGTGCTTTTAAAGCATTCAAGTTAGCTGGGACAGCGGAAACTTTCATCAGGTACAAGGAAGCAAATAAAGCATGCAAAAAAGCTATCAGGCAAGCTAAAATAGAGATGGAAAGGGATATTGCAGCTAGGAGTAAAAAGAATCCAAAATTATTTTTTAATTATGTGAATAGTAAAAAAATGAAGCAAGAAGGGGTGGGAACTTTATTATCACGGGGAGGTACGTTGGTTGATGAGAACGGGGAAAAAGCTGAAATTTTGAACTCTTATTTTTCATCTGTCTATACATCTGAGGAGCCAGATAATGAAGGCTTCCCTTTTAATATACCCAGTGCTAGTAATTTAGCTACTGGCGCATGGGTCACTCAGGAGGAAATTCAAAAGAGACTTGAACATGTAAAGGTAAACAAAGGTCCAGGACCGGATGGGATTCATCCCAGGGTATTAAATGAGCTGAGCGCTGTGATTGCCAAGCCTCTTCACATAATTTTTCAGGATTCGTTGAGGTCTGGCATGGTGCCGAGAGACTGGCGGATTGCTAATGTGGTGCCGTTATTTAAAAAGGGATCTCGTTCTCAGCCTGAAAACTATAGGCCTGTTAGTCTGACATCAGTAGTAGGAAAGCTTCTGGAAGGGGTAATAAGGGATAGGATAGTTGAATACATTGCAGTTCACAATACTATTAGTTTGTGCCAGCATGGTTTTATGCGTAACAGATCTTGCCAGACTAATTTAGTTGCCTTTTATGAGGAGGTGAGCAGGAACCTTGATGCTGGAATGGCAGTTGATGTCATCTACTTAGATTTTGCTAAAGCGTTTGATACAGTACCTCACAGAAGGTTAATGATCAAATTGAGGAATATTGGCCTAGAACATAATATTTGTAATTGGATAGAAAACTGGCTGAAGGATAGAGTACAAAGAGTGGTGGTAAATGGAACATTTTCTAATTGGGCCAGTGTGGTTAGTGGAGTACCGCAGGGGTCAGTCCTTGGTCCTTTGCTTTTTAACTTGTTTATTAATGACCTGGAGGTGGGCATAGAGAGTACTGTTTCTATTTTTGCTGATGACACTAAATTGTGCAAAACTATAAGTTCCATGCAGGATGCTGCCGCTTTGCAGAGCGATTTGACAAAATTGGAAAACTGGGCAGCAAACTGGAAAATGAGGTTCAATGTTGATAAGTGCAAAGTTATGCACTTTGGTAGGAATAATATAAACGCAAACTATCTACTGAATGGTAGTGTGTTGGGGGCATCCTTAATGGAGAAGGATCTAGGGGTTTTTGTAGATCACAAGTTGTCTAATTCCAGGCAGTGTCATTCTGTGGCTACTACAGCAAATAAAGTGCTGTCTTGTATAAAAAAGGGCATTGACTCAAGGGATGAGAACATATTTTTGCCGCTTTATAGGTCCCTGGTAAGGCCTCACCTTGAGTATGCAGTGCAGTTTTGGGCTCCAGTCCTTAAGAAGGATATTAATGAGCTGGAGAGAGTGCAGAGACGTGCAACTAAACTGGTAAAGGGGATGGAAGATTTAAGCTATGAGGTTAGACTGTCGAGGTTGGGGTTGTTTTCTCTGGAAAAGAGGCGCTTGCGAGGGGACATGATTACTCTGTACAAGTACATTAGAGGGGATTATAGGCAGTTGGGGGATGTTCTTTTTTCCCATAAAAACAATCAGCGCACCAGAGGTCACCCCTATAGATTAGAGGAACAGAGCTTCCATTTGAAGCAGCGTAGGTGGTTTTTCACGGTGAGGGCAGTGAGGCTGTGGAATGCCCTTCCTAGTGATGTGGTAATGGCAGACTCTGTTAATGCCTTTAAGAGGGGCCTGGATGAGTTTTTGAACAAGCAGAATATCCAAGGCTATTGTGATACTAATATCTACAGTTAGTATTACTGGTTGTATATATATAGTTTATGTATGTGAGTGTATAGATTGGTTAGTATAGGTTGTGTGCTGGGTTTACTCGGATGGGTTGAACTTGATGGACAATGGTCTTTTTTCAACCCTATGTAACTATGTAACTATGTAACTATGTAACTATTCATTTAACAGGAGCTAAAATGTCGATATAAAAAAAGCAGCTAAATAATTTATTTTGCACTTCTAAACATACAGTAATCAAACATTAAAAATACACTGGAATGGAACACAAATGGAACTATTTCCAAAACTGATTCTAGATCTGTACTGAATGTACAAATGTCAACTGTTGAAAAGAGCATTTTTTACAATTCCCTCAGCCCCCCTCACTTGTTGGTATCTGTCCTATTTGTTGCATCAGTGCTGAACCTCTCACCCTCCCGTCCAATTCAGTTACCAGGATGGCTATTTATTTCCCTTAGTAAAGTGTTGTCTGAGTTGAGCTTCTTTTTTTTCTTATAGCAACACCAATGGAAATGTCATCTTTGATATCATATCTACAGAGTAGAAGAAAACACATAATATATACATGGAGAAGGTGATGAAATATCTTAAGATATTGTAGGGACCAATAGGGTTAACATTCCCTATGGATGGAATCCCTACAAGTGCTATTCCCCTAGCTGCAAGGCTGCTGTAACAAAGTTATCTTATTTACATCTATGTCATTGGCCCTTTGAGATAGTAACCACTTCCTGTCACACTTTATTGAAGTGATTGGAAAGGGGTTATTTTTCCTTTTTGGCCTTCTATCTTCTGACCCAGGTGAATGTGTACACAGATTACAGGTCTAATTTTGTAAGGAGTACGTAAAATAGTAAGGAATAGCTAGAAAGAGCAACTTTGTGCTTCACCAAAGGATTGTAGCTGGAGAGTAGGTCTCCTTAGGCATTTCTGGCTTAAAGTAAAGTCACTGCCGTAGTGAATAGGGATTCAAGCTTAGCATATTGCTCCTTGAACCTTTTTTACTGCAGGGATCTGGACCACTAGCTAATAGCTAATTGCTCCTGGACTCCCTCTGTGATATTAGTGTCTAAGGCAACAGTTACCTGTCTAGCATCTCCACAGTGTTGTCACATTGCTTAGCTCTGGCTGACTGTATATGACAACAAACATCTACCTCAACACATAAGTGAGTACAAACCCTGTGGTGTGACAATAAATCCTTTTTGTTTCGTTTGCAAGAATCTCTGGTGTTCTATATTTTTTCTACAAGGCAGTGAAGAGCTTTAGTTACACAACACTATCTCCTTCCTCCTCCACTTAGCAAGGGCCCATCTGAAAAGAAGAGTCCAGTGTGACTCATGTCCTATCATCACTAGTTGGAGAAGGTACACTAAGGCCAATATAGGGTTACAGTATCTAATAAATGATGCGGCTTAAAGCTGGAGGTTAGTCACCACAGCTCCAGTGCATCACATAATCTTTTGATGGACAATTCCATGGTGACCATTTGGGATCACCACTGGGGCCAGCAGGAGGGAGTAGTGAGTCTGGGAGGTTGCTGAGGCTGGACTCTCCTTAAATAAACCCATCCTGATTATTCAGGACCACCAAAGACAGACCACCCAAGTTACAGGTTACTGTAGTGTATACACACATGGCTGTGGTTCATCTACCATCATTATGTTAAAGGAACAGTAACACCAAAAAATTAAAGAGTTTTAAAGTAAAAGAAATATAATGCACTGTTGCCCTGCACTGGTAAAAGTTGTGTGTTTGCTACAGTAACACTACTATAGTTTATATAAATAAGCTGCTGTGTAGCCATGGGGGCAGCCATTCAAGCTGGAAAAAAGGAGAAAAGGCACAGGTTACATAGCAGATAACGGATAAGCTCTGTAGAATACAATAGTGTTTTATCTGTTATCTGCTATGTGCCTGTGCCTTTTCTCCTTGGTTGGCTGCCCCCATGGCTACATAGCTGCATTCTTTATATAAACCATAGTAGTGTTTCTGAGGCAAACACCCCAGTTGTACCAGTGCAGAGCAGCAGTACATTATATTGGAATTTCTTTTATACACTTGAATTTTTTGGTGTTACTGTTCCTTTAAGGTACAAATAGCCCATACATCATCTTTTTGCCCCCCAAATATCCCTACCTCAAATTACCAACATCATTAATTGGACACTTGTTAAACATTTTCAATAAATAGGATTTGTGCTGAGCATACTTTTTGTCTGTTGGTTTGAAAAAAATCTATGGTTTTGTTTTCCTTGAACTAAACAGGAAATACAGGGAACTGAAACTACTCCATGTTTGGTTCTTGTGAGGTAGTGGCCTTTAGATCATTGCTTTAAGTAGGGGCAATCATAAAGCAATGTACCTTGACCTTAACAATTGTATTGAATTTTATGGAATATTGTCCTTGCCTGAAGCCTGTGCTATTTTCCAAGGAAATAACATGGAGACAAATAATCAGCAAAAAAGGGTAGTGATCCTATAAAAGCTGGACAGATTGTATAACATTTTGTAAACTGCCAATGTATCACTTCTACTATTGTACTCAAGTATATATTTTTCCCAAATATTGTTGTGCAGAAAAGAGGGGTTATGTTGGACTTGATTAACTGAGGCATGGCCAAGTGTTTCCTAGATTTTGGCAGGTAAAATAACCAACATTTTTAAAGACTATGAAATCTAAAGCCATTGGAGGCATTGCTCTAAGTGAGCAAAAATGCTAGCCTTTTGGCTTGTGCAACTATTTCACAAGAAACAAAATGGTTTGGATAATATGGGTGGGGGCCTAAGCCTGCACAGGAAATACCCCAGCCAAGTAGCCCAGACCAGTTTTTTTATGGAGGAGACCTACCAGCCTGGGGTAAAGGTGATTTTAGGTTTCCTTGTCTTTTTTCTGTGTGTATCGTGAGTATGTAATTGCCTCATGTATAAAGGTGCAAAGTGTCTTGCACAAATTAGTGCCTTGACACAAACGCCAATAAAGTTTATCCAGTTTGGCAATACTGTTTATAAAGTGTGATTATGTCACCAGTGTTGGCGCCACCACCTCTAAAACTCATGACCCTCTTACCTTAAATAAAAAAAGTAATTTCCTGTTTCAAGAAATGTCTTGAATATCCAACCAAATACATTGCATTTATATCACATCATAAAAATGGAGTCTATCGTGTGAAGTCATCATATCTTCTGGCCGTGAAATCAAGCTTACGGAACCCTAGGTATGGATTATAAGTCTTAGCTGAGCTTCAGAGAAATAATATATATTTTGTGTGAGAACATATACCCTGTAACCTGTATATAGTATAACTGCACAGAACACAGAACCACAGGAAGGTTATTTTAAAACATCAACTATTCTCTTATGGAGCAATGTAATAAAACCGATCATGGGAAAAATCATCACGAGCAATGTAAACACATTTTCATTTGGGCTTATTCAATGTTACCAACCCCTAAAGGTATTTAAAGGGGTTGTTTACCTTTAAGTTTCCTTATGTTGTGGAGATTGGTATTCTGAAACGATTTGCACTTGGCCTTCATTTTTTTTTAGCAACTCTCCAGTTTGGAATTTTAGCAGCTATATGATTGCTAGGGTCCAAATTAATCTAGCAACCAGGCGGTGGTTCTAATGAGAAACTGTAATATAAATAGGAGAGGGTATGAATAGAAATGTAAGTAATAAAAAGTAATAATAATAAAAAGAACAATAAAACTAGAGCCTCACAAAGCAATAGTTGTTTGGTTGCATTTTGAAAGCTGGAAAGAGTCAGAAGAGGAAGGCAAATAATTCAAAACGATAAAATTAATGACCAGTTAAAAAGTGGTCATTCTATAACATTCTAAAAGCTAACTCAAAGGTCAACCAATCCTTTAACGACCCAGCCACCAGTGCAAATGACTGGATGTGTTCAAGTTTGCATCAGGGTGTTACGTATGTATTAACACTTTTGGTCTTAAATACCACCTATATGCAGATGACATCCAGATATATTTAGACACCCCTGCACTAACCGCTGATGTCCAAACCCAGATTGGTAACTGCCTCCTGGCTATCTCCTCCTGGATGAACCGACGCCAGCTCAAACTTAACCTAGCTAAAACAGAGCTCATGGTCTTCCCACCCAAACCTAGCCCTCCTCCTTTCACCATTACTATGGCATGACCATCAACCCTGTAAATTCTGCACGCTGCCTTGGGGTTATCTTTGACCAGTCCCTCTCCTTCTCTAACCATATTAATAACACTGCCAAAACCTGCCGCTTTTTCCTCCGCAATATTGCCAAGATACGCTCCTTTCTTTCACAAGCAACAGCTAAAACACTAATCCATGCCCTTATCCTTTCCAGCTTAGATTACTGCAATCTCCTACTAACCGGCCTCCCGGACTCCCACCTCTCTCCCCTGCAATCAATCTTAAACTCTGCTGCCAGGATCCTCCTGCTCTCTCCTGAGAGGGAACCTGCTCAGCCTCACTTAAGCTCTATTGCATGGTTACCTGTAAAGCAAAGGATAGCTTACAAAATCCTACTGCTAACATTCAAAGCCCTTCACTCCTCTGCTCCTCACTACATTTCTTCACTGGTCTCTCTGCACGTTCCTGGTCGTCTCCTCCGCTCCTCTCAGAGCCTCCGTCTTTTTACACCATCCACACCCACTGCGCTCTCTCGGCTTAAACCTTTCTATCTCGCTGCTCCTTACCTCTGGAACTCTATCCCTGAATCCCTCCGTAGGGAAAACTCACCCACTCTCTTTAAGAAAAAGCTCAGCTGTTACCTTCTGGAGCACTAAAACATTATTTTGCCCAGTCCTGCGCTTAAGGGCAAATGCCCATACCTGGTGCACTCTTACCTTCCAGTTTGTGTCTGTATGTTACCCAACCACTTAGATTGTAAGCTCTATGGGGCAGGGACCTCCTTCCTACTGTGTCTCACAGCACATGGCACTATATATTTATATATTTATTGTATTTATTTATTATATCACTTGTCCTCCCTGTGTGCAATTTTGTATTCTGTAAGATTGTACAGCGCTGCGAACCCTTGTGGCGCTTTATAAATAAAGTTATACATACATATACATACATACACATACATGTAGTTATGCAGCTCATCAGAATACTCTTTTATCCAGTAATCAGCAGCTGAATGGTTTTGGCATTTCTATGGGAACCAGCTCACATAACAAATTTCCCTCTCTCTGTCAAACTGCATCTTATTTGGAGCTTGTGTAGTACTTTAGCACATGGCATTCTATGGAAGCCTGCAGTGGACAATGTTCCTAAAGCAATTTCAAAACACGACAATAGTAAAGCAGAGATAGCAAAAGATTTTAAATAAAACCATTATTCAATGTTAAATGAAAGAACCCCATGTCAGTAGGGTGATAATCCACTCTGGGCATTTTATTGAGACCTTATTTCATATTGCTGTTTAGACTGGATTATTATCACCCTGGTGACATGGAGATGTGCGGGTCAACAAAATCGAACTGCTTGCTCGCTCTCAGCCTAACCCAGCTGCCAAATGAGTTGCATTATTTGTTGCTCAGGGGTTTGATTCATGGTTTAGTTTGTTCTCTGTTTAAATTTCAGAGAAGTATAAGGAAATATATTTGAATAAGATGAAGGAGAGGCTTCTTTTTTTTATCATTTTCTGCCTTCACTCATTCACAGTAACATAGTAACTTAGTATGTTAGGTTGAAAAAATACATATGTTCATTAAGTTCAACCTTAACGACTATATATAACCTGCCTAACTGTTAGCTGATCCAGAGGAAGGCAACAATCCCCTTCTGAAATCTCTCTAATTTGCTGTAGAGGGGAAAAATCCTTCCTGACTCCAAGATGGCAATTGGACCAGTCCCTGGATCAACTTGTATTAAGAGCTATCTCCCATAACCCTGTATTCCCTCACTTGTACTGAGAGCTATCTCCCCTACCCCTGTATTCCCTCACTTGTACTGAGAGCTATCTCCCATAACCCTGTATTCCCTCACTTGTACTGAGAGCTATCTCCCCTACCCCTGTATTCCCTCACTTGTACTGAGAGCTATCTCCCATACCCGTATTCCCTCACTTGTACTGAGAGCTATCGCCCATAACCCTGTATTCCCTCACTTGTACTGAGAGCTATCTCCCATACCCCTGTATTCCCTCACTTGTACTGAGAGCTATCTCCCCTACCCCTGTATTCCCTCACTTGTACTAAGAGCTATCTCCCCTACCCCTGTATTCCCTCACTTGTACTGAGAGCTATCTCCTATAACCCTGTATTCCCTCACTTGTACTGAGAGCTATCTCCCCTACCCCTGTATTCCCTCACTTGTACTGAGAGCTATCTCTCCTACCCCTGTATTCCCTCACTTGTACTGAGAGCTATCTCCCATACCCCTGTATTCCCTCACTTGTACTGAGAGCTATCTCCCCTACCCCTGTATTCCCTCACTTGTACTGAGAGCTATCGCCCATAACCCTGTATTCCCTCACTTGTACTGAGAGCTATCTCCCATACCCCTGTATTCCCTCACTTGTACTGAGAGCTATCCCCCCTACCCCTGTATTCCCTCACTTGTACTGAGAGCTATCTCCCATACCCCTGTATTCCCTCACTTGTACTGAGAGCTATCTCCCATACCCCTGTATTCCCTCACTTGTACTAAGAGCTATCTCCCATAACCCGGTATTCCCTCACTTGTACTGAGAGCTATCTCCCCTACCCCTGTATTCCCTCACTTGTACTGAGAGCTATCTCCCATACCCCTGTATTCCCTCACTTGTACTGAGAGCTATCTCCCATAACCCTGTATTTCCTCACTTGCAAAAAGGTTATCTAACCCCTTCCTGAAGCTATCTAATGTATCCACCAGTATGAATGACTCAGGGAGAGAATTTCACAACAGCTTGCACAGTAAAAAAATTATTTCTGTTGGAAGGACCTACTGGTAAATAAAGTATTAGAGAGATTATTATAAGATTCCCATATATATTTATACATAGTTATCATATCACCCCTTAAGTGTCTTTTTTCCAGTGTAAACAACCCTAGCTTGGCCACTCTTTCCTTACATCTGAGGCTTTCCGTACCCTTTACCAGCTTAGTTGCCCTTCTCATCCTTCTCATCCTGTCACATCCTGGATAGAATTGACTGGGCTGCAGAATTTTGTGTCATCTGCAAACACTGATACATTACTCATAATACTCTCCCCTTAGTCATTTATGAACAAGTTAAACAAAAGTGAACCCAACACAGAACCCTAAAGGACCCCACTGAGAACCTTACTCCAAGTACCATTAACAACCACCCTCTGTACCCGATCCAGTAGCCAGTTTTCTATCCGTGTGCAAACGACTCTACTAAGACCAACAGTTTAGAAAGTGGTCATTTGACTGGCACGGTATCAAATGCTTTGGCAAAATCCAAATAGATCTACTGAGCCCCCATGGCCCAGCGTCCTACTAGCTTCATCATAAAAAGCAATCAAATTGCTCTGACATGACCTGTCCTTCATAAAGCCATGCTGATTACTGCTTATAATGCCATTCTCCAACACCTAATTTTGTAGGTGATTCTATAACAAGTTCAAATAACTTGCCCACCACAGATGTCAAACTGACTGCTAGCAGCGCTGTAATTATGGGGCAGATGTAAATATCTGCACTTTATTTTGGAGTGCAAAGACCAGTGCCAATTCTGAGAAATGCAGAGCAGGGTGCAAATGTGCAAAAAACATGGTGGTTTGTGACCATTTTTTGCACTTTGCAACCTCCACTGCCTCCACTTTGAGCCTTTGTTTTTAAAACTGACCACTGAGCCAGTGTAGGTGTGGTCGGTGCTGCATGGGAAGTATATGGCCTCAATCTTGTTGAATTCATGATAATCAAGGTTGAACTACAGTGCTGTCATTTAAGGTTTGTTGGTTTGCAGGTAACTAGTAGAACAGCTTAAGGATGAACGACTTTTATTGCATATTTTTTCATTTGGCTACCCAAATCCAAACCAAATCCAAACCATTGGTGCCCCAACAGTTCTGTTGTGATATAACACTAGCTAGAACCGCGTTTTAAGATCTGCCCTTAAACTCTGACAAATCAGTCCCACCAAGGGGACATATTGTAGTTTATGTTTTCCTTTCTGTATTTTAACCATTGAACTTTGTGGTCTGGACCCCTCTGTTGAGACATTTTCGCCAGACATGGCTGATTATACAGCTCTATTTTTATTGCTCTGCATCTATGGAGCATTCAATTCCGTAGGATGCCTAGGCTAATACTTTGCTCAGCAACTACAGAGTGAACAGTATATTCACTAAATGTTTATAGCAATGAAAGATGTTGTTGTTAAACATTAAGACGATGGAAAAAGAAAGTACCTACTCCTTTTAGTACAATAAGTCTATAAGTCCATTACTACTTAATGTGGCTTTTTCTGCTTCATTTCTAAACACAAGCCACAAAACAGTGATGAATATAGAAGTGTGTAATGTTGGTACCCGTGTCTGGTATGCTGCTAGACAAGGACTGCAGTAGGCCTTTACCAAAGGAAGTAGAAATGGCACCAATTAATGCAATAAACCATGGAAGACTTCATTCGGTGCTGCTCACTGGCAGTACATGTGCAGTCTGGAGTTGATCGACCAGCAATTAATAAGTTGCACAATAAACACATCAGGAAGAGTCTATCTCTTTAGCATGCACACCACGTTCTCACTCTCTCTCTCTCTCTTCCTCTGTACAAGCCTCCAATATCCCTGTCATATAGAAAAGCACTAGCAGAGTGTTGTTAACAATTGAGGGGATTTCCTCACCTATCCAGCTCTCCCCCTTTTCTCTGGCATGTCCATATACAGTACAGTGTATGAGCTGGTCTCAGCTGTCTCACTTCAGCTCTCCAGGTTCTCAGTAACCTGCCTAAACAGTCCAATTCCCTAACTGGTGCACAATTGCCTGGGGGCTCTTCCACAAATACTCATTCCTCATTGGGACACAGGCCATCATTGCTAGCTCTCCTACCCACCTCTAACTCTTAGAAATGATCTCTTCACAATCCACTTCTCTCTGTCTAGTCCTAGCGAGGCACAGCATCCCACCTGGTCTGGCTCAGTAATGTCAGCCTCCTTGTAAATGTTATTAGGCCAAAGAGGATGAAAGGGAATCCCCCCTCTAGGCCAACCTCATGGGTTAGTGCCATCTAGTGAACAAACCAATTATAGTCTAACTATACACTTGAAATAAATTCAGTTTCACCTCCTTAGGGTTCTGGCACACGGGGAGACAAAACTCCCTGTTCGCAGGCGACTAATCTCCCCAGATTGCCATCCCACTGGCGAAAATGTAAATCGCCGGTGGGATGGCATACGTGGCGGCGCCATTTCAGTGAAATCGCGTGACCGCGTATGCCATCCCACCGGCGATTTACATTTTCGATGGTGGGATGGCAATCCGGGGAGATTAGTCGCCTGAGACACGGGAGATTTGTCGCGGGCGACTAATCTCCCCGTGTGCCAGAGCCCTTACAAGCATAGAATAATAAATATTTAGAACAGTTTAAATCAACCCTTACCTCAAAACCCTTTTTGCAAAATGTATGTTCTTTCTCTCTAAAGCTATGTTTGTTATTCTATATTTCCTTCCAAATAAGGTTTTTGCCTATTCCTTCCTAATCATTGGTTGGACAACATTGCCAAAGTACCTGTCCCACTCACATCACCTCTACTATGGCCTGTCCTAGCAATTTAACATATATTATATATATATATATATATATATATATATATATATATATATATATCCATGGACTTCCTCTGTGGATTGTGCCAAAGCTGGCTCTCAGTTCTTGAGTTATATCTGTAGAGCCATAAACAAGAGTTAGCATTCCTTCTGCTCAAATTAATGAGCCTATACCTTGACATTACAGCTATTATTATTCATGTAAATCCCCAATGATTTACTAGGAAATAGTTAAAAAGAGTCAATAATATTTTCAGTAGTCCCTAGTACCCAGGGTTTACTATGAAGTTGTGTGGGAACAGTTAGATATGATGGTCTTTTGTATCCCAGATCCAAATTCATTGCAAGATAATCATTTATTTATGTGGTTGCCTAAGGTCATTGACTGTTTTTGTAAACCTGTAATATGTTAACTATATCTACTGAGAGTAACGGGTTTAGTACTGACGTAAATAACAGAATAGGATACCCTTGGCATGCTACACTACCCAGAGATACTGTTGAAATGGGAACATCCAAAAATGAACAATGTATTCTCTGTTAACCTTGCCGTACAAGTCTGTTCTGTATAACCTGCATCAGTGCTTCTCTGCCGTGTTTCACATAATGCTCTATGGCCACTAGTCAGATTTCAAACGTCCTTGTAGAACAGGTGCATTCACGGGCAGATCTGCTGAGATGCATTCAACATGAGCAAGGTCATATTCCAGGGGATTACTGACTTTCTGGGGCTGGGGATTTATATACAGATGTCCAGGTAATGTTGATACACATGTGTAATGAACTTGGTCATGGGGTGGGTATTATAATGCCTTTCCAAATCTGGGATCTATTGAGACATTTCCAATAACTGTAAGAGCAGTAAGTGCACTACTTTCTGTTTAAGAGATACAGAAAATGTATTCAGCAGCTACGGAGGGTTTGCATGCAATATTAAGGGCACAGCTCTATGCGGAACTGTGGCTAATACAGGGAAATGCAAGTGCTAGCTTTTATGTTTTCTTTGAGCAAATTTTAGTGGAGTTGTGTGCCAACCTATGACAGGTCAATGCTTTTCCAGTTCCTTTGGCTCTAGATGGGCCCACAATGATAACAGAGCAAGGATTCCCCCTAAATTATGGTTAGCAGATAATTTGGAGAACCAGGGACATATTTATAACATGCAATTTGATGCAGGACACATTAAAATTAAATGTGTGTGATCTGGAACCTTACCATAAAGCATGGGTTAATTTTAATGGAGCCTAAACCTTCCCAAACCAACATCAATGAATTTCCATACAGCAAAAAGGATAGCAGTATAAAGTCGATACTGCATTTATCCTACATGTACATTGCTATTATTAGCATTTAATCAACACTGTATATATATATATATATATATATATAAGTTTTAGGGGCATGATATACAGAATTGCCACTGTATTTATCCTGCCATGTTTTCTGAGAGGTATACAAAATGTGGGTTATTATACATGGAGCTGGCCCTGGGATAGTATACAATTGTATGTAAAGAGTTAGCCACCTCAAATAAAAATAAAACACCTGCAGCCTATGCAGTAATGGCCTTATACTACAAGATTATTATAACTTAATTAAAGTGGCAAAAAACTGGGATAACATGAGGAGTGATTTATTAAAGAAAAAGAATCTATGACTTCAGCCCAGACCAGTATTATACTGTTTAGTGCAGGGAGGGTGGACTGGGCCACCGGGATACCGGGAAAAACTCGATCTAGACTCGGCCTAGACTTGATCCCTGTTACTGCTCCCCCGGCCGCCGGAGGATGTCAGACGGGTGGCAGGGGCCCCTACGGCAGGTTAGGGGAGATCGGTGGGGGGTGCGGGGGTTGCAGTCGGCGGGGGCACCTAGGGAGGTGTGGGGCCCCTGGGGTGGCAGCCCTGGTGGGCCCTGCACCCCCAGTCCAACCCTAAGTGCAGGAAACTACCCAGGGCCCCCTGCTGAGCTTGCCTCCTCTACCACCAGCCAAGCAAAGTAGCATACTTAAACCTACTCCCCCATGGGACGTCAGTCTTACAGAAGTAAGGAAGCCCCTTAGGATGAATAGAATTCCGTCATCTTTATTCACAGTAGACAAAAATGCTGGTAAAATGATTTGAATAATGTTTAGTGTGCCTTTGATTCAGGCACGGGCAAACTGACCCAAAAATACCCAAAAGTCACCAGAAAAGCCAACACATGGATCTTTTTATACTTACTGGAAATGTAGGATGCTCACAGCATTTTGGCAACCCAGTGTAAATGTGGATACTGGGAATGTTCTAGTTAGACTATGTAATGCTATCTAAAGTAGAGACTTTCCTTGGGGCAGGATAATAGAACTTAATTTATAGCAGTCTCAGGTTCCTGTGTTGTTGTCTGACTCTCCCTGCTGTAAACAATACACATTCTCAGAATATCATATTCCCTTCCATGGCACATTGCTGCTCTAACAACAAACATCTGAATACCAAGAAGAGGACCAGAAGACAGATTTACAGTGGGATGATACAAAGCATGCAATGTGCACACCATGTGCCAGTGTGTCAGAATTGAGATGCCAATAGAAACAATGGAAAGATGCACAGCTGACTTCAATGGGGATATCCATGTTCTAATTTTACTAGATAATCTCATACATAAACAGGGATCAGTGATACATTTGTTTAACACAGGGGCAGGGTAAGGGGAAAACATTTATTTTGCAATCACCTGGAAACCATTCCTTAAATCTACAGCAAGGGTTCCCCTGAGAGAAAGAGTTTTGTGTAACTCTACTGAAAGTTGCAGGGTGTTGGATAGATAGATAGATAGACAGATAGAAAGATAAATAGATAGATGATAGATAGATAGATAGATAGATAGATAGATATGAGACATATTGCTCTAGAATCAAGAAACCAACTCTCATATAGGGTATTGTGACAAGAGAGGGCCTAAACTATTGGATATAGGTATAGGATCCGTTATCCAGGGACCAGGGGTTTTCCAGATAAGGGGTCTTTCTTTAATTCGGATCTCCTACCTTAAGCTGCTAAAAAAAATTATTTAAACAGTAATTAAATCCAATAGGATTGTTCTGGCTCCAATAAGGATTAATTAGTGATGAGCAAATTTTTTCGCCGGGCATGGATTCACAGTGAATTTCCGCATTGCGCCTTTCGCAAATTGTTTTGCGAAACTTCAGTGAAAATTCGCTGCGAAAAATTTGTCACGTGGATTTTTTTTGTCGCACGACAAAAAGGCCGCGGTCGCATCAAAACTGGCGCGGTTGCGTAAAAGAAAGCATGGGTGACAAACAAATAGACGCGGGTGACAAAAAAATAGACGTGGGCGAAAAAAAAGATGCGGGCGACAATCGAGCGTCAAGTGCGTTTCGCCAATTTTTCTTGGTTTCGCCAATTATTATTTTATGGCGAAGCGAAACGGGACAGATTCGCTCATCACTATTAATTATATCTTAGTTGGGATCAAGTACAAGGTACTGTTTTATTACTACAGAGAAAAAGGAAATCATTTTTAAAAATGTGAATTATTTATTTAAAATGGAGACTATGGGAGATGACCGTTCCCTAATTCGGAACTTTCTGGATAATGGGTTTCCAGATAAGGGGTCCAATACCTGTACAAGCTAATACACAAAAAAGCAGAATTTTGGTACACACTGTAGATTGTTCATATTCTCAAGGGACATATGTATTTTGAATGATATGCCATATACACTATGAACAGAACTAATACTAAGATATGCACAGTAAGTATTTAATACACAGACTAAAATTATTCAGTTATACTTGTAAAGGTATATATGTGTATTATATTAACTATAACTATATACTCATGATACACAATCAATATTGTGGTTACTAGAGACGCACGTGTTGAATAGTCACTGACTTGGAAATCTGATACAAATAGCGATGATTTTTCCGCAGGTATGAATTTGCTACAAAATTCTGCATTTTGCATTTTTGCAAAAATATTCCCATAGACCTTTAATGTACTTTTTTTTTTTTTTTAGAGAAAGGTGCAAAAAGTTGCAGCAAAAGGAAAAGTTGCCATTGAAATTGCATTTGCAAATTTTTGCTGTTTCACTTAACACTATGGGGCTGATTTACTAATCCACAAATCCGAATCCCGAATGAGAAAAAATCGGATTGGAAACGAACATTTTGCGTCTTTTTCGTATTTTTTGCGATATTTTTTGTCGCTGACACGACTTTTTCGTGAATTGTCGCGACTTTTTCGTAGCCGTTATGACTGTGCGCGAATTGTCGCGACTTTTTCGTAGCCTTTATGACTTGCGCGAATTGTCGCGACTTTTTTGTATTGAGCGCTAGTAAACGGCGGGCAAACCTTTCCGATTTTTTTCCCGACGGCTACGAAAAAATCGAGACAATTCGCGCAAGTCGTAACGGCTATGAAAAAGTCAACACAATTTACAAACAATTTACGAAAAAGTTGCGACGGAAACGAAAAAAATCGCATTTGGACGCTTTCGATCCGTTCGTGGATTAGTAAATTGGCCCCTATGAGTTATGACTTCTGAGTGTAATAGTGGTAACGTGTGTTTATGGTGGGGAGAATAAATATGAGCTTTTGCGCAGGGGGCTATTTTCATGTGGAAGGGGACGTTTTCCTATGTTGTACGGCTAAGTGAAACAGCATTCAATTGGGTTTACAGTGGGTACCTTCCTGCAGCAGGATTTTTATTGTTATTATTATTGGTATTATTTTGTACTTGTGTTTTTGTCCTATTCTTGCTTCTCTTGCAATTATTCCAAAAACCATAAGAAAAAAGCAAAAATTGCCTTTAAAACTGCCTTCAAACTAATTTAAAATTCTAGTGAACTCTGTGCGAGCAGGAAATCAGAATCTTACTGATCATGGAGCCTATGCATATGGCCAAAACCTGGACAGCCAATGCCTTTTTATTCACCTCCTGGAACAGCAGCTGATTGATTCCTGCACGTCAGGTTCTCTTTAAAACAATTGGAATTAACTTTTAAAATCAAAGAGCAGAATTAAATGAACTATTACTTTATATATATTTTTTTTTTCAAAGCATTAACAGGAGAACATTTGCTCAGGAAAATAAAGAGCAAATGAAAATCCATTGGTGCAGACAGAGAACAGACATTGCCTGTGATGTCTCATTCATTTTAGTGTGCTTCGCTCATCCTTAACATTACCAGCCCCATAGATCACAGTTTAGCTCTCACAGAACTCAGAATAATTTCAGTTTAATTTCATTGATCTTAATGCTAAATTGCAAATTTTTATGCACCCATTCATCAGAGTCATTGCTGGCGGCTGAGAGATACAGTAGAAGGGATTGATACTTTCTAGCTAAAGGCTATTTGCCACAGACACCTGGCTGCCATCAGAAATTTACATTATTCTTTACCTGGAAACAGAGCCCTGGCTGTAGGGCAACCTAGAGATGCACCCCAGTACCCCCCCCCCCCCCCCCGGTGGCTACCATGCATGTCATACAAGTAAATAGGAAGGCAGGTCTAACTGGACTCCTGAAACGGCACCCTGATTTTTCTTTTTGTAAATAAAGCAACGGGTGTCATCTGCAGTTGAAAATATCTCTGAGGCCACAGGTTTCATATCCCTGTGTAATATCAAGTCTATTTTTTTAAAGAATAACTAAAGCCTATCAAAAGATTATTCTCTAAATTACAGATGGAGCCACCATGATTGTGGATCTGACACACAAATAATACTCCACTTAAGGGGAATGTATTAGGTGTTTAAGCCAGATGTGCAGTTCACTGTGCCTTTATCTAGTCACTGGACTCACTCAGGAGGCCCTGGCACTGAAGATGCTTCAAAATGTATCCATCTCCATGTCTTTCATCTTTGTTGGCCCTTTTCTTACATCCAGTTGCCTTGTACATGCTCAGTGTACTCTGGGCTGAGAAAATAACCACTAGTCAGCATCTGAGAATAACATTCTTAGCAGAACACTGAGGTTGCAAGTTAGGTAAATTAAGACAAATATTTATTCTGTTTAAAAACAAATAAGAAGATATGAGATGTCAACCTCCAGTCAAGGCCCTGCAAGGCCCCCAGCTCTTCCCCCTGCTCCATGAAAATCCAGGCAGGTTGACAGTTCTGCTCACCTAAAGCCTTTGAGATACAAAGATTACAAAAGTTTCTCTATAGTAGTAATGACCAAGGCCTTTACAGTTGTCACAGGATTTCCTCATCACTGACAATGCACATGCTCAGTGAACTCTGGGCAGCTGTTGAGAAGCTAAGCTTAGGGGTCATTAAAAATTATCAAGCAGAAAAGGAGATTTGTCTGGTATCACAGGGCTGATTATTAAAATCTAATGCTAATTGCACTGGTTTCAGAGCTGCCATGTTTATCTGTATTAATCCCTAATCTGCCTTATATTGTAACATTTATATTGAGTATATAAAGTATACTGTGCGTCAGCCCCTAAGCTCAGTAAGTGACAGTAGCACAGAGCACGTGCAGGAAATCAGCAGAAAAGAAGATGGGGGCTACTGGGGCATCTTTGGGGCACAAATCTTCCCTGCTAAAGGGCCATGGTTTCCTTGGGCTGGTACAGAAGTCCAAAACATAATTTACAACATTTATGCCCTGCTTCTTTAGTTAGGCTTTAGTTCTCCTTTAAGGCTTTCTACTCTGCACTTACCTTCAGGGTTACTCTAACATGTCCCCCTTGCTCCTTATTTGATTATACAATTACAGTTACTATAGAAACCACCAAAAAAGGGCTGTTTTACTTATGTTGCAGTACTATACCAGTAAAGGTTATTGCTGTTTGATTTTTGGTTGTACAAACTTTGCCCCATAATACATAATCCTCAAGTACCCTGCTCAGTAGAAGCCAGAACACATTTATTTGCTTTCCTTTTATTTAGATGTAGGATATAGGCAACTGTCTGTATATTCTTTTAATCTTGGTCCAGAAGTACAAATGATCATCTGCTCCATAATATTACTAATTAGGTAATTAGAGAATATAGAGCAATGTGTCATATTTAATCATCTATGTTAACAAATGTCATGCTACTCATGTATGAACTAGGTATAGCATTCCCACTGGCCTCCTGTTCACCCAACCATTTGTCTTGAATGCCTATACCATGACCATTCCATTTCTATATGAGAACAAAGGGAAGAAAGGAAGGGAAGGATAGAAGATAGATGGAGACAGGCTCCATTACCCCATTCCATATCACAGAGAACCTATTGCGACTTTTTGCAGTTCTTCGGAGTGCCTCTCATAGCAGACCTGCTTGCCCTACAGTAAATCGCCCAGCTATAAATGCATTCTGCTGAACATTACAAAACCTTCCACTGATGACCCTTATTGTGAAAGCCAAACCCTGCAAAAGCTCATTGGTTGCTTTCAACTGTCACTCTTTGATTCAACAGCAATACATTTACTTATTCTAGACGCTACATAATTTATTCTAGAGGCTAAGTAACCTTTAACTTTCAGTGGCACCCAGGCGTCTGTTCTACGTTAATTTGTGGCAGTGAAAGAGTGAAATCAAGCCTGGCACTGATGTGAATAGTTCTGAGCTTTCTCAGCTGGCCACGGTTCTAGTATTGCAGTTGAGTCTAATTTTTCCCCACTTAATGTATTCCCTATTTACTTATTTAAGCAGACTCCCAAATCAAGCGCCTTGAAGACTGAGGACAAGCAGCCTGTTTGCCAGCTGGGATTTTACAAGTTCCCCTTGCTCTTTAGTCTAGACAGCATTATTATAAGAATGTGTGTTCTCCTCTGTGATGGACAGGTTGGCTGTAATGGTTTGCTAATCTAGCCACTAATTGAACCAGTCATTCCCTACAATTAACAATCAGCGGAGCCCTGCGAGCTGGGTAAGTAAACCCTTTACCTCCCTTTTACTGGTGACAAGCTTAACCCCAGTTCCCTCATCCTGGACTGGCACATTGTAGAACATCTAATACTGCGTGCCACAACCGTTTCAGGTTTCAGTGTTTCATAGGGAAACTATAGCTACAAATCAGGCTGAGTAAGGTTTTCTCATTAGCAGCCATTAATAAATGCAACATAGCACTAATATGATACCAGGTTGTTAAGCATTCACAGAGCCTTAATTAACTAACTGAAATGAAATATATCAGTGTATATTATATGTGAGAAGGTATTATTCCAACAACAAAATGGCAGCACCCTGTGTTAAATGTTAAAGCAGAGAAAGAATTCTCTGTACACAGACTTTAATGCTTTTATACTAAGAAGCGTCCCTAGACAATTTGGCTCCAAAGGAAAAATGACCCAGCTTCTGCCATCATACACTCGTACTTCCCCTGCTCTTGGCTTGGGATTTCCATATTTAAACCTTGAATGTTTCCTGAAGTGGAAATTCTATTTGAAATCTTGTTGTTAAAGTTGCAAAGTGTTTTTTTTTCCTAGTGACAATTTGCTGCCACCCTGAATTTGCCTTCTGCAGCAAGTTGTCACCTCATCTGAATAGAGAACTGACAGTTAATATCTGTATATGGAAAAATGAATTTATGATTAGAAATATACACAGGAAAGGGTCATACTTGTAGTGTAAACATTTATCTTCCCTCCCTCTACCAAACTTCCTAAGCATATTTCTGGACCTCTTGAATCCTGCATGTCCCCAGCTCAGTTACTTCCATAGCCACAGGTCTGCAGAAACCCTTAGAAACCAATGAGATATTTATCCTAATTAACAGGCCCTGAGGTGCTGGCTTCCAATGCATACCTATTTTTTTAAATATACTGGTAAGGGTGAGGTTATTGTAATCCTATATTATATATGGTAAAGGTGGGCACTGAACTCCCTCTCTTGGCACAACATTTTTTAGGTGTTTTTGCTAACAGAATCACTTTAGCCCATGATGTTCACAGCTGCCTACTTTGCCTTTTACTGCCTTTTACTTTGTAAAATTGCTCAGTTGTTTGCAATCTCTTTTTATGTTTTCAAGTCTAACAGAAGTGTCCCCTGCAGTTCTATTGAGGTGGCAGTTAGACAGAAGGCCAAAAGCTTAAGGGGTATATTTATCATGCTGTGCAAAAAGTGGGGTAAAGCATTACTGGCATTGCTGAAATCAGCAATTAGATTTCAACAGTTAGAAAATCAAATCAAATCATTTGATTGGCTGCTATAAACAACATCACCAGTGATGTTTTACTCCACTTTTTACACAGCATGATATATATACCCCTTGGTTACTGATGCAGGAAACATCTTCTGACTGTTCCCTGCTCAGTTCTTTTGCTCAGTGTGACATCCTCCATTTAACGTGAACTGTATACATGTGATCAAAAACATTCTTATTCTGTATAAGTTGTATTCTACTTATTTGATGTTGGATGGGTTTTCCCAGGCAGTAGCCCAGCAATCAGTAAACTCAATAGCAAAACCTGGCCATGCACATACAGATATTGTTGTTAGGCACCAGGTTTCAGTCAATTTTTTGGATATGTATGTTCAAAAAATGACCGGAACAGATATCCTTGTAATACAGATATTGGTCATTCCACCGAAAAGTCAGGTTTACAAATTTCATTTGGTTTGAGTGACAACATTGTCAGTATGATGATAAGGATAGAACACTAGTGAGAGATGATGTTTCTGTGGGTTCCCCCGCTGTCATCCTTGCATGCAAGCGCTGTCAGGCATCTTATCTCCACAATTTCGCTCTTTATGTTAATGCTTTAAGGTTCTCTCAACCAAATGTTCAGTCTCAAGGAAGTTTATCTTTTAAACAATTATAGGGCCCATTCACTTATCTGGACACAGTGGCAAAGTGCAATGGTTTATTCTCCACAATGTACCCTTTGTGTTTCCAGCATTCTGACATCTTTGTGGACCCAAATGGGCAGCTCTCTTGAGGCAAAGATACTGTACCTACAGCAGTTGCATCCAATTTTCCAAAATGGATGCAACTGCACATGCGCTTCACTGCAAATTGTGCTCAGTTGTGTAGAATATTTTCTAAGTCTGCCTGGAATCATTTCCAGTGTTGGGCGTGCGAGTAAAGGTGGCCATACATGTAACGATCTGCTCGCCTGGCTAGGTTGCCAAGCTAGCGGATTTTCTCCCGATATCCCCACCTACAAGTGGGCGATATCGGGGGAATTTAGGCTAATTTGGACGCTTGGCCCTAGGGCCAAAGATCAAATTATAACGACTGTTAAGGGCTGAATTTTTTAACCTGCCCAATTGATATCTGCCCGATTTCAGGCCAGATATCGGTCAGGCAGGCTAGTTGTTGCTGCACCTACACGGACCGATAAACTGCTGAATCGGCAGCTATAATCGGCCCGTGTATGGCCACCTTTACATATGCAACCTATTCTTTTGGCTTTAGTGTGCTGTGTTTATTGACTCAGGGTGCTGAGGGAACTCTGGTAAGGAGGTGGCAGTAGCTTCAGGGTTCCCCAGCAGCAATAAACACAGCAGTGCCTGATTTGGAATGGAAGGCAGGAAGGAATAAGCAGCACCAAGTTGAAGTATATGGAAGTGTGAAAAGTGCAAGTACCTGTAATTAAAGTGGTTTTTAGATGCAACTCACTGCGCAAAAAAGCCCAACATGACAACTTCCCTTGCAGATGTAAATGAGTCCTTATATCTCCTTGTATAGGTATGATATCTATTATCCAGAAAGCTCTGATACACGAGAAGGGCAACTCCATTTGAATCAAATAATTTTTAAAAATTATTTCCTTTTTTCTCTGTAATAGTAAAACAGCACCATAACAGCTTTCTAAGATATAAAATATAATTAATCCTTATTGGAGGAAAAATAACACTACAGGTATGGGATCTGTTATTCAGAATGATTGGAACCTGGGGTTTTCTTGAGAAGGGATCTTTCTGTATTTTGGATCTCCATACCTTAAGTCTACAACAAAAATGATTTAAACATTAAATAAACCCAATAGGATTGTTTTGCCTCCAATAAGGATTGGAAAAAGGATCCCATGTAATGTAATGTTTAAATTATTTTTTAGCAGACTTAGAATATGAAGATCCAAATTATGGAAAGACCTTTCTGGAAAACCCCAGGCCCCCAGCATTCTGGATAACAGGTTCCATACCTGTATATGTCCAGCTTTATTATCTCATATCTGTATTCTTTTGCCATAGATGTATGTACTGGTTTGTGTATAACAGCCTGGCTATCCACACTGATATCAAAGTTTTAAGGGTTTCGTCGGGAAATTGGACAGTTGCAAACATGTAATCTCTTCACTTGCTGATGTTCCTAAGGCCCTAGTGTATCTAGAGGAGAATGATAATGATGATAAAGATAGTATTTTGGAATTCTGGAGCCTTTCCAGCAATGCTGTTTTAGAAGCATAAATGTTTCTCTTCAGTTGTATTTTGATGCCTAGAGGCAGAATGCAGAGCTATTAGGGCTCATTTACATCCACAATCGCAGTAAGCAATGTGCAATTTCAAGTGCAATCACCATGTTTTATTCTCACAATGCAGCATTTCCCAGAACTCCAGTGACTTATGGTTGCAAGTTGGTGATGTGCTTGGAGAAATTGTGCTGTACTGCAATTTCGGCAAAATTAATGCAACTGGTCTATATTTCATCCCAAATCTGATGCAGTTGCATAGACCTCTGTCTGGTATCATTTCTGGTGTTTGATGTGTGAGTGACGCCTGTGCCCGAGTGTGCTGCCCCTATTGACGTTGGGCATGAAGGGAACCCTGGAGCTACAGCCTGATCAGAAGGTGGCGGTAGCTTCAGGGTTACCCTGTGTCAAAAGGCACTGCAGCACCCAATTAGGAATGGAAGGCAGAAGGGCTGAACAGCACCGAGTGCAAGTGCAAGGAGCCCATTTTGATGCAAATACAGGTATAGGACCTGTTATCCAGAATGTTTGGGACTTGGCTTTTTCTGGATAATGCGATCTTTCCAAAATTTGGATAGCCATACCTTAAGTCTACTGAAAAATCATTTAAACACAATTAAACCCAACAGGATTGTTTTGCCTCCAATAAGGATTCATTATATCTTAGTTTGGATCAATTACAATGTACTGATTTATTATTACAGAGAAAAAGGAAATTATTTTTAAAATGTAAAATTATTTGCTCATAATGGAGTCTAAAGCCAGCCATACGCGCACTGATAATATCGCACAAAACCTCGTTTCGTACAATATTTGGCGCGTGTATGGCTGCTCGAAGAGGCGACCAATATCGCAGAAGGCTGCGGATATCAGTCGATCGACCAGGTTAAAAGATTTTGATATTAGGATATTATGATGACCTTGATAACAAGTACAAAGCTTTTCATATACATTTGTAGGAAATGAATATTCCTACCCCCAAAAGGCCACAGAACAAATAAGTGGAGGAGTGAGGGCTTTTGACAGCTGTATTACCAATATGTTTTTCCAACGGCCCCTAACAATAGACCAGAGCTAAGCGTGCTGAAAACAAACAATGGAATCAAAGCAATAAATTTGCTGGGTACAGTAAGGGAGCTTCCAACAGCCAGCACAAAGCAGCCAGTGCCTGTACTTAGCTATGTGCTGTCACAATGAGGGAAAGCCTGAGTACCCGCAGGATTGTGCAGTCTGCATTAGGCAGTACATCGGGCTAACATTCCTACAACCGGGACTGGTGCCATCGGTCCATTAATGTTTATTGACACGACAGGAATGCAGATTCATGCCTCATTCAAAGGCTCTCTGGTCTAAACTGAGAATTAAGAGTCTACACGCATCAACTATGGATATGGACAAGGAATAAATATAGTTTATGAGCCATGTGATTTTTTTATGCAGATTCTCAGCCATGAGGGTCACGTAGAAAACTCTGACTTTGCTTGCGGTCAGTGGTATTGACTTTCAGGTGCTCCGATTTGTCCCCAGCAGGACACCATAACATCTGTGCACTCACTGACCCTGCCAAAGACACTCACCAACTAATAAATCAAACTTTAAAGGTAATGGCACACGTAGTGTTTGTTTGGAATCGAGCATCTCCATTCCTGTATAATTTGATATCATTCCCTGTTAGAGACAATGAGACATGAGGTATCTAGGTTACTTTGAAGCACATCCTCTCAGGACAAACAGCTAATGGACTAAAACATTCAGAGACTGATGCAAGTCTAGTAGGTAACCCAGGGCAAGCAGCCACATGTTTGCTTAAAAACAACTTATTGGGCACCATGAGTTACTAGAAATAGGGCAAACTCTGCGTCTGTTATTACATTACCTCCAAAATAACACTTGTCTTGTCCTGCTCCTTATGAGTTTCCACTTGTGTTTTGACACACACAATACCAGTAAAGTAATGGTCAAGGCACTTAGGCCCAAGGGCTAGACATAGTGGCAGTAAGGGCAACAGATTCAACAGACAGGTACAACAGAGCCCTGTGCTTAAAGAAGAACAAAACCCTAAAAATGCCATATTTTATATACTGAACTTACTGCACCATCCTAAAGGTTCAGCTTCTCTATAGCAGCAATGATCCAGGCCTTTAAACTTGTCACTTACATTTTGTAAAGAGTGTCAGAAGCACTGCACATGCTCAGTTCGCTCTGAGAAGCTGTTAAGAAGCTTAGCTTAGGGGTTATCTCAAATTATCCAGCAGAAAATGAGGTTTCCCTGTGATATAAGCTGATGCTACAGGACTAATTATTAAATTCTGATGCTGGTTGCACTAGTTTCAGAGGTGCCATGTAGTACTTATCTGTAGTAATTACTAATTGGCCTTATATTGTGGCATTTATATTGTGTATATACAGTATATTGTGAGTAGGTCCCTAAGCTCAGTAAGTGACAGCAGCTCAGAGTATGTGCAGGGAATCAGCAGAAAAGAAGATGGGGAGCTGCTGGGGCACTGGTCTTCCCTGCTAAAGGGCTGTGGTTGCCTTGGCTGGTACAGAAGCTCAAAACATAATGTGCAACATTGCTAATCTACTTCTTTAGTTAAGCTTTAGTTCTCTTTTAATGCCTGCAAGTAGTAAGAACAGGGTTCCCTAGTGCTTATTTTTCCTATTTGCAAACCAACCCACCTACCAATGAGTACACCAGAGAGTAAGAGAAATTCTCATTTGGTTACTGATTTGCATTGTCATATGTCTGTTTAATGAATCTCACTATTGAAGAATCCCTGGCTCAATGCCAAATGTATTTTGTGTAATGAGTACAGGTATGAAATCCATTATCCAGAAACCTATTATCCAGAAAGTAACAACTTACAGGAAGCCATCTCAGTTTTAACCAAGATTTCCCTTTTCTCTGTAATAATAAAAGAGTACCTTGTACTTGAGCTCAAATAAGATATCATTACTATCTTCCCATAAATACTATAGAAATGGAGTAAACTTATTCAGTGCCTGTGTCTCACCATGACACTCCATTTAAATATATCCTTATCCCGCTTTTCCTCATTTAACAAGAATGCTGCAATTGTACAGCACCTTAGTGCAGCTGTGACAAATTTTGTGCAAAGGGGTCCTCTGGGTGTAAGGGGTGGGAATGTCACCCAAGTTCTACCCACAGCCAGCCCACTTCATAGCCCATCTCTATAATACCTGCAGAAGTAATGCATAGTAAGAATTATCACTTAAAATAGGTTTTAGGAGGAGTAGGAATTCTTAACAGCACCTCCCTGAACTATTGTTGCAATGCCTTATATTTAATCATCAACAGTTTTCTGTTTAATGGAATACTGTCATGGGAAAATATGTTCTTTTCAAAACAGTTAATAGATATTCCCCAGCAGAATCCTGAATTGAAATTTGTTTTTAAACGTACAAACATTTTTTATATTTAATTTGGATTTCACATGGGGCTAGCCATATTCTTCATTTCCCAGGGTGCCACAGCCATGTGACTTATACTCTAGTAAACTTCAGTCACACTTTACTGCAGAGCTGCAAGTTAGAGTGACATCAGCAGAACAATAGGCAGGTAACAAGATTGCAGCTCCCTGATAGCACTGCTGAAGGATTCGGTTGGCTGAACTGATAGTGCTTCCATGGGTTAATAGCACTGCTAGTTCTGTCCTGAATTTTAGGGAACAGGTAAACACATGCACTTTTTTTGATGCAACTTATTTGATGTGACCGCAACTTTTTTTAAAGTCACCTAAAGTCACCTTCCTTGTTGACTTCAAAATGGCACTCGGACCAGTTCCTGGATAAACTTGTACTAAAAGCTGCTTCCAATAACCCTCTATTTCCTCACTTGCTAAAAAGCCATCCGACCCCTTCTTATAGTTATCTAATATATCTGCCAGTACGACTGATTCAGGGAGGGAATTCCACTACCTCACAGCTCTCACTGTAATAAATCCTTTTGGAATATTAAGAAACTCCTTTCTTGTAATCAGAATGGGTGTCCCTGTGTCTGCTAGAATGATCTACTTGTGAATAAAGCAGAAAAGAGTTTATTGCATGATCTACTTATGTATGTTTTACAACATTTGTTGTATTTGACAAAACAGCAAAGGAAATGGAATTCCCAAATGACCTGTTCTCAGGAAACATGAAAAGGATGTATTACATTTCAGCACAATGCTCAGCATGGACCGATACCCACTGTTTTTTCAGTTTTTTTCCGTTTGTGTACAAAAAGAACCTTAGGTATCACATAAACCTTTTTTCCCTAAGAAACTGAAGGGATAATAAAGCAGATACACGATATTGGTTGAGTAGTGTCAGCTGTAAACACCTGGAAATCCATATATCTAAATGATTTGCTCCTACATCATATAAAATTAAAATGGATTCAAATTGTGGGTCTTGGTATACATAATGTATGAGCGCCTATATTTTGTTCTACTTAGACCGAAAGGGTTATTAAGGAACAGAAGTGAACAATGGGCAATTTTCACTGCAATTCAGCCATGATTTTTATCTAGAATGCTTCATTTTATTTCACAAAAATCAAGTTTTCTCCTAACAGGAGCGCCAGCCTTGGGTATTAGGTAAGTGATTACTGGGGGTGCCTAACATTTTGGCACCCCTAAGTGATTGTAACTTTCCTTCTCCTATAAAGATGGCAGTAGCTCCAGGGTTCCTGTGCATAGGCACACAGAAGGGATGGACACACTAGTAATAAGAGCAACTATATGGAAATACAATGAACATCTTAATGATTGATGATCAAGTCGTACAAAATCTGTATCCATTTTTGTGCAACTCAGCTGTGGTGGTAAATGAGACCTCATGGGCTATCTGTTTCCCTTCATTTTGTTTTGCTCTTGGTACCTCTTAATGTTTTTGTGGTAATCAGCAATAATAGAGATGGAGCGCTCCAAACATATGAATAACTTTTTGTGTTTTCAGGTGCTTTTGCAAAAAAACTCCCTAACTGCATGGGGCAGAAAGACATACAAGGAAAAAAAAGTTATTGTCGCACACTGTGGTTATTAAAGATGAAAAAGGTAATTTACTGGCTCGAAACCACACAAAGACAACATTTTGGGTCCTTCTGGACCCTCTATCAAGCCTTTTCTTTGCCTTGGCAGGCTCACTTACTGCAATTACTTTAATTATATAATGTGCACTTGTTCACATATTATACAGTTTATTTCTAGAGATGCACTGCTGAATCTCAAATCTTTTATGAAGGATTCAGCCAAAACCTGAAACAAATCAGAACCCTATTTTGTAAGGGAGGAAAAGATATAAAACATGTCGCGATTTTCGTATGACCTTAAGTCATGTGATTATAAGAGTTTGGATCTGGTTCGGCCAGGCACTTGAATTCGGCCAAATCTGAATCCTGGTGGAAAAGGCCAAATCTAGGATTTAATGCATCCCTATTTTAGACATTGATACAAACTGCATTTTTTATGATTGTGTTACTTTATGAATACAGAATATGTAACGTATTTAACAGGGTATCTATCTTTTTCTCAGGGAACCCAAATTAAGTTTGGCATTGTGTGGGCACAAAATTTCTTTTACAGGCCCCACAGGATGAAGTTGTGGGTCACCTGCAATGCACTAATAAAATCTGCTTACTGTCACTGTCTGGCACTCAGCTCAATTGATTAAAGATGGCGGATCGACAAGACAACCGATATCACACAAAGCTTCGGATATCAGTTGTCTCGGTGACAAGATTTTGATCAGGCGCCATTGAATCTGTGTTTAAGGGCTCTGGTACACGGGGAGATTAGTCGCCCGCGAGCAGGGAGTTTTGCCGCGGGCGACTAATCTCCCCGTGTACCAGAGCCCTTAGGCTGAATCGGCAGGTGGAGGTAGAATCTCTATTGTTTCTACCTCCATATCTGACGATTCAGCCCTGAAAGTCAATGAAGGACCATTGGTTTGTAGGAAAGGTTGTTATTGGTACCTGTATGGCCACCTTTAGAATTGATTTTGTAGCACAACAGCATGGGGACCTAAGTTTATGTCTAAAATGACTGATAAGTAAAATTGCAATTGTGGTTTGTGTTTTAACCAGATAGGACATTTAACCCTACACATTGCTGTAGGTGCTTCCGCATTATCACCATTCTTTAAACAGCATAAGTCCCTTTATTCCAAATGCACTTTATTCCAAAGTGCATAATTTTTGCTTGGAAGGGGGAAACTTTTTTTGACCAACCAGCAACAAGGAATTTCTTAAATTATTCAATCAGCACCAAATGGAAAAATGGAAGGAGTAAAGCAACTACCTAGCCCAGTCACGCCCCTAATTCCCTATGCTGAGTTGTGGGTCAAAGTTACTCTTTGTCCTTCTCTTATATAACCAAGGAGAGGAGGGTGACATTTTTGTTGGATTAGAAAGCTTTGATTCTGTATATGAATATATAGCAGATAATGTCATTTTGTGGAGGCTAAGCCTCCCTAAGTCTTCATTATTCTCTGCCTAACTTCACACTAACAGTAAATGCAAGTAAGTGTTAATTAACTTCTAATAAATAATTTCAAATTAATTTCTAATTATTTGCAATGGGTTATTTGACTATTACAATATTTACATTAGGCATTGAAGCATCACAAAAACTCCATAAAGGCTAACTGTTATAGGTTTGGGTTTGGTCTAAAAAATACAATCCCCCCCCCCCCCCCGCATTATTCTTTGTTAATACCAAAGGTGGTGTTTATGAGAAGGAGTCCCTGTTCATTATTGTGCTAATCACAAGTCACCAATGTTGTTGAAGATCTTTAATTATCAATTACTGATGGTGTTTTCTTTAAGTGGGATGGAATATTGAAGATCAAGGAACATTCCCATTTTACTGGCCATATAGTTATCCCTTGGTGTATTTGCTGAAGAACCATGGCATGGCTGAAGATTAGTACCAAATGTCTGTTTTGGACACAGAACTGGCAATAAAGTAGGCAGACGAGGCTTCTATGTCAGGAGCAGTGCCATAATGTTCTTCACTCTCCATTCTCTGTTTCACATTCAATGGAAAGCAATGTTTTCCATCTGCCCCAGCAGGAAAAAAAAGTGTTTTGCTTTGAACTCCCACCTCAGCACTTAGTTAAGCTATAGAGCAGGAGTACTTGTTTCCTCTCCTGGCTGCACGGTTGACAATGATTGACCTATAAAACACATAATCCATGTAGATTTTCCCCATTTTATTCATTGTTCTGCAGTTGTTTTATTTAGTAAAACCTTTCCTGTGCTGAGACAAGTTATGCAACCTGAATTTTACTCCGAGAGTTCTAGATTAGAAAATAACCTGTCACATGAACACAAACTATAGATCTGGGATTAATGTTGGCTTTAGATTGTTAGGCAAAACTATTGTTTATTCCACTCATGCAAACCCATTATTTATTTGTATAAGTGTCATTGCCTTGAATGCAAATACCTCAAGAGCACCCACATAAAAATATCAGAGTGTTTTCTATGTATTTGCCATATGTATGGCCATACACAGGCTGATTTCAGCTGACGATTAGGGTTCTTAAGACTGACTTGGCAGCTTATCTGCCCATGTATGGAGCCCTCTGACAGGCTTACCCAACTGAAAATTGGCCAGATGTTGATCAGACAGGCTTGATTTTACACCAGGGACCACATCCTAGGGCCAAACGGTCACATTAGCACGGTATTGCACATCCAGGGTGGGCATATCAATGGAAAGATTTGCTTGTTTGGTGACCTCGCCAAGTGAGCAAATCTTACCAGGTATGGCCACCTTTACTGTAATGCAACCTCCCCCTTATCTTGTTGTAAGCAGAGAGACTACAACTACAGACTACTCCGAAAAAAATTCTCATTATCATGGTTTCCTTCAATCTGTGGAGAAAGGTAAAACAAGAACACACTTATATTTACTCATTTAACTTTAAATGTCATCTGTATGCTTCATTAACAGTTGAAACTGGGTCTCAAATCTCTATCTGCCTCCAGCTGGATGAACCAGTGCCACCTCAAACTGAACAAAAACTGACTGAACTAATGATCTTTCTGTCTAAGCCTGGTCCTACTCCCCTTTACTGATACTCAACAGTCCATTCCTTATCATGGCTTCCCATTTAACAAAGAATATCTTACAAATGCCTTCTCACAACCTTCAAAGCCCTCCATTCCTCTGCCTCTCACAACATCCCTTCCCTTGTGTCTCCGTACGTTCCTCCTCCTCCTCTGCTCCTCACAGAGCAACCGCTTGGTTGCGCCCCCCACTACTTCTGCCATTTCCCACCTTAAACCTTTCTGCCTTGCTGCCCCTTACATTTGGAATGCCCTCCCTGATTTCCTCCAGAGAGAATCCTCCCCCAGTCTTTTCAGAACTAAATTCAAAGACTTGCACAGCCCCTGATCTGGGAACTAGCACTTATATTGTAGTGTCACCCACTGTGACCTACAGCACTTATATTCTACTATTGTGTCTGTAAGTTACCCTCCCATTTAGATTGTAAGCTCTACGGGCAGGGACCTCCATCCTCTTGTCTCTTTGTTTCGTAACATATTGCAACTATACCTTGTATTTATTTGTTTTTATCTATTATTATTTTAATAACCCCCTGTTATATTAATCTATTGTTCTACTCTACAGCGATGCATATATAACTAGCGCTTTATAAATAAAGATAAACTTACATTCATTTATATCTGGAAATTCAGTGTCTATGCACTTAGCCCATAGCCATGCTTATATCTTTATGTTATGCCTGGAAAAAAGATTTTGGATAATACCAACTTTAATTTCAAATTTTTAAAGATTACAGAAATCAAAGTATTAAATACATTGATCTCAAGGTTACTCCAACCAGATTGCACTGGAAGCCTGTGGAACACATAACATACATCTAATAAAATTTGGGGAACATCAAAACATGTGGGCTGGGCATATAGAAATCAGAAACTAGTGATGTAGTGCTACTGCAGAGAGTTTGTATGGTTATTTCCATTGCTATCTCCTCCTACCAGTACTCCAAAGGAACTTCCACAAACTTTCTAGATATGGTTTCTTGCCGAATCCTCAGTCACTGAGGCTCATTGCCATGTATGTTGATGGTATATACAAACAACTTGTGACTTCTAATAGTAAATGAGACCTGAAGTTTAGAGTACAGGTATAGGACCCATTATCCAGAATGCTTGGGACCAACGGTATTCCGGATAAGGGGTCTTTCTGTAATTTGGATCTCCATACCTTAAGTCTACTAAAAAATCAATAAAACATGAATTAAACCCAATAAGATTCTTTTACATCCAATAAGGATATAAATGGATATTTATATCTTAGTTGGGATAAAGTACAAGGTACTGTTCTACAGAGAAAAAGGATATCAGTTTTAAAATTTTTAATTATTTGATTAAAATTGAGTCTATGGGAGACAGGCTCTCTGTAATTCGGAGCTTTCTGGATAACGGCTTTCCGGATAAGGGATCCTATACCTGTACATAGACATCAGGCCCGGACTGGCAATCTGTGGATTCTGGCAAATGCCAGAGGGGCTGCTGTAAGATGCCATAGACAGTCACTATTTATTGGCCTGGGGGGGGGTTTGTTTGGGCCTCTGTGTACTTGAATCGCCTGGGCCTATTATGGATCCTAGTCCAGGCCTGATAGACATGTACAAAACATACTATCAGCAAAAATGGTTCTCTTTCTAAAATGGCAAATATTGTCCTAATTCTAACATGTCTGAAAACATCATTTTGGAAACTCGCTTTGTGTAAAATGACTTTCTTCCTGAGCATCTTGCTCTGCTCTCTCATGCAAACCTCTACCTGTGCTTTGGTTTGAAGCTTTGGTTTCTGCTGGAATATGAGAGCACTACAATATATTCCAAATGTGTCAATGTTAATTTGCTTTTCAAAAGGTTCAGAACAGCCCACTGTACATTGCACCTGCACGGAACACCCTCTATCTGTCTGCACTTAAAGGATTTCATCTTGTTTACCAGACTATCTGGTTATCAGACCCCTGTATTTAATCTGTGTTTCTCTGTGTTCTGACCTTGCTTTTATGTTTCTGCTGAGAAATTCTATCTACCATGCCGCTATACAAAATGACTCCGTTCCTATTTATGTGTATTAGCTGAGGCTTGGTTTTCATAAATAACGTCAGCCAGATATTTTTTTTTGGATGTTAAAATCTGAGAGCCGGTATCTTATTGATTCTTTCAGTAACTGTACATGGTATAAGATCCAAATGAATTTAATCAGACAATGGAGATGTATTAATACAATGTCTCTATGGTGGGAACCCACAAATCTGACAACATGTGTAACTTTTATCTGCAGTGATACTATCTATCATCCTTTTTTTCATTTATCTTAATCAAGTTCAAGTACTGTCAGGCCAGACTGGCAATCTGTTGGTTCTGGGAAATACCAGGGAGGCTGCTGTGTTTTAACCTCAAATAGGCCGGTCTGCACTGCTGCAATGAAATGTATAGCCCATTGCAGCTGAGAGCATCCCTGAATTGCTAATTACTACATTTATATTAGCTTTCTGCCTCACCTTACTGTTTGCCCTTTCCAGTGTGAGCAAGCCTGCCTTGGCCCTACTGCCCAATGAGAATTCTGCGTTCCACAGTTCCACCCTCCCTGCACAATGAAGCCCACACCTTATACTTATTGCCCAATACTGCAACTATGGACCACTCCTCTACCCTCCTACCCTGTGAGACTGAGTCAGCCTCCTACCCTTACAGCCCAATAGTGTATCCATGGGCCACTACTCTACCCTCCTACCCTGTGAGACTGAGTCAGCCTCCAACCCTTACAGCCCAATAGTGTATCCATGGGCCACTCCTCTACCCTCCTACCCTGTTAGACTGAGTCAGCCTCCAACCCTTACAGCTGAATAGTGTATCCATGGGCCACTCCTCTACCCTCCTACCCTGTGAGACTGAGTCAGCCTCCTACCCTTACAGCCCAATAGTGTATCCATGGGCCACTCCTCTACCCTCCTACCCTGTTAGACTGAGTCAGCCTCCAACCCTTACAGCCGAATAGTGTATCCATAGGCCACTCCTCTACCCTCCTACCCTGTGAGACTGAGTCAGCCTACAACCCTTACAGCCCAATAGTGTATCCATGGGCCACTCCTCTACCCTCCTACCCTGTGAGACTGAGTCAGCCTCCTACCCTTACAGCCCAACAGTGTATCCATGGGCCACTCCCTAGCCTCACTGCCCAGGAAATGGGTCAGACCCCCTACAGAAACGGATCCAACAGGTGTGTGCCAACAAAATCAAGATTGTGGGGCCAGGTCATTGTCATAACTAAATACGTAAAGTTAAGTGGATGGGCTTATTGTAAGTGGCACTAACAAAATCATTTTGTGTTTAATAAGAAAACAGATAGAGGGACTAGGTAATAGAACTCAGCAATCATAAAATATATTTGACATTAATCCCAGTTATGTATGAATGTGAAAAAGACAGCTCTGTATGGAATTTATTGCAGTTTAAGCCATATAAAACTGGCGCTGAGTGCATGCACACAAATAAGAGCTGCTTAAATATTTTTTTCTCCTGTTTTGGCCCTGAGTACTGTCAGTATCTTTGTGTTACTATTATCCTTTATATAACACTGACATATTTACAAAGTGCATTACAAAGAGATTATACATCATTCACATCCAGTCCCCGTGAAACTTACAATCTAAGCTCCCTTTCACATTCTATGGTCAATTTTATTTATACCTGGAGGGAACCCCAACAAATGCAGGGAAAACATACAAACTTCTTGCAGAGAGTGCCCTGTCCTGTTTATGTTAATCATTAATGTATATATATATATACAGGTCCTTTTCAAAAAATTAGCATATTGTGATAAAGTTCATTATTTTCTGTAATGTACTGATAAACATTAGACTTTCATATATTTTAGATTCATTACACACAACTGAAGTAGTTCAAGCCTTTTCTTGTTTTAATATTGATGATTGTGGCATACAGCTCATGAAAACCCAAAATTCCTATCTCAAAAAATTAGCATATTTCATCCGCCCAATAAAAGAAAAGTGTTTTTAATACAAAAAAAGTCAACCTTCAAATAATTATGTTCAGTTATGCACTCAATACTTGGTCGGGAATCCTTTTGCAGAAATGACTGCTTCAATGCGGCGTGGCATGGAGGCAATCAGCCTGTGGCACTGCTCAGGTGTTATGGAGGCCCAGGATGCTTCAATAGCGGCCTTAAGCTCATCCAGAGTGTTGGGTCTTGTGTCTCTCAACTTTCTCTTCACAATATCCCACAGATTCTCTATGGGGTTCAGGTCAGGAGAGTTGGCAGGCCAATTGAGCACAGTAATACCATGGTCAGTAAACCATTTACCAGTGGTTTTGGCACTGTGAGCAGGTGCCAGGTCATGCTGAAAAATGAAATCTTCATCTCCATAAAGCTTTTCAGCAGATGGAAGCATGAAGTGCTCCAAAATCTCCTGATAGCTAGCTGCATTGACCCTGCCCTTGATAAAACACAGTGGACCAACACCAGCAGCTGACATGGCACCCCAGACCATCACTGACTGTGGGTACTTGACACTGGACTTCAGGCATTTTGGCATTTCCCTCTCCCCAGTCTTCCTCCAGACTCTGGCACCTTGATTTCCGAATGACATACTTTGGACCACTGAGCAACAGTCCAGTGCTGCTTCTCTGTAGCCCAGGTCAGGCGCTTCTGCCGCTGTTTCTGGTTCAAAAGTGGCTTGACCTGGGGAATGCAGCACCTGTAGCCCATTTCCTGCACGCGCCTGTACACGGTGGCTCTGGATGTTTCTACTCCAGACTCAGTCCACTGCTTCCGCAGGTCCCCCAAGGTCAGGAATCGGTCCTTCTCCACAATCTTCCTCAGGGCCCAGTCACCTCTTCTCGTTGTGCAGCGTTTTCTGCCACACTTTTTCCTTCCCACAGACTTCCCACTGAGGTGCCTTGATACAGCACTCTGGGAACAGACTATTTGTTCAGAAATTTCTTTTTGTGTCTTACCCTCTTGCTTGAGGGTGTCAATGATGGCCTTCTGGACAGCAGTCAGGTCGGCAGTCTTACCCATGATTGCGGTTTTGAGTAATGAACCAGGCTGGGAGTTTTTAAAAGCCTCAGGAATCTTTTGCAGGTTTTTAGAGTTAATTTGTTGATTCAGATGATTAGGTTAATAGCTCGTTTAGAGAACCTTTTCATGATATGCTAATTTTTTGAGATAGGAATTTTGGGTTTTCATGAGCTGTATGCCACAATCATCAATATTAAAACAAGAAAAGGCTTGAACTACTTCAGTTGTGTGTAATGAATCTAAAATATATGAAAGTCTAATGTTTATCAGTACATTACAGAAAATAATGAACTTTATCACAATATGCTAATTTTTTGAAAAGGACCTGTATATATATATATATATATATATATATATATATATATATATATATATATATATACAGTATATATCCACCTGTTAAAGATTTTATATGAGAAGAAGATTGTGCAAGCTTTGAACATCTCTGCAATCATCATGCCTAATAGAATCCATTCCTATATGTACTATTATAATGAGAAACAAAGTACAATTTATGGCCCATGTGCAATAGGAATGATCCTTGGCCAGAGTTGACTGGAATCCTTTCCAGCCTTCCAAAAGAATGTATGTTAATGTCCAATTCTAAAATTCCTATGTTTTTCATATGACATTTTGCTCTATAAAACACCCACTATAAGGCATCTGCAGCAATTTTCATAAAGTGTCTGGTTTTTTATCATGTACTGTACAGTACCTTAATTTTCCTCACATATTTTCTACCATGGTAGTAGAAATAATATAATATGTAGTCATGGGAGGACTGGGGTAAGATAACTGCCAATGGAAAAAGCACAGAGTTGGGAAATATATTGAATCAACAGAAGCAGATAAATAACTTTTATCATCAACAGTTATATAAATTAAGGGAAAAAAACAGATGGATAATTGGAAGCTGTATTTGAAAAATAGTAAACAGATGAAGAAACTCCAAGCGCACCGGACAAGGAAGTTTGCTAAAAGTCGGTCGTTATTATTCCATTTAAAACCAAAGCGCTTTGGTTTTAAATGGTATAATAAAGACCAACTTTTAGCAAAATTCCTGGTCTGGTGCGCTTGGAGTTCCTTCATCTGTTTACGTTTTTTTCCCCTTCAGCTACGGGTTTGGGGCTTTGAGCACCCAGACCACATCTGGATATTGGTGAGTTATTTAATTTTGGCTTGATCTTCTTTAAGTGCTTTGGAATTTGAGACTTATTTTGAGATAGGTTCGGGGTTTACACACCCGAGTCTCCACTGTTCACTGGGTACAATCTGACATTATTATCCCAGTATAAGCCCTTTTTGTTCATTCATTGTTTATTTCTTTATTTAAATTTAGGGTTTTGGGTACGCTCTTTATGCTGGTGTTTATGTTTTTGAAAAATACAAGTATTTAATCATTCAGTGTATCAATATGCTACATAGTTCAAATTAAAATGGCTGTACGCTATCTGCTTAAAAGGAGAGAAGTTTTGGGTAGGGCAGAAAGTTTATTGGCTCTGGGAAAAGTCATGGGACAGGGGTGACATAGATAAAGCACAAGTTAATTCAAAATCTATAAGAAACAAAAGATCAGTTGCAAAGTTGCTAGGAATAGGACATTTTATACCTGAGAGAGGAATAGGCCTATGATGGTGTAGAATGATCATGCTTAAGCAATGCTCTCTAGAGGATTCTCTCATAGATATAAGAAAAGAATAATTATTTGTTTTACGAAAGCGTAAAAGTGATCATCATCTGTTTGACACTGTATTTCTGCATCAGGGAGTGCAAATGTTCTATAGACTGCATCAACTTCAAACTGCTACCCTTGGCTTTCAAGCCAGAACACTTACTGCAGGCAAGAATCCCTCCTCACCCTCACTTTACTGCAATAGTATATCTAATGATATCTATGCAGTATCTATAGTTGTTATACTACTTTATAGTGATATAGAGGGTAACAAGCATTGAATAACAAGACATTTTATTGAATGTTTCTAAAAATGCCAGCAAAACTCTTTTTTCAAGTACATATTTACCTGTATAATTGTCTTATTACCAAGGGACCATTATAATTTCTGATTACTTCTTGATATAGATAATATAAATGGATTAGACTTCATTTGTGAACATAATGTGCACAGTGCAAAAGGCACAATAAAAATGAGTTTGTGGCCGTGTGTGACAAATTCATCTTCTAATTCCTTCCTTACGCATGCTTCATCTATATTTGGAAAACAAATTTTATGTAATAAAACGTTACATCAAATGTATCAAAACACAGGAACACAGAGCAAACAGACAAGGACCATGATGAACTTTCCAGCAGAATATAAAGGTAGTAATGCATATTTCACATATAACACCTTCATCATTTTATAGGTGACACATTTCTCTGAATGTCTGTCTGGATTTTTCCGTCTGGTCTATTCCATTCTTATGGAGCATCACAGTATATAAAGTATTTTGCTGATAGCTGAGATACTAGCATTAGGATATGCCTAATAAGTATTCAAGGCGGCTGCAACTTAATACAAGATGTTTGGCGCCTGTGTGGCGAAGAGCATGCATAAAAGTGTGAGGAATTGGAGAACTGGCAGTATAGAATGTTGATGACAGGATTTTGGCATAAGGTAAATGCAAATGCGTGATGCTGAATGTCAGATTTTTGCTCTACTAGGTGAATGCCAGGGATCTCATAAATATAAGTTTCCAAGTCACTCAGCTTTCTTTAGACACCCCTATCATTGGACTTAAATGCCTGGAATCTTTATTGTCCTGAAGTTCAAGTTACCAGTAGGAGTGGTGTGTATATCGCTGAAGAACCGCAGGAACATGACTGCATGCAGGAAACTTATGATGATTAATGTAGAGGTTGCTTGTTATGTTATACCAGACCCCTAAAGGGGGCAAATGGTGTGAAGGTGCATTATAATCCTGACCAACCGGACAACTTGTGACAAGACAATGGGAAGCAGAATAAAAGTGTTGGCAAGAACAAGGTAAGATAAAAAATAAATGAATGTGGTTGTCTATATGTGGAAATACATGAGATGTAGAGAAAAGCTAGATAATTAGAGTCAAGCAAGGTTGGATGAGGTTTGTGAAAATGAAGAAAAGAGTTTGGGGAGCTTGGGGTATCTAGTACATATAAGATGGATGAAAAGTAAGAAGCAGGTGCATAAGGTGGCAGGGGGCATTTTTGTACAGAGTAAAGTGACGTAAATGAATAGCAACTAAGAGTACAAGTAGGAGAGGGGAGAAAGCAATTACAGAGGGGAGAAATATGGACCTAGGTTAAGGGTGTAGTTATTTGAGATGGCATATGTAGTTTTTAGAATATAAGTGGAGGTAGGAGGAATTGCAGTTTATAGGCAGGAAAAAGGAAATAGTGTGGTCAGTACCTCATAGACATGCAGATGCTATTGGGATAGAAGGGCAGTTTAATGGTCAAAGGGACTATAGGTTTCTTTTGTTGATGCTTGGAGACATGGCGTGGTTGTCCTACTGGGCAGCCTAGAATGAGGGTCAAATGGATGGAGGTGCAAGTGTTTTCAGGAGGGGCAGGGGCTAGACTTTGGGGAAAACTGGCACAGTAGGCAGAGGAGGTGTAAAGGTTAGTGAGGTGGGTGTCGCAGGCTTTATACTGGGTTGATCGAGTGATTCATGGTTTAATGTTAAGTTATGGTAAGTTTATCAAACCTGTCATGCGTGCTTCATTGGATAACTGTTACACATGCATGTTCATTTATCTGAATGTGTAAAGTGTATTGTTATCAAAGTTGGTTAAAATCATGTGCGTAGTGTTTTGCACAAAAATGGGGTGTTGTGTACATTTATTTTGTAGGAAGGAAAGAGAGTGTTTTGGGGGTACTATTACTGCAATTTCTCCTAGTCAAGAACTTCACCAGTGTATTTATATCCTTTTTTTTAAATCTGCTCATATACAGGTTGAGAAAGAAACGTGCAGTAATCAAAGCCCCAGGCACAGCGTGCTAGCAAAGCAACCTAAACATACGCCTATGTCTGGCACAGATTCAATTTGGAGCTTGGGGCACAGATGTAGAAGGTTTCAGCACTGTCCTCCCTCAATAAATGACCCTCTGCCCTTTCTGTTTAGCTGGGGTAGATTGCCTTTCTTTCCAGTTCCTTATTCAAAAGGCAGTTAGTTATAGCTATGCCTAGGAAACCCTGTATTTCCATTGACTATTACTCAGATTGTAAGCTCTGTCAGGCAAGGACCCTCTTTCCTGCTCTGTTGTTGTACATCACACTGTACAATTAATTACAAAAATATGTACAAAAAAACTGCTCACCTGTCTATATTATATATGTATTGTAATAATAGCACAAAATTAATAATGACTTTTTCTCTGGTCAGAGGGATTACACATTGACCCTTTTGTTCACAACCCAGATAACATCTCTGTAACCATTATGCAGCTATAATGTTGTATTAGGAGCCCTGCAAGATAGAATATGTGGGCTGTATGTGCTTCCAGTAAATACAGGGATCTAAAGAAAGAGCTAAGTGGACGGATCAGGGGGATGTTTTCTCTGGCATCTACTAGAGGTAAGAGATTTGAACCAATTTCACTGTATAAAGGTCCTTGTGGTCAATAAAACTAATAGCAAGAGATGCCTGTACTGTACATTTATCTCTCTTTAATTGCCATGTACTATTATGCACACAAGGTTACATTAAGTTGCATTCACAAATAGTAGGTTCTGTTTAGCACTAGATATATATATAATATATATATACATGTTACATACAAATGAACCCCAAGCCTATTTTGTGCCTTTTTTTGTAAATGGGCATCTTGCGCTATGCTGTAGCCAAGGCTCCGGTATCATTATAAAGGTTGAGAAAGACAATGGATAAGAGCAAAGTCTATGTAGCCTTAATACTAAAATATGCCACTTTGTGGTTTATTGCATAAATATTTGGCTATAACACTGCAGTCTGGCGGTCTCTCAGTACACCCACACCTATTTAATCAGGAAAGACAATCTTATTTTATATCTGCAGTTTCATTTCAACATTTATCGTTATTGCAAATAATTATCTGCACATTCTGGCGAACTTTTGCCTATAATCACATGTATTTAACGCCTGTTTTCTGCTTGACTTAATGGTAGGCCAATACTGTTCATTTTTTATTGCTACATTATGGAATGCAGGTCTATCTTTTTTGCAGATTATTAGGCAATAACACACTGAAAAGTCCAATTTGGAATTTTAATACATTTTTTCCTCAGGGTATTGCCTATTATGTAATTATTATTGTAAGTGTTACCCATGTGGAACGCAGTGGTTATGAATTACATTGAGGTGCTAAAGGGGTGGTTCACCTTTAAGTTAACCTTTAGTATGTTATAGAATGGCCAATTCTAAGCAACTCTTTATTTTTTATTTTTTATAGTTTTTGGATTATTTGCCTTCATCTTCTGACTCTTTTCAGCTTTCAAATGGAGGTCACTGATCCCAGCAGCTAAAAAAAAACTATTGCTCTGTGAGACTGTAATTTTATTGTTTTTGTTAATTGTTATAATTTATTTTTCCTATTCATATACCAGTCTCTTATTCCAACCACTAACTGGTTAACTTTGGCTGCTGGGGTGAAGGTTGAAAGCTGGAAATTAAAAATAAACACCAATTATAAAGTTGCTAAGAATCTGCCATTCTATAACATCTTATATGTTAACTTAAAGCTGAACCCCCCTTTATTTGTTTCATTCCTTTTACCAGTTAAGTTGTACATCTCAGCACTCTCTACCACTCATTAATCTTCTTCTTAAAGATTGGGGCCTAAAACTGTATTTTATAGATAGTGTGGGCATTTACTAGGGATCTGAGAGGCAAAATAATGTTTTCATTCCTTGAGTTAATGCATTTTGTATGTAAGACAGTACATTAATTGCTTTAGTAGGCCTCTTCACCTCTTGGTGGTTGCTTTATATGTTACTCTGTATCTCCAGTGTATGAAACCCACTTATTGTACAGCGTTGTGGAATATGTTGGCGCTTTATAAATAAATGTTAATAATAATAATTAAATGACACTGCCTAGAGTTCCATCGCTTGTTATCCACAAAAGAATCCTTCTACTACCTTTTAGTGTATAATTAGCATATATGTTATTTGTACCATAGTGTATAACCTTGCACTTATCAAGAGTGAAACACATTTTCCAATTTTTTTGACTAGTTCAAAAGACAGAGCCCTGCGGTACACTGCTAACAACACTGCTTGAATTAGATAGTGCTCCCTTTACCCGAACTAGTTATGGCCAGAGCTAGGCATACTGTACATGGGCTGATACTGACTGACCATCTGACCACGTGGGGTACCTCTGGGGTCCCTCTATGTCCTGCAGTTTATTTTAATTTATAGTGAAAGATCTAATTCTTGCAGATTTTAGATCTAATTCTTGCAGTGTTGTCTATTACATAATATTAAAATTCACATTATTATTATTATGCTCCAAAAATTTCCAACCCAGATATCTCCCCCACAGGTAGGCTGGATGATGATTCTTGCCCAGCACCGACCAGATCACAGATTATAATCCCAGTTGCATCAGACACACATTTCATGATGCCAAAAATCATACTTGAGTATGAAATGACCAATATATGATAAAAATATTATCCTAACATAAATAAAAGACATCATTTTGCCTAATTGTACTGTCAGCATTGTACATTTTACTGTTACATTTGTTTCTTTTTGTGTAGTAAAGGTACAGATGAACCAGCATTAATTGTACTTACTCACTAGATGTACTAAAGGATAAATAAACCTTTTAAATAAGTGACTATAAACGTAAGAGACAGTGCTATTCCAAGCACTTTTACTATTGACATTCATTATTTTTTTCCCATTCCAGGATATTAAGGGATATATGTACTGTTAATATGAATGAATTTTGTTACAACAGTGCTACCTGCTGGTCAGTTTTCAACTGTACTCCAAGAGAAAGAAAGATTTGGTTTGATGTTCTTCTCTTGTCTTAAAGCTTTACTTGTCCTTTAATACCTCAGATACCAGAAGATGCAAGAAATGTTGATTCTTCCATTATTTTGGGTGAGAGGAAACAACAGAAAGAGAAACCATAGTATAGTAATATAGTAATGTATAAACATTAAACATCAGTGATATGATGATTCTGGAACCTTTTCTTTAAAGTACAGTTAGCTGTGAAACAGGGCTCCTCTATTTCTGTCACATTCAGGCCTATCATCAATAAGGTGGCACCCAACTCCCAATTCTTTTATATGCAAATATTCCTGTTTCATATTCATCAGTGCAGAGAAGAAAGGTATAGCTATAAATAAAAAATGTCATTAATGGCAAAAAGAGGTTTGTTTTTAATGGTGGCCACCTTTGATTTAAGAAACACAACAAAAATATACCAAAATATTATAAAACAAGGCTACTGAAAAGACTGAATGAGGTATTATATAGTCATATGCCATTAACTAAACTCAAAAAAATCTAGAGAATGGGGTATGGAGCAATGGGCTACACACATAAACACTAGTCTGCAAGGGCACAATGCCATGTACACTATGTAATCACTAGTGCAAGTGAGTCCTAATTTGTTTTAGTGTGAGGATGTTTAACATGGGTTCCCCTGTTTAGGCCATTACAAGTTCCATAACAAGGATAACGGCCCGTTTAATAGGCTGACTATAACCCACGATAGATCTCTGCTATCGCGGGCAACAAACCGCTCCGAAAAGGCTTTTCACTGGCAACAATAGCAGTCGCGACTTCGGATTAAGGAAGAGATGCAAAGGGCTTCCCACTGGCGACTCCTATCGTTGACGGTGGAAAGCCTTTTGCCATGTGTGTACCTTTTCTTTGTGTAGGGAGCACAAGTCATTTTTGACAAGAAGATCAGAAAGAGAGCTACCCTATTGTATGCTTTTGGGCGTAGGCAGCGTAGTGTCCGACTGCAATAAGGACCATTTGGTTTTTGCAATTTACCTGAGGTTTTGTCAGCCTGATTGTAAATGGTTAAATATATTTCCTTTTTAACATCTATTCTGATCCATAGGTAGTTAGTAGAGCCTCCTGTGTATGTTGAAGAGCCCCTCTAGCCTGTTTGTTATGAGTGGAAGGCTGAAGGTAAGAATACCTTGATGCCTAAAGCTTTGCAAAGACTTTTCCAAAACTAAGAAGAGAATTAGACTCCATAAACAGTAATTACACCATATGGAACTCCATGAAGGCAAACTGTTTTCTTGAAAAATGTTTTAGCACTAACAGCAGCAGTAAGGTTGCCCTTGAGACTGATGGTAAAGCCTAGAGAAGTGATCCCCAACCAGTGGCTCGTGAGGAACATGTTGCTCACCAAACCCTTGGATGTTGCTCCCAGTGGCCTCAAAGTAGATGCTCATTTTTGAATTTCTAGTTAGGAGGCAAGCTTCTGTAGGCTTCCAGTCAACATAGGGGCTATCAAATAGACAAGTATAGCTCTCATTGGCTCTCATTCATGCTTGTGTTGCTCTCCAAAACTTTTTTCATTTGAATGTGGCTCACGGTTATAAAAGGTTGGGGATCCCAGGCCTAGAGCTATAAGGGGTATCTGGATTCCTGTCTAGGTGTGCTTTTCTGCCTATAAGAGTCACCCTTTGTCTTGGGCCTGGACCTGGAGTGGCCTCCAGCTCTTACCGAACAATAATCCAGTATCTCCCACAGGGGCAGTCAAGGGAGCTAAACTTTTTCTGCAGGGATAGGGCCATTAAGGACAGAGCTAAACATGGTCAGACAGGTCGGGTCAGCACCAGATATCAACAATAGAAGCGTGAGACAAACTCAAAATTGGGAACAAGCAGGGGTCAAAACCAGGAAACAAAACAGGAGACAGGGACAAGGAAGCAGGAAACAACAACAGGATTCAGAGAACCTAGGAACAAGCAAGTATTACAAGCAGTACAGGTTGGGGGATTTAATAGGCAGGCTAAGGGTTAACCCTAAGCACCTGTAGTCAGATTGAAAACAGCTGGAAAAGCCATGCCTAGCTGAATATTTAAAGATACCAAAACCAGTGAACCAAGACTTTAACTGTCTGCTTAAATAGAGCAGAGGTCTAACAGACTATGTAGAGCCTTCAGGTCACTGGTTCAACTCCAGGCAGGATATTACACAAAAGGTTTAACATGAGAATCTTATTCAAAGCCCAATCATGACATGATCTGACACACTTTTAACAATCTGTGAAGCGCCTGGACCACCACAAAAGTCTTTGGTTAATATTATATTCTTTTCAACACAAGGGTGACCGTCTAGTCTTTAGAGCTTCAGGACCAAAATGTTCTGGGATAAAGATTTTATCCTTAAGGAAAAGATTCAATATTTACAAGTTAGACTGGGAATAAGACAAGGAGTAGAAGCTGCATATTGACTTGATCTAGAAATGGGTTTGATGGAATAGAAAAATATTTGATTTCAAAATGGTTTCTGAAGAAAAAGATTCATGCTCAGAAAAATACATTTTGGATAGGAATTTAAAACAACACTGTTGGTTTTCTTATACCCTGCATGCAAATGTACCATATATCCATACTACCATAGGACTTCTCTTATGCTATAAAGCCTTCAGCTTGAAGGGATATTAACTGCCATATTAGAAAATAATTTAATTAATATCTACAATACAATCAGCTAGCATTACTCCCCCGTTAATCATTCAGATTATAAATAGCCATTGATAAAATATCTTACATTTAACAAAGTTATCTAAATGATGTCATTTCTAATAATAAGGCTTTGCTTTTCACAAATATAGATTGCCTTTAAATGTAGATGAGCTCAGGCACACACACATAGTCACGAACATAAACACGTGCCTAGCTGATGATGCCCCTGTACTGTGCTTGTGACCATTTTGGACACTTTGACATGAGCCAAATTAAAGTCATGAGAATTATTCCGTGGCTTCTGGGCAGATGGTGGAAACAACTGTCAATACATCCAGAATGGCTTCTTTGACTCTGACACATATTACAAAAGACAGACCATGTGCTACATATTTGGTTCGGGAGGGGGTAAATCCTAATTTTATCCTGTGGTAACAAAAACTGAAATTAAGCCATGTGTTGTATCTATCTTAAAGGGGACCTGTCACCCTAACAAATAATTCCAGATTGTGGGTTTGTCAAGCAAAATAAACTTTACTTACACTATGTCAATAATATAAATCTTGTTTCCTTTAGTCTTGAAATTACACAATCACAGCAACCATTTTGTGGACACTCTTATAAAGGCAATCATGCCAAATTCTTGCTGAGTGGAAAGTGAAAGTAATTGACTGCCCTGGGGGGGCAGACAATATATGATTAACAGCTGGGCTTTTTGAGGGCTCTGGCACACGGGGAGATAAGTCGCCCGCGACAAATCTCCCTGTTCGCGGGTGACTAATCTCCCCGAATTGCCATCCCACCGGCGAAAATGTAAGTCGCCGGTGGGATGGCACAAGCTGCGCAGGCGATTTCGGCCGAAATCACACCGCCGCGCGTGCCATCCTACCAGCGACTTACATTTTCGCCGGTGGGATGGCAACTGATGGCAACTCGGGGAGATTAGTCGCCCGCGAACAGGGAGATTTGTCGCGGGCGACTAATCTCCCCGTGTGCAAGAGCCCTTAAGGGGAAAGTCACCTTCAGACAACTGTCTGAATTTGAACAGGCCCTGTGATAAAAAACATTTTTGTATAGCATCTTTATTATTTAAAATGTGTAGTTTTGAAGCTACAAAACTAGGATCAGCGCTGCTAAAACTCTTATGATCTGCTTTTGTTCTCTTCGTAGGGGATTTCCCAGACCAGGACATGGTAGGTAGCCAAATAAAAAAGTTCATGCTGAACTGGTTACCTTGCATGCCTTCCCATTCCTTTTTCATTTGCATATCTTTGATACTATTGGCTGGCAAAATTAGTAAAATCCAAAATGAAGCTAATGCAAATGAAGCAGGAAAGGGAAGGCATGAGCAATGTTTTGGCAGAATGCAAGTTGGAGTTGCCGATCCCTTCAGAAGACAGAGGAGAAAGCAGAGGAGAGATCATGTCGGCAGCACTGATCCTGGCCAAAATTACACATTTTAAATTATAAAGACTGTTTCATAAAGACTGTATAATAAAACTGTTTTTTCTTACAGTGCCTGTTCAAATTCTAAACATCCACTTTATATGCCTTTATAATGGGTATGGATGTGTTAATAAAAAAAGGAATATGGATTTCATGTGTAAAGGAGAAGGAAAGGTAAAAACTAAGTAGTTGTAGTATGACTCCTCCTGTATCTTCTGTAATTGTCTTATCATTGTAGTATGACTACTCCTGTATCTTCTATAATTGTCTTATCATTGTAGTATGACTCCTCCTGTATCTTCTATAATTGTCTTATCATTGTAGTATGACTCCTCCTGTATCTTCTGTAATTGTCTTATCATTGTAGTATGACTCCTCCTGTATCTTCTATAATTGTCTTATCATTGTAGTATGACTCCTCCTGTATTTTCTGTAATTGTCTTATCATTGTAGTATGACTCCTCCTGTATCTTCTATAATTGTCTCCTCGTGTATCTTCTGTAATTGTCTTATCATTGTAGTTTGACTCCTCCAGTATCTTCTGTTTTTGTCTTATCATTGTAGTATGACTCCTCATGTATCTTCTGTAATTGTCTTATCATTGTAGTATGACTCCTCCTGTATCTTCTATAATTGTCTTATCATTGTAGTATGACTCCTCCTGTATTTTCTGTAATTGTCTTATCATTGTAGTATGACTCCTCCTGTATCTTCTATAATTGTCTTATCATTGTAGTATGACTCCTCCTGTATCTTCTGTAATTGTCTTATCATTCTAGTTTGACTCCTTCTGTATCTTCTGTAATTGTCTTATCATTGTAGTTTGACTCCTCCTTTATCTTCTGTAATTGTCTTATCATTCTAGTATGACTCCTCGTGTATCTTCTGTAATTGTCTTATCATTGTAGTTTGACTCCTCCTGTATCTTCTGTAATTTTCTTATCATTGTAGCATGACTCCTCCTGTATCTTCTGTAATTGTCTTATCATTGTAGTATGACTCCTCCAGTATCTTCTGTAATTGTCTTATCATTTTAGTATGACTCCTCATGTATCTTCTATAATTGTCTTATCATTGTAGTATGACTCGTCCTGTATCTTCTGTAATTGTCTTATCATTCTAGTTTGACTCCTTCTGTATCTTCTGTAATTGTCTTATCATTGTAGTTTGACTCCTCTTGTATCTTCTGTAATTGTCTTATCATTCTAGTATGACTCCTCATGTATCTTCTGTAATTGTCTTATCATTGTAGTATGACTCCTCCTGTATCTTCTGTAATTGTCTTATCATTGTAGTTTGACTCCTCCAGTATCTTCTGTAATTGTCTTATCATTGTAGTATGACTCCTCCTGTATCTTCTGTAATTGTCTTATCATTGTAGTATGACTCCTCCAGTATCTTCTGTAATTGTCTTATCATTGTAGTATGACTCCTCCTGTATCTTCTGTAATTGTCTTATCATTGTAGTATGACTCCTCCTGTATCTTCTGTAATTGTCTTATCATTGTAGTATGACTCCTCCTGTATCTTCTGTAATTGTCTTATCATTGTAGTATGACTCCTCCTGTATCTTCTGTAATTGTCTTATTATTGTAGTATGACTCCTCCTGTATCTTCTGCAATTGTCTTATCATTGTAGTTTGACTTCTCCTGTATCTTCTGTAATTGTCTTATCATTCTAGTATGACTCCTCATGTATCTTCTGTAATTGTCTTATAATTGTAGTATGACTCCTCCTGTATCTTCTGCAATTGTCTTATCATTGTAGTTTGACTCCTCCAGTATCTTCTGTAATTGTCTTATCATTCTAGTATGACTCCTCATGTATCTTCTATAATTGTCTAATCATTGTAGTTTGACTCCTCCTGTGTCTTCTGCAATTGTCTTATCATTGTAGTTTGACTCCTCCTGTATCTTCTGTAATTGTCTTATCATTGTAGCATAACTCCTCCTGTATCTTCTGTAATTGTCTTATCATTGTAGTATGACTACTCCTGTATCTTCTGTAATTGTCTTATCATTGTAGTTTGACTCCTCCTGTATCTTCTGTAATTGTCTTATCATTGTAGCATAACTCCTCCTGTATCTTCTGTAATTGTCTTATCATTGTAGTTTGACTCCTTCTGTATCTTCTGTAATTGTCTTATCATTGTAGCATAACTCCTCCTGTATCTTCTGTAATTGTCTTATCATTGTAGTATGACTCCTCCTGTATCTTCTGTAATTGTCTTATCATTGTAGTTTGACTCCTCCTGTATCTTCTGTAATTGTCTTATCATTGTAGCATAACTCCTCCTGTATCTTCTGTAATTGTCTTATAATTTTAGTATGACTCCTCATGTATCTTCTGCAATTGTCTTATCATTGTAGTTTGACTCCTCCTGTATCTTCTGTAATTGTCTTATCATTGTAGCATAACTCCTCCTGTATCTTCTGTAATTGTCTTATCATTGTAGCATAACTCCTCCTGTATCTTCTGTTTGCCTATAGTCACAGCTTCATTCACGCTGCTTTATATAACGTTTCCCAGTCCTTTATTAACTCTTGGAAGAGATACTTTAATGTATTCGATGCCTTTCTTATACCAGGAGGCTGCACAAGGTCATGAAGTAATTTTCATTAAATCACCCAAAAGAAGCAGTGCATGCATTGTTTTATGAATTTTCTGTGAATTATATCATTGTCAACATATTTTAAACTGAAATAGTGGAACCCTGGAGGTAGAATACCCTTCACAGTTTATTAACAGATTAATGTGTTAACTTGCTGCACATAAGGGAATTCAGCTCATCTAAAGCACAGGAATAGGTGGATACATCTGCAACATGTTATCCATAGCTATTTCCATGGTCATTTCAATTCAGTATGACAGAAACTGCTTCAATTATGGGGCCACTATGCCAAAATCTTCTCAATAAATTGTGCTTAGAATACATTTAAATTACTGGCATACATTCAGTATAGTTATGATTACTTAATACTCTTCTCTGTGTGTCTGTGCCTGGACAGTGATCCTTACGAACAACCATGCACACATGATTTGAATCTTAACATCCATTCAACCCATGTGATTATATGACATTATTGGGTTGGAGAGTAGGTTTATTGGCACCTTGGAACTGTATATACAAAGGGTTGACCACAGCTGCTGGACCAAGTTAAATGGCTTAGTTCCCATGCCAAGTCTGTGACTATAGCTAAGGACACATGTATTTGGTTAGTTTTAAAGCAAACCTAATATGTGGTGTGTACACTCTCAGTTTATTATACTAGTTTTTATGCAAAGAACTAAAGAAGTAGCGCAGACATGTTGTACATTGTGGTTGGGGTTTTGTACCAGCCCAAGGAATCCACAGCCTTTTATCAGGGAAGATCTGTGCCCCCAAAAAAGGGCCCCCCAGTAGCTCCCCATCTTCTTTTCTGCTGATTCCCTGCACATGCTCTGTGCTGCTGTCACTTACTGAGCTTAGGGACCCACTCACAATATACTGTACATATACAATATAAATGTCACAATATAAGTCTAATTAGTAAATAATTTAGATTGACGTTACAGGGCAGCTCTAAAACCAGTGCAATTAGCATTACAATTTAATAATCAGCCCTGTAGCATCAGCTTATATGACAAACCTTGTTTTCTGCTTAATCATTTGCCACAACCCCTAAACTTAGCTTCTCAACAGCTGCTCAGAGCACACTGAGCATGTGCGTGTCACTGACACTTCTAACATAATCCAAGATGGGGGGCTCCTGTGACAAATTGTAAGGCCTGGATCTACTATTATGATGCTGAACCTTTAGGCTGGTGCAATAAGTTCAGTACATAAAATAGGGCATCTCTACCCATATTCATTTTTAGGGTTTAGTTCTCCTTTTAAATTGACTTGGATGAGCTGCGATATTGCTTTATTGCTTCATCTAACTTTTCAGCATTTCTGAATTGTATCCAGTTACACTTTTGTTCTATCCATTCTTATTTATATTACATTTCAATAAAACTATTCAACACCCCTGTTTCTAAGAACCCTGGTTTATGGTAAATCCGTGAAGATCACATAATAAATATATAATAAAATAAGGCCTTACTTCCATTTTCATGTTCTCTCGGTATGTACTTATATGATTAGTTACACCCACATATATTCGAGTAATATATTATATATATTTTTAGTAGGTGTGTGGCCATCATCTTTACCTTTAACTATGCTTTAGTCCCTTCAGGTAACTGCAGGGAAGTGCTTGCTCTTCCTCTAGGCTGCTATGATGAATTCCAAACTGAAGAGCTCACTGTAATCTTGGTAGTAAGGAGCCAAAGCTTGGAAAGGTCTTGGGAATGAGCTCAGTAGTACAACAAAACTACCCATCAGCCTAGCTGCTGAAAGATTTCTTAATTAACTTAAGTGTCTTGCATAGTCCAAGCATGTTGATTGGGGTTTTATAGCATACTATCTGGTCAACAAGCTTTTAGACAGGGCAGAGCCATGACAGATGGTGGATAAGCCTGAAATTCATACTGTGTCAGACTTAGTGCTGCAATGCCTTTAGCAGATGCAAGCTCCACTCAGGTTTACATCTCAACACTCCTTATGGATCACTCTCAAAGTGAGAAATGTTCAATGAAAATGTCTTAATGGGTTCCCCCAGGATAAATATAGCCAGTGCCCCACATAGGATATCACTAATGGCATACGAACAAATGCAAGAAACTGATCATAAAGCAGATGTTTTCCCCAACCACATTCTAGTCATATTCATCTAAGTAATTCCTAAGAAAGAAACTGCTGTGGGACATTGACAGTGAGGCTCAGGGACTCAATGGTATTCAAGCTGATAAAATATTTCCAGAAAGTAGCATTTATTTCTTTTTAAAAAATTTTAGAAAGTTCTGAGTATAAATATCAGCTTCCAGGCTTTTGTTCCAGTATATATTTGAAGGTCTGTCAAACACTGGCCATCCCTTTGTTCTACTAATCTTGTATGGGTGCTACTTTATATACTGATGGCTTGATGGTCTCACGCTGGCCACTCTTTTATTGCTAATAGCTGCTGAATAAGTTTACTTATAAAGATATAAAACTGTACTTTTTGCAACAAAGTCCGACATATTTCTATTAAGTTGTGTGTAAAATGAAAACTAATTTGCAACTTGATGAAATTTTTGAATATGTTTTAGTTTATCTTTCTTTATTCTAAGTAGGTGCAACATCTACAGCAATGACAACAAGGCAACCCCCTAGGCCAGTGATCCCCAACCATTGGCTCTGGGGAAACATGTTACTCACCATCCCCTAAGTAGGTGCCATTTTTAAATTTCTGGCTTGGAGACAAGTTTTAGAAGCACAGAGACACAGTTTTACTCCAAGCAGAGCCTCCTGCAGGCCAGCAATCCACATGGGCTACCAAATAGCCAACCACAGTCCTTCTTTGGCATCCCCAAAGAACTTTTTCATGCTTATATGGCTCACCGACACTTTTTACAACTGAATGTGGCTCATGAGCAAAAAAGGTTGGGGATCCCTGTCCCAGGCAATAAAATATAACTACAGAGGCAATAGTAATAAGGCCTGGGCATCTGAAAGGGGCCCAAGAGCAAAAAAAGATTTTCATTTTTCACCATAGAACTAAAAGTAACAAAAACAATACTTGGAAGCTCTGCATTCATGAGTGCCAGGGTGTGGGGAGGCCTATAGGTGTCCCCCTACCGGTCCCCTAAATTCATTTTGCACTTTGCTTTTCAAATCAGATGTTTTCTCTTAGAGCCAAATGCCTGAATGAGCACTAAAGGGTGACCTGTTGCGCCACTTTTTGTGCTTTTGTACTTCATTCCACTACTGCATTGTGGTCAAAGTGCCAAGGCTGCATTAACTTGCATGGCCTTTTATTTTGATGAAAGCAGTAAGGTGGGAATATAGAATATAGCAGTGCCAGGCCAAACCAACCGGGCGCCCTAGGCAACCTGGTTGGCTTGGCCCGCTCCAACCAGCCCCCCCCCGTCTGTGGGGCCGCTGTAGTGGGGGGAAAGGGTCCAGAATTAGAGGTAGGTAAAAGAAGAGGTACCTGCCTGGGGCCCCACCACCATTGCGCCCTAGGCAGGTGCCTCTTCTGCCTAGCCCTAGTTCCGGCCCTGATCTGTCAGAATGTTTTTTGACTTTGGATAGGTTTGGTTTAAAACTACTGAGAGAATGTGCCAATTTGTACAAATGTCATTTCTTTATGCACTGAGGATACTTATTATTTTCTTTAAAGGGCCAGTAGACTGCAATATCACTGCCTACATTGTACTGAATTTAAAGTGAACTGTCACTTTAATATGTGCAAAATGATACAGTTTATCATTTAATTTTTTAAATGGTAGGGTTTTGTAACTGGAATTTAAAAATTAGCTTGCCTGGCAACGCTGCACCTTCTAAGGTTATACCCACGCTGTATATTTCTGTACAATCCGTTTTTTCCCCCATTCCATTTCTCGGTAACACAGCTTCTGGCAGCTTTTAATTGAGGATAATTAGTTTACAGATTGTGTGAAATATCAGTGCACAAGTGTAAGTCAATTTCTTTGAAGTTTAAAGGGGAACTCCGCCCAAACACAACTTAAGGTGGCCACACATGGTAAGATCCGCTCCCGATAAGCTACTCCCGATATGCCTACATAAGGTGGGGGATACTGTGCTAGTTTAATTCCCTAGGGCCAAACGATCGTATTAAAATGGATCAACAAGCTGATGCGGCCCCTGATCCAACAGGAAAATCAAACCTGCCCAATCGAGATCTGGTCAATTTTAGGAGAGGTATGGATAAAGTAGGCCCGTTGGGGGTGCCCATAGACAAATCAGTCTGAAGGACTCGAATCGGCAACTGAAATCTGCCAGTGTATGGCCACCTTTAAGCTTTTTTAAAAGTAAACATCATTTCAATCAACTTTACAATATACATTAATTCAGAAAATATGCAGCCTTTTCATGATTTTTAATAATATGGTTTAGAACAGTTCCCTAAGCCTGGCCCCCTGTTCTCCTGCTGATCTGACTGACTACTTTGAGACTCAAAAAAATGTAACAGTAGTCGACTGTCCTCAGCCTGCCTTCAGCCTGCATCATCCAGATCCCACAATTCCCTGCACTCCTGATGCCAATAAGAAAAGGAACATCACAGTGCAAATCTGTGTGCTGTCTGTAAACTGTAGAGAAGTTGTTACAATTTGTAACATCAATGTTTTAGTCCCTCCTCCCCTGCCAGGATTTCAAATGATGCAGAAAAAGAAGAACTGTTTTGCAGCTGGATTTCAGCATATAAAAATGGTATCTATTCATATTGTTTGAAAGAACAGGTTACAGAAATAGGTATATTACTAAATAGGTATGTTCTGTGCAGTGCGGGGGCTCTTCAACAAATTTTGGTTCGAAATCCGGAGTTCCCCTTTAAGAATTCAGGCAGTGAGCCTTGAAGCTACAGAAGTTTGGCAGCGCCACACATGAAGAAGAAAGTGAGCATTCTTATAAATTGTTGTTGATCACATGTAAATGCTTTATTGCCTCAGGGTCTAGCATGCCCAGGCATTGGAAGATGCATCATAGGCAAATATAAATGATGTGCTGATGGTACTTTAGGCATAGTAACTCCCTTTTGGTGACCTACACTGAATGAACAAACAAGCAATATCCAGAACTTTCATTGGGTTATTGTATAAACTGTGCAGAAAAGTGCTTGTAGGGAAAAGAGAGATTAACTCCTATTAAATGTAATGTTAATGTAGAGTTTTTTGACAACACAGTGGGATTTTACTATGCAGGTGAGGAAGTAATATGGTGGATCATCAGAGATCTTGGGAAAGGGAGTTTCCTAAAAACGCATGAACCCATGGCCACCAACAAGAAAGAGGGACCACTATGTTTGCTAAATTATCAGGAAACGAGAGGATTGGAGAATGCCCTGGAGCGAGACATCTAACCAATCCCTTTGAAAAATATTATGCTTGTTTGTAATTAATGTAAGTTACTTCTATAGTGTGTATCGTGGTGATCTATAATTTGTTGGCCAATTGGTATTTGCACCACCGTCACGCACCAGGGAACTTGTAGCACACACCTTAGTATTGAATAGACAGGAGGATCACGCAATGTTGCAGATGAACTTAGGAACACTTTATTGCAGTTACCTGTACAGCTTCTTAAGTAACCATTGCCGCACAAATTCCCCAATGAATAATATAACCAGCATAAGGTATTCCAGGCCACATCAAGGACTTTAAGGACACTGTACCTTCTTCCAGCACAGTGGTCAGCCTTGCGCTCAAGGCACACTAAGCCCTACTTAGCCTAGTCCCTCTTGCAACCCTCTATATGGCCATTGTCCCACTGGGACGCTGGTCCCTTCCCATGTCCTTTTTGGAGCCTCTACTGCTCCTCTCACAAATGTAACCTGTTACTATCTAACCTAACTACTCCTAGTACCTGGCTGAGGTATGAGGCCTCAGGCTACCCGGGGTCAAACACAAATACTGACACTTTTTTTACCCACCCCACAGTGCTTTTCACAGAATGCGTCACAATTTATGGTAATTTACCTGAGGATGTATGGGATTAATAAGGGCCATATTTGAGGGTGACCTCTACCCTTTGATAAATATGTACTTCTTTAGCTGCAAGTTTGCTTGAAGCATAAATAATGGAGTCATACCATAGATTTTATATTTTGGCTACAGTACTACTAAAGAGGGGCATGTCTTTGGTAGCTTAAAAAGTCAGGGCCAGAACTAGGAGTAGGCAGAAGAGGGAGCTGCCTAGGGCGCAATGATTGGTTGGCACCAGGCAGAAGCCTCTCCTGCCTACCCCTAGTCCTCCTCCTTTGTCATTGCCCTGCCGCTTGTCATGTGGGGGGAAATGAGGGTGGGGGAAATGACCCATCGCACCCCCCCCGAACTGTGCATGCGCGCCAAAGCATGGGGGGGGGATGGGGCCAGGTGGTCGACCGGGTTGCCTAGGCTTGCACCATACCAGCTGCACATTTGGTTATATGGTTTGTTACATGTGATGTCCTCAGAAGATTCTGCGTATATAAAACCAGGGAACCCTGACGTTACTACTACCTTCAAGCTGGCAGTAACTCCAGGATTCCCACTGCTGGCAGTGCCAATACCCACAGCTGACTTGCACCTAAAGAATCAGACACAGAGGCCACTTTGATGCCAAGCACCGCAAATTACCCCATGCCGGCTCAGGCCATTTTCAGTGCAATTTCGGCAGAAGCAACACTCTCTTTGTGGGAAAAAAACACTGAATTCTGGGTGGCAAATATGCCCTATAAGGTATAAGATATAAAAGGTATTATTTCAAGCAGAGAGAGAGATAATAAACAAAATATGTCTTCTTTTCCTATACATTGTTATTTGAACTCTTGAACACTCTTTAATATTTTAGACAAATCTTTATGTCTTATTTATGCATATTTAATGTACTTTTTCATCTTTATTGGAATTCAGTTATGTATCTGAATGTTTATGTCAAAAATTTCAATTAAAATAATTGAAAAAAAAAACAATGTAAAAGGTATTATACATGCCAGCAGAGCATCTTCAACAATCATGAGGGCACATTTAGGTTTGGAGCAAATTTTGATGGCAATCACCATTGTTTTTTCCCCACAATGTAACATTTTTTTCCCCAGAATTCTGAAGTCACTGTGGTAGCAAAAAGGTGATTCTCTTGATACAGTTGCGTCTGATCTGGCAGTTCTGGAGCTACCGCCTGGTCAGGAGGTGACAGTAGTTCCGGGGTTCCCAATAGTCAATAAAGTCAAAAGGCACAGCAGTGCACATTTCCGAACAGAAGGACCGAGTGGTGCCAAGCGCAACTATATGGAAGTGTGAAAACTTTAATGCAAGTACCTTTAATGAAAAGCGTTACTGACTGCGGGGGCAACTGCATTTGTGGATGTACAAGAGCCCTAAAGCATCTACAACAGACATAGAAAATGAGTTTGTGAGCAGCCATGTATGCAGGGACACACAGGTGTCTGACGTGCACCTCTCAAGTTGTAGAGAAAATAAAGCATCTCAAATTCATGTTTAATGGACAAGAAAACAAAACTTGGCAATGACAAATTCTATTTATTTATAAGATACAGAAAGAAGCAAGTGAATCTGTTTCTTTACCTGCACAAAAGACAAGCTTCTTCTTATATTAATTTGTACCCTGCAAACCGAAAATCTATAATCCTTGTCTCTGACAGCAGGAAGAGAAATGATAAAACTGATTCCCATAATCGGCTAAAAGTCAGCAGCTCCATCTTGCTACATTTGAGAATTGAATAATGGAAAGCCTCTTCATTTGTTTGTGCGGTCTTGCCTTTATGTGTTATATTCCTTATCAGCTTATCACTGGATGCCTTGCTATCATTATGTGCCTTTGTCCAAGGCAAGTCTGGCCACTAGGGGGTGCCTTACTTGAACTTAAACAGCATTTATCACCTTCCCTTAACCAATTTTGTTCCATTACAGAGATCCTTCACTTACTATCAAGCAGCCAGGCAATAAATAATGATTATTTATTGGGGATATCCACCTTGAAAAAAGGATAATAAATAATGTCATTTGTCTGTAGTACTAAATAAAAAAATATATAGAAAGATTTATAAAGCCCAAAGATTTATTCCCATTATTGGCAAGAAACAGGCTAACCACTAATTGCTGCAGCTTCTATCCACCCATTTCCCTGAACAAACATAGAGATACTGTACATAAGATTGATAGGCACTTCAGATTATTAATCATTCTCATCTGCCGCCAAAAGCCTCAGGTGTGAAGGCGGAGTTTAGAAGGGTGCAGGCAAAATGGAAGGGGTGCAACCAAGGACCCAGCGTAGGAATACTGTAAGAGTATTTTCCCAGCAAGTGGAAGGTGGTGGCACACTGTTTGGGAGGGGTAAAAGAAAAATAAAACTTGTAGGAAGCTGCTGGAACAGCAAAAATATGTTTTCATTTGGAAAACTGGACTCATTATCAAACAGTATAGTTCCCATGCAGGTCCCCCACTCACAGACTTCCAGTCAACTTGCTGAATAAATGAAGGCCAGGTGGGTACAAAGAACTTTAACGGACAATAAAACCAACATTTCTGTAAATGTTCCTCATGGTTAATAGCTAACAGGTATTGTTAGATGTATATTTCCCTTGCCTGCAGAACCTTGCCTTATTCTTCACTAATATATTGAACCAAAACAAATTAGAGACTAGATGCTGGACAGTCTAACAGAGCTCTCTTTGGGGGAGGGGTTTACAAACAGGAGTGATCCCCCATATAGCAGTAGTTGTATGTTGAGGAAACAAATCAGAAATCCCATTGTGCTCCACAGACTTCAGGAAAGTGCTATAACAACAACTCTAATGGTCTGAATTAGAAAAAAGACCATACTGTGTGTGCCCCCCCCCCCCCCCCCATAAACTCTCTGCTCAGACCTCTGGGCCTGCTCAGTCACAGAGTGTACCAGATCAATCTGGGTATGGCCTTCCTAAAGGACATGTAACCCCCCCCCCTCCAAACGCACACAAAAATGTAATCAGTGAACAGCCTCTTTGAAATATTTAAATACCTGCCTCTCAGGTTGTTGAAAGGTTAATAAGTAAGGATGCAGCATCCCCTTAATCACTTGGGATTCCTTCTCCTCCTTTAACCCACTGTCTCAGGAATTTACTTTGGCTCTTGGCTAACTGAGCATGCTCAGTCATTCTCGTCTTCTACCAAACACATCCTTCAGTCTAGCAACCAACGAAGAGATGGCACTGCTGGTTTCTATATAAACTCTGCTCTAGCTGTGCACTCTGCTGGAGAAATATGTTTTTTTTTTTCTCCTAACCTGCTCTCCTGAGTTCAGCTTAACCATTACAGTGCTCAATCCAAGCAGGACTTTTTATCAAAGTAACTTCTGCCTGTGTAAGCCTGCATTCTTGACTGCATGAACTCTATAGCACACATGTGCTGTTTGTAGATGTGAATGTCATTGAAGATGTGTCAGAGGAGAAATGGCAACTTGGTGAAAAGCCATTAATATTCAGTCACTACACTATATTTTTTTACCTCCTTTTTTAATCGCTTATTACTGTTTCCCATTTCTGCTCAAGGTTACACATTTGTATACCACCTCTTTCCTGTTGGTTTGTAGATGTGCTCTATTTTATGACAATATGGCGCATTTCTGAACACTAACACAAGTGCAAAGTGCCAAAAAGGATGCAAAAGTGTTCTGGTAATTGTAGGGTTGCCTTACAGGGAATAATAATAATATAATAATAATAGGGTGATTTGTTCAGAAGGAAAAACAAGAAGCAGTGTAGTTGTGGTGAGCTTGATTCTGAACAAAACCTATATAAAAACCATCTGAAAGAAAACAAGTCAGGAATAACGCTCCCAAGAAATCACCAAAAACAGCTGTTTCCCTGAGCTGACCAGCCAAGCAAGAAGGAATCTGACTGGGATACCCACTGTGAGCTAAATGGAGACTTTGCAAGAACTGCAAATGGAAGTGAATGCCCAGCAGTTAGAATATACAAATGGGCAAACTGATTCCTTTATTCAAATAAACCTTTGAAAACAGATCAACAGAACAGTCGCTGAGTTGCTCAATGGGCTCTGACATTGTAAATGGCGCCATTCCCATTACATATTTGCATTGGGATACATCCATATTACCAGTGGTCCCTGACATCAGTAAATCCCTCAGTGGGAGAGTAGCCAACAGAACTGAATGACACAGGAACACATGGCTTTATTTTTCACAAAGAGTAAGGTAACAAACATAGTGACAGTGGAACTTCTTCTAGCTCTCTTACACATATACTTATGTGTCTCAGCCTGTCCACCTCAGCTTATGTGGCGGTAAAGCTCTTCCTTAAAGACAGGTAGCGCAAGGTTCTGTCCTTGGTCGTTTGCTTGTTAATTTATTAATAACTTTGAAGTGGACATTGTAAGTACTGTCTATTTTTGCAGGTGAGTAAATTGTACAAAACTATAAGCTTCATGCTGGATGTTGCCGTTTTGCAGAGGGAATTGCCAGCAAAAGGGCAAATGAGGTTCATTGTTGATAAAAATAACATAAATATGAGTTATACACTAAGGGGCCTATTTATTATGCTGTGTGAAATGAAAAATTCGCTGAAAAAAGACCAAATTTAATGCCGGTATTTCCAGCAAAAGTCGCTTTTTGAAAAAATGTGTAAAAAAATACTCCGTTAATGCAGTGAAGCCTGGGGATATGTGGTGAATTTTGACACCGTTTTTACACAGCATAATAAATCTGTCCCTAAATAGTAGTGTGTTGGGGATATCCTTAATTGAGAATTTGGGGATTTTGGTGGATAACAAGCTGTGTTATCAGTTAGTGGCTACTAAAGCAAATAAAGTGCTGTCTTGTATAAAGGTCATTAACTCAAAGGAGGAAAACATAATTTTGCCTCCGGTAGGGTGCTGCCTTGAGTATGAAGTGCAGTTTTGAGCCCTGATCTTTAAAAGGGATATTAGGGAGCTATACGGAGTGCAGAGACTTACAACTAATTGGATAAAAGGATTTAAACCATTAATCTGTGAGGAAAGACTGCCAAGGTTAGGGTTGTTTTCCCTGGAGAAAAGGCACATGTGATGGGAGGATTACATTATAGACAAATAATGTTTTTTTATCCAATAGAAAAGAATTTAGGAAATTAAATGTTGTTGAAACAGCAAACTTTAATTCACTGGGGCAAAAAACACCCTCCACTAAACAAAGCTAACCCCATAGATGTTCATTTAACCCAATCATTGAGTAATCAAACTTCCTCTTCGCCCCTTCCGTTGATTGAAAGAATCATGGAAAAGAAGTTTGTAAATTAATTGTACACTGTTACAACCCACAAATTACTTAATCTCAACAATGTAAATGCCCTGCAATTTAACATTTAATCACTATTCCCAGGAAATTTGTTTTCCTTGACCAATCTTACCATTGCTGTTCAAGATTATACATTTATGTAGCCTCCTTCATGTTTGTTTGTAATGGTTCTTACCAGTAGGTGCAGGTGAGGCTGTGGAATGCCATGTTTAGTGATGTTGTAATGACTGATTCTCCTTTTGTATTGTTTTTTTCTCAGAATAGCAATAAGTAGAGGGGTACAGAAAGCAAGAAGGAAGAAAGGAAGGGCACCTTCAATAGTAAACATATGAAAGAACATTAAAAATATTGTACAAGTCATGACAACAGGTTATCAAACTTACATTGGCAGTTATTCAAATTACAACCTATATGTAATCAAATACAGAGATCAATGTTAGGTAGTTGCCGTTAAGTGGGATTTTACAAAAATGAGCCATGGTTCCCAAATTTTCCAATAAACACTATTATTATTGTGTATCATATGTGTTATGTACTCTTATTTCCTTATGTCTTCTACTAGTGATAACAGATTAAGAATGACTATGATGACTTCTTGGACAAGCTTAATATCCAAAGCTATGGTAATCGGTGATCTCAAGACTTACACTTAGTTAAGCATACATATGTATATATTTAGATAATTAAATATATAGAAAAGTCGCCAGAATGGACTAAAACGTCAGATTGTATGCTGTTTTATTACATAAAATAAAGCTCATGAATGCTTCATCAAGAGATCCATTATATTTATACAAACAAGTCTTTTTGATTGTACATGGATTGAGTGCTGGCACTTTGGGAAGATACAGTATATATTTATATCTATATATATATAAGCCATAATAATGGCTTATGCATGGTTAGAATGTCCATTCCAGAATTTTTGGCCAGTAAGCTTTCATTGCTGCTCGTTGTCAACAATATTCTGCTTTATAGTTCAACTATTTGATTGCATCCACAGAATGGGTCTCATACTAATCCATTTTGTACTTGTTCTTCCCCCTATCAGTCCTATTTTGCTGTAAACTGTGAAGTGAATGTAGCTCTACTTGATATGAAGGTTCTATCATGCCCTTCTTGAATATTAATGAAACCTGCCTTTCACTGAAACAAACAGCTTACAGTGTATCCACAAATATACATTTTTTTTAAAGCAAAACATAACTTACTCAATATAAGGAGAGAGGTATTTTGTCTAAGGGAAAGCTTGTTTATGCAGAGCTCATTATCCCTTTTTAAGTCTACTGAATACAAGGGAAGAGAGGGAGAGGTACAAAGGGTAAACAAAATAGTGATCTATATGGATTTTCATTTTCTTATTTTGATTATGTTGAAAAAAAGTTTATATGAATTTATACTGACCTGCTAAACATGTTCTTTAGGATTTAGAAAGAAATGCTAGAACCTTTGCCCCTTTTTCACAAGAATTCAGCACATACAATTTCTTTCACTTGTCAAACTGAAGAGTAGTTAATTTTTTTGAACAAATCACTGGCTACCTGTCCTCTTACATATCTACATGAACTAAAAGCCGGAGCATTCTATATTTCTATCTGACACCTCAGGATCATTGAGGAATACTGCTAACTCACCCAATTTGATGCTTAGGTCCAACTCTGTATACTATGCCAAGAAAAATGATAAAGACTGTGAGGTCTACAAGGCATATACTTTCTACCTTATTTAAAATGTGATTTATCAAAATTGGTATTTGTGTAATTTTTGTTAAATACGTTAAATACCTTGAATTCCCCATTTTTAATCGGTCACAAAGCTTAATAAAAATACATTAATTGAAAATACAGGTTTGGAATCTGTTACCTGGAAACCTGTTATCCAGAAAGCTCCGAATTACAGGAAGGCCATCTCCCATAGACTCAATTTTGATCAAATAAGTCAAATTGTTGATTTTCTGTTTCTTTGTAATAATAAAACAGTACCTTGTACTTGGTCCCAACTAAGATATAATTAATCTGTATTGGGTTTAATTAATGTTTAAATTAGTTTTGAATATTTAAGAAGACTTAAGGCATGGAGATCCAAGTAACAGAAAGACCCCTTATACGGAAAAACCCGGATAAGGGATCTTTCTATAATTTGGATCTCCATAACGTAAATCTGTTTAAAATCATTTAAATATTAAATAAACCCAATAGGATTGTTTTGCCTCCAAAAAGGATTAATTATATCTTAGTTGGGATCAAGTACAAGGTACTGTTTTATTATTACAGAGAAAAAGGAAATCATTTTTTAAAAGTAGAATTATTTGCTTAAAACGTGTCTATGGAAGATGGCCTTTCCGTAATTCGGAAACTTTCTGGATAACGGGTTTCTGGAAAAGGGATCACATACCTGTATTCTGGATAATAGGTCCCTTACCGGTACTAAATTGATTTAGCTGCCATAGGTTAACATATGAGCTGCCGCAACCAATCATGTGCTGTTTGCAGCTGGCCTATTAGTCGGCGTGACTTTTAAAAAAAGTCTGTGCCCTAAGTCAAAATTTTGCTGAGGACAGCTCCCATTGACTCTCCATGACCTTGCAAGCATTCACATGCTTGCATTTTTCGTGTTTTTTTCTTGCTTTTAATACCAAAAATTCTGCTTTTAAAACCACAATTCAAATTCATGATTATTAGTGCAAAAGAAGTTGAATCATGAAAAAAAGTTGATAAATAACCCCCTTAATGTTAATAGTTGAATACAGGTATGGGACCTGTTATCCAGACTGCTCGGGACCTGGGGTTTTCCAAATAAGGGATCTTTCTGTAATTTGGCTCTCCATAACTTAAGCCTGCTAAAAATGATTTAAATATTAAATAAACCCAATAGGATTGTTTTGCCTCCAATAAGGATTAATTATATCTTAGTTGGGATCATGTACAAGATACTGTTTTATTATTAGAGAAAAATGAAATCATTTTTAAAAATCAGAATTAATTGCTGATAATGGAGTGAAGTTCACTCTCAGAATTTTCATTCCAGAATGTTGAGGAGCCAACTTCCATTATTGCTTATCTTCATTCAACAATACCTTGCACTTTATCTCCAATTTTTTTTACGGGACTTCCACTTGTTTTTCCATCACTTATTTGGGGCAACCAGTTGTTTATTTCTGCATTTGTTTGATGGTGCTTCTCCCCTGCTGCTCCTGTTTTGCTGAGAATTGTGTACTGATATGAGCCACACTTGCATTCAGTATTAACATTTTCATTGTGTCCCCTTCTTGTATGAAATTTATGAATCATATAATAGATTATCCATGAAAAGAGTAAGCTTTAAAGCAAAATGTACCATCATTTCCACAATGCCTAATGCCTTATATACAAAGGAGGTGGAGCTTTTGAGTGTCGAGATTAAGGTATAAATTAATGTGGTAATATATTGGCACACTTGAAAAAAAAAATCCAACTGCAAAAGAAACATTCCATAAAGTGTGGTCTCTGGAATGAAATTCCCTTTGAAGACAGCACAATGTGAGGCATTAAAAACATTAATGTGTGAACAGAAATACAGAACAATAAAGAAAAACATGCTAGACTGTAAAATGTTTAAGAGCATTTATTCTGGAGCAACTGCATAATTTTGCCTTTTTTCTTGTTTCTGGGACTTTACCTTTAGGAAGGTGTGTGTACATAATTTGGCCAAGTAGAACAAAAGTTACAATGTGTTGCAAGGCTCGCTATATAAAGCCTAAATGCCAACAGTTAAAAAGAAATTGCCAGAGCATTGCAGGTTTCCTTTATACTGCACAGAAAATACAAAACCGCACAGTAATGGAGATTTTTTTCAGAAAAACTGTATATTTTGCCCCGTGGAGCTATTCTAAGGCTTGAGATAACAGCTCAGTCCACTGTTTTGTGCCACCTGACATTGTTTTCTTTTACTTTCTCAATTTAAAGTGAATATGGCCACTCATTCCCAACATTTTTCTAAGCTGATAGATAAGCTTTTGTACCAGCACAGCAACTAACAAAATTCACATTATCCAAACCATCCCTGAACAGGTATGAGACCTGTTATTCAGAATATTCGGGACCTGGGTTTTTTTTTTCTACTAAACAACCAGCAAATAGTAATGACTGATCATTGTTTAAATGCAAATATCTGGTATGGCTACTATAGGTTCCTAGGCCTGGTGTGAATTTGAAACTTTTAATTGGAAATATTACTTCTTTATTGGTTGATTTGCAAAGAGACGCAGAAGAGGTGGCTTTATTGACAACCAAATAACCTGGAGCAAACTTGCATCACTTCCCCCACCCTACAAACTCAGCTCAGCAGATGCTGTTTTTTCCCAAATGCAGCTGTATACTGGCCGATACTTATTGGTATCTGACTTACTGTATGAGTCAGCCCATGAGAATGGGGAGATATTGTACACAGTTGGCCACCTTGCTATTGTTGCATTCATTCAGGGCTGTGGAGTCGGAGTCAGAGTCGAGGAGTCGGTGGCAATTTTGGGTACCTGGAGTTGGAGTCGGCAAAAAATGAACCGACTCCTACTAAATTTAAATGGGAATAAAAAAAAAAAAAATAAAGCAAGTTGTAAATGTCCCAATTCACAAACAGTCATAATTAATTACTTCTCTGCTATAAGAATAAAGCCCAATGCACGCAGTGCATAAACGAACACGTTGAGTGACCATGAAGCTTTTCAGTGACTGTATGCTTCACTAAATGGGACGTAATGCACAGTTACGGTGCGGCAGCTCCACTGCGTCGTGTTCCTCTGTTACAGGGAACCCAATGCCCACTGGGAACCTAGCCTAACTCTCACTGATAACTAATTAAGTAAAAAAAATTTGCAGGACTAGAAATACTTGTATACGTGAAGGGAATGGATAGTCAATAGTTTAAAGGAACAGTAACACCAAAAAATGAAAGTGTATAAAAGAAACTAAAATATAATGTGCTGCTGCCATGCACTGTGTGTTTACTTCAAAAAATCTACTATAATTTATATAAATAAGCTGCTGTGTAGTATGGGGGCAGCCATTCCTGCACTGGTACAGCTGGGGTGTTTACTACAGAAACCCTACTATAGTTTATATAAATACCCCGCTGTGTAGCCCCGGGGGCAGTCATTCCTGCACTGGTACAGCTGGGGTGTTTGCTACAGAAACCCTACTATAGTTTATATAAATACCCCGCTGTGTAGCCCCAGGGGCAGCCGTTCCTGCACTGGTACAGCTGGGGTGTTTGCTACAGAAACCCTACTATAGTTTATATAAATACCCCGCTGTGTAGCCCCGGGGGCCAGGCCCGTATTTGTGGCGAGGCCACAAAGGCCTGGGCCTAGGGCGGCACAAATTTAGGGGCAGCATACCGCCCCGCTGCAACGAAATTTTGACATTTTGCTCCCATACGGAGCAATGGGGATTTCTCCCCACTGCTCCGTATGAGAGTTAAATGCCTGCGCATGCGCGATTGCGTCGGCACGGCACGGGGGGTTTGTTCGCGCATGCGCAGGGGGCGCGAATGGGGGGCGGCTGAATTTGAAATCCGGTGCTGCCGGGGGCAGCCATTCCTGCACCGGTACAGCTGGGGTGTTTGCTACAGAAACCCTACTATAGTTTATACAAATACCCCGCTGTGTAGCCCCGGGGGCAGCCATTCCTGCACTGGTACAGCTGGGGTGTTTGCTACAGAAACCCTACTATAGTTTATATAAGTACCCCGCTGTGTAGCCCCGGGGGCAGCCATTCCTGCACTGGTACAGCTGGGGTGTTTGCTACAGAAACCCTACTATAGTTTATATAAATACCCCGCTGTGTAGCCCCGGGGGCAGCCGTTCCTGCACTGGTACAGCTGGGGTGTTTGCTACAGAAACCCTACTATAGTTTATATAAATACCCCGCTGTGTAGCCCCGGGGGCCAGGCCCGGATTTGTGGCGAGGCCACAAAGGCCTGGGCCTAGGGCGGCACAAATTTAGGGGCGGCATACCGCCCTGCTGCAACGAAATTTTGACATTTTGCTCCCATGCGGAGCAATGGGGATTTCTCCCCACTGCTCCGTATGAGAGTTAAATGCCTGCGCATGCGCGCTTGCGTCGGCGCGGCACGGGGGGTTTGTTCGCTCATGCGCAGGGGGGCGCGAATGGGGGGCGGCTGAATTTGAAATCCGGTGCTGCCGGGGGCAGCCATTCCTGAACCGGTACAGCTGGGGTGTTTGCTACAGAAACCCTACTATAGTTTATACAAATACCCCGCTGTGTAGCCCCAGGGGCAGCCATTCCTGCACTGGTACAGCTGGGGTGTTTGCTACAGAAACCCTACTATAGTTTATATAAGTACCCCGCTGTGTAGCCCCGGGGGCAGCCATTCCTGCACTGGTACAGCTGGGGTGTTTGCTACAGAAACCCTACTATAGTTTATATAAATACCCTGCTGTGTAGCCCCGGGGGCAGCCATTCCTGCACCGGTACAGCTGGGGTGTTTGCTACAGAAACCCTACTATAGTTTATATAAATACCCCGCTGTGTAGCCCCGGGGGCAGCCATTCCTGCACTGGTACATCTGGGGTGTTTGCTACAGAAACCCTACTATAATTTATATAAATAAGCTGCTGTGTAGTATGGGGGCAGCCATTAAAAGGAGAAAAGGCACAGGCACATAGCAGATAACAGATAAAACACTACAGAACTTGTCTGTTATCTGCTATGTAACCTGTGCCTTTTCTCCTTTTTTCCAGCTTGAATCGCTGCCCCCGTGGCTACACAGCAGCTCATTATATAAATTATAGTAGTTTTACTGTAGCAAACACACCAGTTTTACCAGTGCAGGGCAACAGTGCATTATATTTTTATTACTTTAAAGCTCTTTTATTTTTTGGTGTTACTGTTCCTTTAAGACTGAAGCTTTAAAACATTTATAAAACTGCTGTAATTCAGCTGTAATGTTAGGTTAAACTTTAAACATGACTATGGGATTCTAGGGAAATCATTAGGAGTAGGAGTATAGATAAAATTGTCAGTTTATTATCAGTTCAGTTGTGTTTTAAGTGCCCCTTCCCCTTCCTGGATGTATAAAATAAATTAGCATATTAAAAACAGAGGAGTCGGAGTCGTGGAGTCAGAAGTATCAGAAACTGAGGAGTCGGAGAATTTATCTACCGACTCCACAGCCCTGCATTCATTTCAGCCAACAGCTGCAGCTTTCCTTCACTTTTCCGACATCTTCCAACATGTCTGATCGGTGAACTGACTGATATCGACTGAACAACCATATCGGTCAGGAATGTCCAAGCAGCATTCACGTACAGAAAAATTCATTTTGCTACATATGTAATGTGTGTGGCCTTTGTTTTTTTTCATCTGAAGTGCAAGCTCCTCTTATACCAGATCTTGCTGCACACAAGACTATCTATGTCTTTAAAGGAGAAGGAAAAGTAAAAACTAAGTAAGCTTTATCAGAAAGGTCTATGTAAATACAACCATAAGCACTCACAGAAACGCTGAGTTCTCTTTCAAAAGATACAGGATTTGTTGTCTCTTTGTTTTCCTGTGCCAGAGACACGCAGCTCTCTCCTCTGCTTCTCCCCCCTCCCCCATTAAAGGAACAGTAACACCAAAAAATGAAAGTGCTTTAAAGTAATAAAAATATAATGCACTGTTGGTAAAACTGGTGTGTTTGCTACAGTAACACTACTATAATTTATATAATAAGCTGCTGTGTAGCCACGGGGGCAGCCATTCAAGCTGGAAAAATGGAGAAAAGGCACAGGTTACATAGCAGATAACAGACAAGTTCTGTAGAATACATGGGTGTTTTATCTGTTACCTGCTATGTGCCTGTGCCTTTTCTCCTTTGAATGGCTGCCTCCATGGATACATAGCAGCTTATTTATATAAATTATAGTAGACTTTCTGAAGTAAACACACAACTTTTACCAGTGCAGGGCAGCAGCACATTATATTTTAGTTACTTTTATACACTTTCATTTTTTGGTGTTACTGTTCCTTTAAGGGAAGTTTCTTTACACAGCTCAGCGGTTTTTTTTCCTATGAAGCTTCTGATCATCTGAACAGGTGAAATATGGGGAAACTTAACGGCAATATTGAGAGAACTTAAGGTATGCCTGCAGCTTGAGATTAACTCTTTACTAGCCCTTCCTTCTCCTTTAAGGTAATGGAGATCTAAATTACAGAAGGATCCCTTATCTGGAAAACCTCAGGTTGGAGCATTCTGGATAACAGGTGCCATACCTGTAGTTCTTTGAAAGCGTTAAAAGTTACTTTGTACAGTAAATATTAACAGGGGCAGGCATTTTACTATTCTGTTTACTTTCTATTGATTCTTAAAATAAGTTATGCTACAAACATCAATCACACAGACAATTCAATTCAAATAAATTAGGTTCTTTTTTTATTTTATAATGGTTTTGGGTTGTTTGAACCTGATATAAGAAGACAAGTACTTACAAAAGAAATGTACCAATATTAAGGCACGATTACATTGCTAACAAATAGGAGTTAAGATAGACTTAAAGAACATTAATAGCGCTATTAACAATGTTGCAAGAATTTAATTAGCATTGCTTAATCACTTGTGTTTTTTCGACAGCAAGGACAGGTAATGGCAAGGAGGGCAAAAGAGTGTTTATGAGGCTTTTTCCCCATGCAAATAATACGCAGTATTAAAAAAATCTTTAATATTGGGGTACACTATCTGACTATGAATCAATAATAGACTGATTTACTTGATTCATTCCTACATAAGAACCAGTTGTTGAAAACTTAATCATATTAAAAGATCCCCAGTTATTTATTACAGTTCCACTCCCTAATTCAAAAGGAAACAAGATATGTTTTGGGTATTTCTTTTTAACATCTAAATGGGCATTGATCTTGTATTGGAATAAGGGGTCTGTTAATTGGTACTGTTTCTTCCAACCCCAGGTCCAAGGGCAGAATCAGCTTAATTCTATATTGTATTTGTATATGTATTTTTACCAAGCAATAAATAAAATTGCAATCTTTCACCCTAAGACCTATACTTTGTGGGCAGAATTTGGGCATTTTTTAAAAAATGTGTCAAAACACCGGAAAACACTGGCACTTGCCAACCAATTGCAGCCTTAAAGTCGTTTTCCATAACCTATACTATACTTTGCCTGTTAGAACACTGATATACCCAATTATTATTAACGTGTATTTATAAGGTGCCAACATATTCCACAGCTTTCAACTATAGATGGGTAAATACATCCAAAATACAGAATACATACAAATACTGATAGATACAAGAGGTGAAGAGCTTCCTGCTTAGCTTTGCATGGTACATGCAGTTAAATAATATTTACAAAAGTACTTATATGTATACATGTCTATACGCGCTCTTTGCTACTTGCGTAAATACACTGGTTCAGTCTGCTTTGGGTGACTTGCAAAGAACAGACTGCACGGATAAATGGCAGCCCTGAAATTAACACTTGCCTTAGGGAGGTATTACCTACAGGACTCCTTCTGTGTGACGTGCACAGGAATTCTGGGAAAAACATCTGCCTGTGGATTTCACATAATGGACTGCCCATAAATGAGCAATAATATGCTGTATGTTCAATCCAAATATAGAGGAGAGCACCATAAAGCAGAATTCTGCTAAAATGCTATTTATTTCAGACCAAAATATACAACATGTTTCGGGCAATGTGACGCCCTTTATCAAGTGTGTATCAATATGCTGTATGTATATACATATAAATATATTTTATTTTTACTGTAATGAAAAAAAATCAGGAAGCTGCCATGGTCAAACAGTGTGAGAACTGGAATCAGAAAAAGTGCATAGTTGTAAGGTAAAACATTTCATCTCACATTTGAGCAGAGTCAAACAAGGCAGGCGCAGGGTACAGCTTATTCCTCAGACATCCACTCAGACAGACTAAAGTTGCGAGTTCAGAACGCCACATCTAGCAATGTAGAGTGTGTCCCTTCCAACCTATCAAATTTGTGCCCGCAGCCAATCACATTATTTACTGACAGCCAGTCACATTTTGCAAAAAAGCAAAATTTCAAGAGGATAATGTATAAGACAGAAGGGATTGTAGGAGTTTCCAAAGATTGTGGTCCTTTTGGGAGATAGCAATATACTTTAGATGTATCCTGTCCAGTTACAGTACAATGTCCGTGGAAATATAATTATACCATCAATATCCAAATGCATATTTCTTATATAAACAGAGCTACTCACTTTGCATAACTTTAAAGTATAAAATGCTTTATAATATAGTGTACAAACATTATTAGTGACTTACACTTGCAAGAAATATCTAGGAATTTTTTTGAGCTGGAATTCTGTTTGTGGAAATAGATACAGGTCAGGTGTGGATCTAAGATTTGCCGGTGGCTCAATGCCAATGTGGTTTAATGCTATGTTTAAAGGAAAACAAAAGTCAAATTTAGAAAATGCTCTTAAAACAATTGCCACTTGTCCCTCTCCTGGACCGCCGTATTGAAACTTCTCTCACTTTGTTTTGCCCGGACCAGGCCCAAGTAGCCCATAGAACAGCAACCCCCAGCATATAATTACACGCCTTAGAACTATAGAATGACTTCCAAATTCTAACAAACTTCCAGAACAAACCCCTGCCAGGTTTACCTCCCACAGGCAGCATAAGGTTGGCAGAGTATGGCACACACAGGCAGCATAGGGAAGGCAGAGTATGGCACACACAAGCATCATAGGGCAGAGTATGGCATACACAGGTAGCATACAGAGTATGGCACACACAGGCAGGGTAGGGTAGGAAGAGTCTGGCACACACAGGCAGGGTAGGGTAGGAAGAGTATGGCACACACAGGCAGACATACTCTCCCTGCCCTACCCTGCCTGTGCCATACACTCCCTGCCCTGCCTGTATGTGCCATACTCTGCCTGCCCTATGTGCCAGGTGCCTTCAGGTGGCCATACAAAGCTGCCGACATCGGTCCTTTAGACCAATTTGATTCGGTCCCCGGAATATCGGGAGAAGATCTGCTCGCTTGGCGACCTCGCCAAATGAGCGGATCTTAGCGTGTATGGCCACCTTTGGGGACTGTCCCATGGAGAAATCAGTCGGCCGCAATAGATTTCTGCTACCATGGGCGACTAATCTCTCTGAAATGCCTTTTCAGCAGCAACAAAGGCAACTGCAGGTGGAAAGGCCAACACATTGCTTTTCATTGGTTTTCCGAAGTTACGCAGTCTCCTGGAGGAGGAAACTTTGCATTACTTTCAGAAAATGGAAGCATTGCGTAGGCCTTTCCACTGGTGTTTCCCTTTGCTGCCGTGGAGAGATTAGTTGCCTAAGATAGCAGAGATCTATCGTGGGCGACTAATCTCTCAGTGGGTTACCTGTAGACTTTATTTAGGACTCATCTGAGTCACATAGCTTGGTATATGTCAGAGGGTAGACATTCATAGTTACTAGATGCTAGATAATAAGAAGAGCATGACAAAGTTATGCAGGCTCCAAGCACTGTAGGAATACAAGGCTATACGACCCACAAGTGCAATTGCAGTTGTTGCCCAAAAAATGGCATTCTGGTACTTGTTATCTACAGATGCAGGGGAAGCTTGGCTACTGCTACCCTCAAAAACTTTGATGCTACGTGCCATAACAACAACCAAAGATTTTCTGTGCAGTCATGTCTAATCCATGTAAAAGCGCACATGTACCTGTGTTTTACGCGTCCACCACATTTGCAGCAGGTGTATTGCCTCCTTGTGTCTGCAGGTACACTGATATTCTGGGAATTTCTGGGATATTTTTTCTTGGAATTTCTAGGATATTTTGTCAAGGTTGCCAGCTTTGCAGTAGCTATCTGATTATTTTAATTAATGGAGCCATCTCTCCTGGTTTCACCTCGCCTAAACAGGCCCAGCAAGAACTGGGTTTGTAAATACTTACAGTATGTCACTCCCTCAACTTTACTGTGCCTGGTGAGCTTTCCTAAGCAGTGTTAAGTGCATGCCTGTATTGGATGAGCAGTTCCACATCTTACAATGTACACATTATTTAGTAAAAAAAGGGGGTAATACTCCCCTTGCTTTATGACCTACCTCACCTTAGAGATAGGACAGCGGATCTCTTCAGTTATAAACAAGGCAGAGACACAGTCCAGACCCCTATGTCCCCTAGCAACATAGTTATATCACTGCTTTGCATGTAGAACTTATGTGTATAACCCTGCCCAAGCATTGACCCACACACTTACAATCAGAAGCAACTGAAGCACCATTAACTATGTCCATGTGAATATACTCTTCATTTTAAGGCATTTACAATAAATCTAGAAGTATATTTACTCTCCAGATTGTGTGTAATTCAGGGGTGCCACAGGTTGCAAGGCTTAGCAGATCCTTGTATTGACTGCCAGCCTATGGCAGTTCTTAATTACAGGGTTGCTGTGCAAAGTGCAGAGTGTAACTGCTGCCCTAAATGGGAGTGATCTGTGCAAATATAGACACAATTTTGTGCCAATTTGTGTTACTGCATTTGCATCCAGGCGGTAGTCTGTCTCATCTATGCAAAACTATCAGATTCCCAGGGTGTTGTATAGGCTATGATTATGGAAGTCTGTGCATTAAATTAAATAGCCATATCTAAACTCATCTAACGGAAGTCTTGCATTAACCTAAATGCAAGATTGCATCTCCCCTTAAAATTATGTTGGCCTTTTTCCCTTTCCTTTCTCTGTTGTTGGGAAAGGTACTCAGAATTCCAAAATAAATGATTGGCTTTAAAGCGGACTCATCAACTGCCTTTAGCAAAGGAGTTATTCTAATTGCCCCAAAAGATGGGAGCTGCTATATTGCTTATTCGGATTAGTCAAATAAAATGTATTTCAAGTATTCCAAATAAATAATGCCCTCCAGTGGACAAATTATCATCTCTCAAACACAGAATCACCCTTGTTTAGATAAGCAAGAAAAGTGTTGCAAATAAGATGCCTCAGGGAAATCTTTTCTGGGTTGCTATGACAAAGGATGGGAGCAATTTTGCTAGCAAGACTTCTGATTTTACTCCTCATTATTTTCTGAAGATTTCTGTAATTGTCCTTCTTTCACGTTGAAAGTGTGGAATATGTTGTTGAATATGAAAGATGCTTTAATGCATTTTGAATTGTATTTTCAGACAGCAGAATCCCAAAATTGAATGAAATAGTCAAGACTTTTGCAGGATAACCCTTACAGCGAAGTGACATGGCAGAGGGACTGTTGGACAAATTGGATCCTGTCTTAAAAGTGAAGCTTGTAGTTTACATGGTACTTTCATGCCTCAAATCCCATAGAGAATAAGATTAGTAGGCATAAGGCAGAGGTCTGGAGGACATTAACAGCAAGTAGCTCAAACAAGCCTGGAATTCAAACATCCATATGTATCAATGTGCTGCTCACACTCAGTAAAGACCCTGGACTGTTTTTTCACATGCAAATAAAAGAACTAAATCAACACTAAGCTATTATCTTGTTTATGAACACAGGGGCACGCGCTTATGTATCACTGGCAAGTAACTGCATTATCAGCTGCATTATACTTACTCTAGCATCCATCTGTCTAATTTCCTCTACATAATTTACTTGTAGTAGGTCAAGTAATGACACCAGCATAATATGGACTATCTTGGTAATTTAACAACAGGTGCAAACTTTGCTCTAGTTCTAGAAGCCCATATCAACTGATCAGGTATTATCATTTAAAGGTCTGCTGACATCTGATTGGTTACTGTAAGTTACCAGAACAGCAACAGACTGAACATATTATCCCAACTGAATGAGATACCTGCCTGGCACCCCCTCATTGTTGCACCCCAGGCAGGTGCCTCTTCTTCCTACCCCTAGTTCACTCCATCTTGCCCACGTCGCTGCTTGTCATTGTGTGGCACCCCTCGTGGCCTCACTGCAAATGCACAGACTTCTTCACTAGTGTGTGCACACAGGGAGAGGGTGCATGGGAGGTGGCCAGCCAGTCCCTGATAGTGGTGGGCAGATTCTATTTTTACAAATAACAGGCTGCAAAGGTGCAGTCTACACTTGTGTGTTATACCTACCCATACTATTCTGCATTTTTCAGCCTGCAACTAAACTGCTATCTGTTATAAACCTACAGTATTGATTTTCTGAGCTGCCAATCATATATTTCCATTTACCTTGCCTCTATTCACTGGCATAGCAATCGTTTCCATACTGCACTTCCCAATCCCCTTATAACCCCACCCTCCTTAATGTCTATAATCTCACATAGCCTGGGCTTGGGTACATGCATCAGATCTTCATTTGTGGTACGCGTACGAGATTTGGCAAAGATGCACGTCTTGCCTTGATGGCGCCTGCTGCTTGATGTGATCATGAATTCTGAAAAACAAGATTTGACCAATTTGTTTAAAGTAAGTCAAAGTAATTTTGCTTGATTAACATGATATACAAGGATTCAGAATTATGTAATAAAATAGCAGGTCCCCTATTAAACTTAATATTATTAAACCACTATCTAGGAGCATACTAGCAAGTTAATTGATTTATAAGTGTCAAAAAAAATTGCCACTTCCCTCCTATATGTCATCCTGTGCTGTTCCCTTTATTAAGAATGCTTCGAAAAATGTGTGCTTTGGGATAGTAATGGCCCACAGATCCACTACTGTATCCTGTATATACATATGGTACCAGTAACAGTACTGTTAAACTCCTGTGATGCAGGTATCCTTAATATGACAGAGTATACCACTATCCAAGGCCCTGTCATTTCTATAGCCTTGCAGTGTTCTATTTCCAAGTGAACACAAATAGGCCTGTAGTATAGCCCTAAAAAGCCCTACTATACCTGTAATTTCACAGCCATACTCCCTTCCCAGAGGTTATTATCCCCACTGCTACTATAGGCACCATCTATCCCTACTATACCTGCTATCCTACAGCCATACTCCCTTCCCAGAGGCTATTATCCCCATTGCTATTATAGGCACCATCTCTCCCTACTATACCTGTAATCCCACAGCCATACTCCCTTCCCAGAGGCTATTATCCCCACTGCTACTATAGGCACCATCTCTCCCTACTATACCTGTAATCCCACAGCCATACTCCCTTCCCAGAGGCTATTATCCCACTGCTACTATAGGCAATATCTCTCCCTACTATACCTGATGTCCCACAGCCACATTCCCTTCCCAGAGGCTATTATCCCCCCACTGCTACTATAGGCACCATCTCTAATACTATACCTGCTATCCCACAGCCCCAGTCCCTTCCCAGAGGCTATTATCCCCCCACTGCTACTATAGGCACCATCTCTCACTACTATACCTGTAATCCCACAGTCCCTTCCCAGAGGCTATTATCCCCACTGCTACTATACTATACTACTAGCCTTGCAGTGTTCTATTTCCAAGTGAACACAAATAGGCCTGTAGTATAGCCCTAAAAAGCCCTACTATACCTGTAATCCCACAGCCATACTACCTTCCCAGAGGTTGTTATCCCCACTGCTACTATAGGCACCATCTATCCCTACTATACCTGCTATCCCACAGCCACAATCCCTTCCCAGAGGCTATTATTCCACTGCTACTATAGGCACCATCTCTCCCTACTATACCTGCTATCCCACAGCCACAATCCCTTCCCAGAGGCTATTATCCCACTGCTACTATAGGTACCATCTCTCCCTACTATACCTGCTATCCCACAGCAACAGGCCTTTCCCAGAGGCTATTATCCTCCCACTGCTACTATAGGCACCATCTCTCCCTACTATACCTGCTATCCCACAGCCACAGTCCCTTCCCAGAGGCTATTATCCCCCCACTGCTACTATAGGCACCATCTCTCCCTACTATACCTACTATCCCACAGCAACAGGCCTTTCCCAGAGGCTATTATCCTCCCACTGCTACTATAGGCACCATCTCTCCCTACTATACCTGCTATCCCACAGCCACAGTCCCTTCCCAGGGGCTATTATCCCCACTGCTACTATAGGCACCATCTCTCCCTGCTATACCTGCTATCCCACAGCCACAGTCCCTTCCCAAAGGCTATTAGCCCACTGCTACTATAGGCACCATCTCTTCCTACTATACCTGCTATCCCACAGCCACAGTCCCTTCCCAGAGGCTATTATTCCACTGCTACTATAGGCACCATCTCTCCCTGCTATACCTGCTATCCCACAGCCACAGTCCCTTCCCAGAGGCTATTAGCCCACTGCTACTATAGGCACCATCTCTTCCTACTATACCTGCTATCCCACAGCCATACTCCCTTCCCAGAGGCTAGTATCCCCACTGCTACTATAGGCACCATCTCTCCCTACTATACCTGTAATCCCACAGCCATACTCCCTTCCCAGAGGCTATTATCCCACTGCTACTATAGGCAATATCTCTCCCTACTATACCTGATGTCCCACAGCCACATTCCCTTCCCAGAGGCTATTATCCCCCCACTGCTACTACAGGCACCATCTCTCCCTACTATACCTGCTATCCCACAGCCACAGTCCCTTCCCAGAGGCTATTATCCCACTGCTACTATAGGCACCATCTCTCCCTACTGTACCTGCTATCCCACAGTCCCTGACCCTTTAAAGCTAATGTCCCACGGAGAGATTAGTTGGCTGTGATAAATCTCTGCTACTGACTAATCTCTCCGAAATGCCTTTCCACTGGCAACAAAGGGCTTCCGCCTTCCAATGTCGCGCAAAGTTGCCTGCAGGAGGTAACTTCCTGCAACTTTGAAAAGCCAAAGTTTTGCGTAGACCTTTCCACCAGTGATTTCCTTTGTTGCCGGTGGAAAGGCATTTCGGAGAGAGAGCAAAGATATATCACGGGCAACTAATCTCTCCGTGGGACATTAGCCCTACAGGTACGGTTGCCACCTTTTCAAGAAAAAAATAAAGCCCTTCCTATATTGTTGTTAATTTCCTATTAATAACACTGGCAGAAGCTTCAATTTACCAGCCAGGAGGTTAAAATACCAGTCAGGTGGCAACCCTACCTACCTACCTGCCATCTCTCAGTTTCTATGCAAGATGTGGCAGGGCTATTATATCTGCTTGTCAGTGCAGATGTGCTGCTACTCAGCAAGTTCTGCTCATAAGGAGATTTGTCACTATTTTACTTCACCTCACAGGAGCCCCGGGCACTCTCACTTAATATGGACTCCATGGAGAACCTAAAGGCCCTTAAATTCTCAATTCGTTGAGAGAAAGTCCTAGGGAAAGACTAGCAGAGGATACTGTGGGCTTCGGTCAGGCCGTGTAACCTTGGCTTTTTCACCTCAAGAAACACTTCCTAAACTACCAACCCAGGGTGGCACATTGTACCCCAGCTGCCCGCCCCCCCTGCCCGGGGCACAGCGAGCCAATCCCTTGCTATTTATTCTCCTACCTGGGCACCTGAAGGCCCCACATGTCCTGTGCCCGTACCGCTGATCGCTCACCCTCTATCCCCGCAGCTGCTCCCGCCCCAGGGAGTTACTTGGCTCGGGGTGAAGGGGGCCGGTCCCCGGTAGGATCCGCCCGGCCCGGGTACTGGGGCCTCGCAGTTCAGTTGGTAGAAGCCTGAGCTCAGCGGCGTCTGTCACCCCCCCCCCCCCCAACTCCGAACGGGCATGTGCGTAGTGTGCCAGGGGCCGTGAGGAGCAGCGCTACGGGCTAAGCAGGCAGCGGGCTCCCCGGGAGAGGGACATACAGAGGGGTGCATTATATATCATGAGGAGGAGCTGTAGGTTTGGGGGGGCGGGGAGTAGGCACTGAGTGAAGCCCCGGCTTTCCCGGGCACTGTTTGTATCCTGGGCTGAGCTAGAAGTTTGTGTCAGTGTTGTACGAGCTGCTAGCAGGGCACTGGGCAGCCTGGGCACTAGCGGTGAAGGGGAGCAGCCTTTGCCCTCTTTGCCCACTGAGCAGTAAGACTTTGGGACAAGCGGGGTGGGCGGGCACTGGCACTGTCCCTATCCCAGGGCGGGGGGAATGGAGGTGCACATAGGGCTCGGTGGGGTATACAAGCAGCCTCCCGGGAAGATGATCAGGGGCGCATTTGAGAACCTCTTCCTGAGTGTGCGGGAAGCGCTGCAAGGGGAGCGTAGAGCCCTAGAGGGGTCCCAGGCGGCCGGAGCTTGGAGCGAACCCCCAAGCACTCAGCGCCCCCCTGTCACCTGGAGCGAAGCCTCTCCGCAAGAAGCAACCCCCCTGAACCCCTGGGTGACACACACCCCTGCCGCTTGGAGAGAAGCAGAGGCAGCAGCACCCCAGAGTCCCGCCGGGCGCACACAAGGAGCGCAATTCCCTGCGCTGGGAGACTGCCCCACTGAGCTCAAGGAGATCCTGGGGGAGCAGAGCGGGGGGATACTGGAGAGCGAAGAGCCCCCGGCGGACAAGGAAAGCTTCCCGGGAGCCCCCGAAGGCATCTCCGATAGCGCCAAGGAGCTGTGTAAAGCCGTGTCAGTGTCCCTGGGGCTGAGCATGGAGGCGCTGGAGCATCTGAGCGCAGGAGGGGAGGCGCAGCAGAGAGGGGACTGTATGTACGCGGCGCCCCCCGCACACCCTCCGGACACCCACAAGTGCCAAGTGGCAGAGGAAGAGAAGAGCGACACCCGGGACGGGCCATTTAGGAGGAGCAGCCAGAACAACTTTCCAACTGGCAAGAGCCCAGATGATGGTAGCAGCGCAGGGGGCTCAGAGGAGAAGGAGCAGCAGTGCACAGACTTGGCACTACCGGAGCCAGCAGGGTACAGACACCGAGCTATGGAGCTCACGCCTAGCCTCACCCTGTACAAGCCCACCGCCTTCATGGAGGAGAGCCCTGGCTATCCTGCCAGAGACTTTTACAGCTTTCAGATGGCCCTGGCACCCCATGGCCGGATAAAGGTGGAGAGCCCCATGGAGTACGGTGGCAGCGCTTGGGGGGCAGCGGGCAGGTACAGCGAACTGTCAGGCTTTGCCCATTGTGGTGCCACCGCCAGCTGGCACTCTCTGTTTGAGGAAGGGCAGGCCAGCGGCTCGTTTGCAGAGGCCGGCCCTTACAGCTACCCTCGCAGCCATGGACCTGCGGGACCCGATGGGGAATTTCCCTCTGACGCCTGGTACCCAGCACCAACCATGATAGGCAGGGTGCCCTATGGTGGGCCTATGAAGGCTGAGATGGGACCTTGGATGGAAGGATACCCTGGAGCCTTTGGGGAAATGAGGTAAGTGAACTGATTGTATATGCATGTAAAATACAGTTACATTGTATCAACAGGCAAAGTTACTGCCATGCAGCAAGTCTGAGGCAGAGAAAACAAGAGCGCAGGTAATGGCACTTAAGGGCAAAAAAAGCAGTTCCAATGGCAATGGCCATGAAGCAAATCAGTACACTGTAAGTAATACTATTGCCACAGGAACTTGCCTGCAGGCATCATCCCCTGTTCCTCTCTCCCAACATCCCATGTCAGTCCCCATGTCAGTCTTTAGTTGTCAGTGGATGCAGGCAATGTAGTTCTGGAGCAGCTAAGGTGCCCAAAGTTGCTGCTGCTTGCATGCTTTTTATTGACTAGAACTTATACCATGTGCTTAGGCTTCACATACCTCTGACTGATAAGGGGAACCAGACTTATTAGTCTCATCAACAGTGAAAAAAAATACTTTATTTATATAATTATCAGGGTATGTTACATAAAAATACAAGCCTAGATTTATACACAGAGATAAATTGAGATAGATAGGGTAGGTATGTTCACAGATGCTCAAAGAACCACAGAAGCAAAATCCTTTGTGTTGTTAGGACGGAGGAGGGTTAAAACTTCAGTCACCTCTACTTAGGAGCCAGCAGCACCCTAAAGGCTAAGATAATGGTCAGAATAAGTCATTACAAACAAATTCAGTCTCTTTAGTTCTCACTAGGATCTATTTGATCTAACATTACTATTTTCTTATTTTGGAATATTGCCAAGTTTGCTTTGGAATAATTAAAAAAAATTGTTCTTTAAAACTGAGGAATCCTTAGCCTTTGGTTTATTTATTTAGCATAACTTCCATGTGCCTTATGCTTTCTCTGCTTTTCATCATCTCCTTAACTTTGTCTCCCCAAAGTCTTCTTTTGCTTTCTTTTTGCTTCATTCTCAGCAAGTCCTATGCCATTTGTGCATCTGAGCCGTATCTGTAGGACTAAATTAAAATCACATGTCCAGGAAGTTCTGCTGTCCGACTGACCCAGAATGGAAATTATGGGTTTACAGTGAAACCACAATTTCAGTGATAACTAGGAGAACAACCTGAAAATATTAGCGTTCCTGGTAGTGCCCAAATATGTATCTCTGTGTATGCAATATACAAATATCTATATGCATGCCTTTCTCCTTGTGTTATCTGTTGACGTCCAGTTGTTACCCAAAGGGCCCAGATACATCATTATCTTGTCACAGTTGATCTTTGGGAATCCTCAATGGCAGGACATCTTCTCCTAATTTCACAGTTATTTATTTGGGAGCTGCCTTGAATTTGCATGTGATTTCCATGACATTGTGCCATGTGCTGAAACATTTCCATCCCAGAATGATCTCCCCTGGTGTTTTATTCACATTTGTGTGAAAACCGGTTTTGCGATCATCTTCAATAATGTATCTGACATTATAAGCCCTTCCAGCCTGATTGTCTCCTTATTTCTGCCTCATTATATATTAAACATCCCATCTCCCAGCAACATTTAACTTTTAGGGATTCTGTTTTTTTTTTTTTTGTAGGTGGAATCTGTAGTGGGAATTTTTCACTATCCGAACAACATGTGCTCTGTGGGTTAATATCTTCTACTTAAAGAATGTTGTACATTGATTTTATTGATTTCAGAACTAATATTTGTTTTGGACTTTGTGCTCCTTTTTGCTTACAAATGTTGACATTCATTTGTAAACATAAAGTAATAAAGTAACATATAAGTTTGGTTAAGGGGGTGATTTTTGTTGTCAGATAAATGAGAACACTCAGAATCGTTCTCATCACCACTTTATTATAACTCCTTACAAACTAAATCTGATATGATTTAATGTGGGGAGATGCGTCTTTAACAGCCTAAATATAAGAAGTATGCCTAAGGCAAACTTAGAAATCATGCTGGTTACTTCTAAGAAAGTTTCTTTTCATTTAACTAGTAATTGCTGTTTCCCCTTTAATTGGCAAACAAGTGAAACCGCGTGTAGTGCGTATTCTGTGGAATTTGTCCTTGTGCTGTTCGGAGCTTTTTTTTTTTTTTTCTTTTAATTATCATTTTTGGGCCTGAATTTAGGATCCTGCGTAATGCATTTTTAAGACAACAAACAAGAACATGACTGTTTTAGTCTAAAGTTACAGTTGCTGATATTACTTAAGTGGGGGTACCTTATCAGTGATTAAGGGGCTTACTATTTATATAAAAAGTAGAATACATTCCATGAGCAAAGGGATATAATAGGAGAATAATCACCTAAAGAGTGAGAAAGACTGCTTTCACATAGGATCCTTGGCTACTATTGCTTTCCACCTTGTTGGGATATTTTATGTTTCATTTTGCAGTGTTTAGATTCTCAGACTGCTCCCCACTGTTTTTAAATGTGCCTAAAGTTTACAGCCTTTGTAATTATTATCATACTTTTCATGCGTCGGCTGTTGGCATGTTGTACAAAAACTTAAGATACAGCCCTTTATTGGCTCTCCAGAAATTGCATGGTTTTTTTGTTTCTAAATTTCCCCATTGTTTTTTTTTTCCTTCTGAACTCTTTAACTGTTTGGTTATTTTCAAACTACTTGCTTCTTTTCTTTTTAACTCACTTCCTTATTCTGTAAAACTGTTTGTATGTTTACTTTGGTAACTGCTTGGTTCCTAAATGCTTGGTTCTATATTTTCTAACAACTATTATTGTTGGTTTTTACAGTGCCAATCAACTAACATTTAAACTTGCTTCTTAGCTTTTTTTTCTAATTGCTGAATCCCTAATTGTTTAAAATCGAGTCACTCATAGCTTTGACCATGGCGTGTAGCTCATTTGGACAATTTAAAATGTATATATGCGTTCTGCCCCAATAGTGTTATCACTCCTAAGTTTTTTAACCTTTTTTTGCTGATTTGTTTTGCTCCTTAATATAAGACTGTTCAGCTTTTGATTCTTGCTTGCTTTTTTTAATTGCTTGGTGTTATGAAATGTTTTGAACTTTTAGGTTACCAATTATTTTAACTTTTTAAACTAATTTATCACGTAGTTTAACTGTTTGGCTCCAAACTATTTACTCTTGGTTCTTTACTTTTTTAAAATACTAGTCATTAAATTGTTTAACTGTTTAGTTCCCAACTTTTTTAATCGCTCTTTCTTGTTAAATTGCTTGGTTCCTTAAGTTTTTAAGTTTTGTCATCTTTGACTTTTTGATTCCTAACTCTTATAACTGCTTTGTACTTATTTTTTAACATACATTCTTTAATTGCCTGAGTATTCATCATTTTTTTTCCTGGTAGACTTTAAACTTGTTCCACACTTTCTGTAAGTTAAAAGCCCGTCACAGCACTTTCATAGGAAATTAGTATGGTGTTATATATGCAAAGACTTTCAATATGTTTGATGAAAAAAAAGATTCCTCTAAGTTTATAACTCTGCTGGAATCACTTTATATGTAATAAGGGACTGGGTTAACCTGCTCAGGTTCACAATATTGTGTTACTGCTTGTTCCAGGAAAACACATGTGAGTTAATGGAGATGTTGTAATATATATATATATATATATATATATATATATATATATATATATATATATATATATATATATATATAATTTTTTTAATCAGAGTCTAACAGCATATTAGATAGCATTTGTTAATAGTTACCAAAATTTTAAAAAAGAAAATAAATAAAATTAGAGCAAAAAGTAAGATTGCAGACAACATTTAACTGCAGTCATGTGTAAAGTCCTCTTACTGTCCAGTGACCCATAATACTATTATAAAAACACGTGGGTTTAGATCAGAGGACTTTGGAATTAGAACTGTGGTGCCGCGTTTATTATTTGCTTGTCTCTTTTTGTACATAATAAAGCTATCCTTATGGGGATATGCTGTACATGTATATATGCTTCAAATGTCTTTGTTCTCTATTAAAACTATTGCGTTGCCCATTATAGTGTGCAAAATGGATCCACTACAAATTGAACTTTAACTCCTTCTTTTCAAGCACTAGCTCCTAATTTAAGAAATAATTACAAACTGTATATTAAATGCTGTTTTATTAGACCGGAGAGGAAAAAAATAGAATGTGGGTTACTCTTAAATGGCTTTTGTTTTTTCTCATATGCAAAATTTTTCTCCTTTATATATTTGCGGGACCACCCATGCCTCAAGTTTTGTGTAAACTGAACCAGAAATCCTCAACTACTGTAATTTCTTATCCCCGACTCTAGATTTTAACTGAATTCTGCAAGTGGGGTCAAAATTTGCTTGGGAACCGGAACACTGTGAACTTATTTTTTTAATATATGTACTGTACTTTCCTCCCCTCCAACAAAATTATTCTTTCCAATAATTAACTTTGGTACAATTGACTGCTCCCAAATACCTTGGCTGCGACAGCCTTCTTCCAATTTAAGGCTTAGACCATGAATTTTAAAACACATTTTCTTCTTAAATGAAAACTTCAGGGAACCTTGCTGTTTGTCCGTTAAATGGATTCAGAGTATGGCGTTATTAACCTGCGTGCATATGCACTTAATCTCGGCTACTGCAGACAGAATACACAGATGCTAGGGACGTAATCAATTAAAAAAGCCTTATTAAATAATATAGGAACGTGCTCACAAAGTGTTACAATTGTAACAAATATACTAGTGCTTAAATTAGTTTTATCTACATTAACACACTGTTCAGTGAAACTCCCTGGATTACACTGAAATCAAAAGGAAAAAAAAATCTGGTCTTGTTTTTATTTAATAGGATCATTCCGGCCTTATAAGACTTGTTAGCACAAGCAATTGAATCTGTCAGGTTTTTGTTGGATGTTGATATCTGATGGGGTTTGTGTTTTATTCATTGCTATCTGCTATGTTGTAATTTCCTCAGCTTTGTTCCAGTCCGAGTAAAATGATAGCTTAGCTGACTCCATACCATACTATGACTTATAGTATATATTTAACAACTCTGGGGAAAATTTATCAAAGGATGAATATAATAATTTGCACAATAATGAATTTGCTGACAAATATTTACTAAAAGAAGACAATAACTTTTTTATTGGCACATTTTCTTTATGTATTATGTTGTTTGTCTCTTCAGCAGATATGTTATACGCAGTACTGAGGATATAAAAACGTGTCTATTTATAATGCAGAAAATATAAGCTCTGTATGTATTTATTCATTTTTTTTTACTGGAGAAAACATGAACAACTTGCTGTTTCCAGGCTGTTGATTTAAATATTTTTTACAGTTAGTTTGTGAGAGGGTCTTTGTGAGAGTAGACAATAGTACAGAGGTTAAAAGATAATTACCCCAATAAAGTAATACACAGTACTTGTTTCACCATCCTTCACCAGGTGGAGAATACATTTCAGTCCCAACATCATTTCATACAACATTCTGTTTTTGAGAGGGGCATTTGCATAGTTGCAACATAGTCGAGTTAATTATATTATTCTGATTTTGGTGTTACCATTGCTTCTGTGCAGCAGTAATGGGAAATTTGTGCAGTCCAAATTAGTTGATGTTTCGAAAGGCACCCTTGCAATTTTTTGGGGCTGTCTAAGAAGTGAGGCATGTTTCTCCCATTTACCTTCAGTGCAGCCCTACTGACATGATTCCCTCTGCCACCTGAAATAATGGTCTACTGAATTGGCCTGTTGTGTCCAGTTTTTGACTTTGAGCAGGCTTAGGAATTCACTGAATCTATTATTTCTAGATATTGAAGACTAATGAATCCTCAACAAAAAAGATTTTATTTTATATACTAGCAAATACCTCATGTAAATAATAAAAAAGTAATCTATGAATTGAGCCAAATCTCCAAAAAGTGCTGGGATTCAGAGAAATCCTGAACCAAATTCTGCGTTCGTTTCAAGGGCACTCAGAAATTGCATCTGCTGAATTTGGATGGGTGAGGTTGTATGCGTTCACATGCTCTGCCTCCAGAGTTGCAACATACAGCATGAAATTGCACTCTTAGAAACCTCATGCGACTAGAAATTAGCATATGCAATTCCTGGATGCCCTTGTGGGCAGTTGGATTTGCAGTTGATAAAACTTAACTTAATAGTATGTATGAATCAGAAATCTACACAAGGCCATGATCTATCTGCTAGACTGACCAAAAAAACTGGATTTTAGTTGCTCCAGTCTTGTGTATTTCACTTTGAGTTGGTTTGCCAGTTAGTAAAAAATAGGAGTTTGCAGACAAGCTCACATGCAGGTGAGCTTGTACGCCTTGTATACTTATCCTCATCTGAAACATATAATTATGTGTCTTGCATTGTGCATTTGGCATTGAGCAATATTGGGCAGATACGGAAGGTTTTTGTAAATTTAAAAAAAAAAAAGATTTAAAAATCAAATTGAAAAGCAGAAATCTTGTTCAGTTGAAACCTGATTATTATGGGGTTGTTCTTCATTGAAGTCTAGTCCCTATTCCAAACTGAAAAGCAGTGCAACGGGCTTACTAAAGCCGGCCATGTATGTAACCAACGATATGAATCTTGCTGAGCTCCTAGACCCCTAGTCACTTTTGGGAACAACTATAGTCATATCTGTCAAACAGAGGTTTTTGGAGAATTCACTTATCCCCAGCTTCACGTTGGTTCTCGCAAAAAAAATCACATTTTATTTGCCCATCAACTGAGTTATACAAAATTAAGTGAACTGGTATTTGCCAGGTGTTCTGCAAGGAAAAATCTGTTTAACTGTATAAAACTGCAGTACTCTAAAACGTGCACCTAAAGGTATTTTCAGGTTTTGTTTGTTTGTGTGTTTTGTCACCATTGAAGTTGTGATGCATTTGTACATTATTACTTAAAGTGCTTGAAAGCTTCGGCTTCAGCTTCACTGTTTGCTCTGTGGCTACAATCCGACTTCAGAGTACACTCTCATTTTGGAAATAGGACCTTGAGCAATGTTATTTGCCTGCCTGAAGGTGTAAAATTGCCTTAGATGAGTTTCCTCCTCCTAAAAAACAAAAAAGGGACATTTCTCCATGTTAAAATAGGTATCTGCCCCAAAGTTTTTGTATAATAAAAAAGGTGATTCAAAACAATTTCAGCAACAAATGTTCAAGATGTTTGCAAATGTCCTTGCCATTATATTCTCTGTGCTTCTTGTTCTGACTCATGAAACAACTTTGCCCATGGCAGCTGGTTTACAGACCTGGAAGAGAACTGACTGGTGCTACATTTCTACTACATTGTTTCAAGAGTCACAACCAGAGAACAGAAAGGGATAAACAAATAATGCTTTTAGCTGCAATTACATGTAGAAATAACTATAAAGCCATTGAAATTTTTGAATAAATGCACACTGAAAAGTTGTTTCAAAATATTTCCTTCCAGGATGCAAAAGCAGCTTTTGGGTAGAGATCCCTTTAAAATAGCCTTATATTCATTTGGTGCTGATCTTTCAGAATTCGTCCTGAAAGTTTTTTTTTTGGACATGGGATTTGTTTCATTTACTCCTCAGCCTCCAGTAAACATGGTTTCAGGGCTACTTACAGATGAGTGACACTTTGATGCTTGTGTATCCTTTGGCCTCAGGCCGGCTAAGGTCAAATGTATTAATAAAAAGGTCTGTTTATTTGCCTGGATGTATGTACAGTGTATGCTATAAAAATTAAAAACACGCTTGCCAAACTCTGATGCAGAAAGCTTGTTTAAGTGATACTTTTCTTCGCCAGTGGCCAGCATTAACCCATTATCTGCTTGCCCTCGGCCAGCTGGAGGACACATGAGATAGAGTTTTTTAGTAGTTGACATGCACCTCAAAAGACAGAAATTAGTTACTGTAAGGTTTATATTTACCAACAGAATATATTTACTAACATACTTGGTGTTGTGACGTGCTAAACTAAATATCAACATAAACTAAACTACCGATCGAAGTAGGAAAGAACACGCATATCTTTACTGTAAAAAGCCTTATGCCTAATCATATAAATAATATTGCATTCAGAGCAAGTCACCCCAGGTGTATTAACAATTAGCAATTAACAAACAAATATAATTCACAGCTCACCTCTTTAAAAGCAAACATCTGATTTGCTGGTTGCTGAAGTTGGCTCAAGCTTTGCTACTTTTGTTACATTAATCTGAACCTAGTCTAGAAACCTATAGCAACTAAATCATAAGTGCCCTTGCTTTTTGAAAGCAATGGTTGCTCTAGGTTAATAGACCTGTTACGTGCCCTTTATAACATTATCCCACTGGTATCTAAGGTACCTTTTTATCACATGACCTGGAAGTTATTATTCACCATTAGCCGTGGCACAAATTAGGAGCATTGAGTGGAGATTTTTTATAGGCGTATTATAATCTACTTACTCTCATGAGTGCTTATTGCAAAGACACCAGTTCCTGGGAAAAAACAGTTGATTTATAAATTCATGATTCATAAATATGAATAGGAAACAGCTGTAATGAATATTGGGTAGCAGTGCTGCAGCTGGGTTAGTTATGAAGAAAATGAGATTTTTCCGCCATAACTATTGATACTTTTTTATTGAACCAACATGGAAATCTTTTATAACTGTCATGTTTACTTGAACGTAGGAGAACAGGCAGTGTGCAGCATGGAGATTTAGATTAATTAACCCCAGCTCTTTAATGCAACAAAGTTGATATTTTCTTTGTAATACTTATGTGATTTTTACTTAGTTTATTAATAAAGCACAGTATGTTGTTCTCATATAATCCCAAGAAAAAGAAGAGAGCAGAGGGCTGTTGCCTGCTACATTTATTTTGGAGACACACATATAAAGCCCACTGTGTGAACTGGCAGAGGAGTAAAAACTGGGGGTTTGCATACTTTATCTGAATGAAGATTGGGGATTCTAAGCCTATCCGCAGTCAATGGAAATTGCCATCAAGCACTGGGTCCTGTTTCAGCCATGTATAACCTGCCACAAGTGGTGTTTGGTGGTCATTTCCATGGGTTTTGTCCCCCTTCCATGGAGCAAAACAAATCTTGGGTGACATAGTGCTTGACATTGCCCAGTCTGCAATTACCCTTACTAGGCATTTACCACTCCCTTTAAATGTTAAACAGATTACCATGGAACTGAGGGGTTTTGCTTTGGCAGTAATGTAACAAAATGTGCAAAGTTACGAAAGATCTAGTCACCTATAGCAATGAATCAGCAAGTAGCATTTCTTGTCACCTGTTTAAAAGCAAACATCTTATTGGTTGCTATTGGTTATTGCGCCTGAGCACATTATGTGCATTTTGTTACATAAAGTGGAGGAGGCACGGGATTAAAATATTACTAACCCTAGCAGCCAGCCAATGTGCATATACAGGAAGCCTGAATAAAAGCAAAAGAAACAGGGAAAAAATGCAATAAAAATCTTGCTTCACATTCAGGCCACTTTCTGGTTGTAAGGTCAGCGTGTCTAGCAACCAGATAGCAGTTTAAATTAAAGATTGGAGAGAGGCAGAATAGAAAGTTAAATGCTGTAACCACAATATATAAAGAAATAAATGCCCTGCTTCAGAGTTGCAAAGATAACTTGCTTAGATTAGAACTGTTAGATGATGTTTAGATGATTGCTGGCAGGGGACGGGTGTGCTTCTGACTCCCTATGTCATCCACAAATGTAATATTTCAACAGAAATCTGTTTAGTGTATTATTTATATTTTAATGAGTGAAGCCTATCAGAAACATTGTCACAAAGCTACTGTCCAAGAATGTAGGTGTGATCGAACTGGGTTTTTTGTGGCCATACATCACAGCAGGAAAGTTCTGCACTCCTTATATTTAAAAAAATATAATTTATGTTTCTTACTTCCACATTTTGGATAGGTTTTGCAGCCTTGCAGAAGCAGAAAATAAAAGAAGAATGGCAGCGCTGCAAATCATATTAGCCAAATGCTGCCAGACTTGCTTGGTACAATTATAAAGTCCCAAGGAGGAGATTTGGGTTAAGCAGCTCTGCAGCAATTGTTACACTGGCCGTTAACCCAAAACCTTAACATGCAATTTTTGGTACTTGTTTGCTGCCTTGACAATAGAAACAATAGAAAACAATTTCTTCCATATGTACCATAAAGCATCGGTTCATTCATCAAATGTTGGAAAATGGAGTCTTTTGATATTTGCCAGCATAGGGTGAATTAGCAGGAGTTGAAGAGGAACCAGAGCTCCTGTTACGTTTCTGCTGTTCCAATTATTTTGGCTGTTGGCCCAATAAATAGAACACTGGAAAAGTGGCATACATGTATATGGCCACTCATTTGATATCTGCTCGGTTGGATAACATGCAGCATTGGCCAGTGTATGGCTATTTTTAGATTCCAGTACTTTGCATTGAGGTGTAGGACTGAGAGTAGAGTTGGCCATATACTTTGTGATCTTGATTGTTTGGCTAGGTCATCAAATAAGCACATCTTTGCCCTAATTGACCACCAGCACACTGGACCAAATCGGGAGAACTGATTGGGCCAAAGATCAGGACTGCAGGAACAGTACTGGGGAACTGTCTAACAAGAACCACATTAATGTGCTGATTTGGTCCTTGCTCAGTGGACTTTTTAATAAAATCAGTCAGGGAGGCAGTCCTAAGTGCCCTATACATGTCCTGTGCATGAAAGGGCCCCTAGAAAGGTTATATTGAGCTGTCTAAGAGGAGACATAAAGACCCTTTTCCATTTCTGCCACAAGGCAAGGCAGCAGTTTACCTAGGATGTTAAAAATACACTCGCCCCATTCCAAGCTTGGGAGTGTGAGGGCACCATTGGGTCTTGTCCTTCAGTGGACCCTCTATTGTTAAAATGAATACAGGAAAAGAAAAACCTTCCTATATTCATCATTTATTGCTTTCAGGGAATTATGCTCTACATTTGCATGTAGATTTAGCAGTTATCATACTGCTCCCATTGGCTGATCCAATCTTTATAAAGGAGAACCGAATCTTCCATGCCATGCAACATTTGAACAATTGCCGCCACCTTGAGTCCTTTACATTTCATTGGATTTAGTTATCATATTAAACTCCCCACAGCTATTGGTGTCAGTAGTTACATGGTCTTAGCGGTCATTGGTGATGGGTCTTCAAATAGTTACTCTATCACTCACCTTCTGCTCGAAATGAATTTCCAGAGATGAATTTGGAACATTATCCTGGTTCTTTTACTTGAATTTTCACATCTATTTAGAACCGCAAGCTTGGTTTTTTTTTAGGTTTTTTAAAAAATGTCTTAGTAGAAGAGTAGAAGCTAGGTGGCAGCTTTATATTCATATTTGTATACATAATAAATATCCCCTGGATTTGGCAAGCTAGCACTCATGCTTTACTGTCACTGTGACAATGCTTTACTTTCCCCATCTCACAGTTCAGAGATAGTAAAGGCACCTACAGTACAGAGATGGGATTTTGGCACAGTTGCACTGAGCACCATTTTAAATGGGAACATTCATATTCCAAATTGGAGTTGTATCAGAGCTGTGTGTTCTGTGACGGCACCATTTGACTGCAGATGTGCCAACACATTACAGGAGGATTCCTCTCCTTCAGGCTCTGACATGCTGGAGTAACAAAAATTTCAGGGTGGCTTAGAGTTTGAAGAAACCCCCTGTTGTGTGGTGCTAATCAAGGCAGTGGTATATGAGGTGTTTTATCTTGGAGTCTGGCCATAGCAAAGTTGCAGAGGTCAAAGCCCCATCTGCACTTCCCAACGTACCTTTATTAAAATTGTTTAGTGGTTTTAAAAGTTATTTGTAAATCAAATTGCTGTTGAAACCAGTGTTTGTTCATCCCAATCTGTTCTCTGGTTCTGACTCTTGAAGAAATGTAGCAGAGGTCAATTCTTTAGCAGCTGTCTTCTGCTACATTGTTTCAGGAGAGAGAACTAGCAATGCAGAGAAAAGAAAGGGACAGACAAATAATGCATGCAGTATGTGGATATACAGCAGTCTCTGCTTTACATAGTCTAGCATCCACTGCCAGACATAGCTTCACAATCACAGGCTGCATGTTATTGCGGTTCTTTTTGGTGGATTTTGCTTGTTAATTGCCATAAAATAGGTGCCGTTTTGTTGTAGATGAGACTCTGGAACTCTGGCCTTTTCTCACTGACACTAGCTTGTGGCTAAGGAAATTGAACCTTACCAGACATAACTCTAACAGGTAATAGGCTACAAATGAGGCTATTTGCCAGCAGCATTTTGAATTCAATGTTTTTATTGTATCAACAAACAGGGCCACATCTGCTTGCATGCTCCCAGCTCACCCTCCTCCCAGCTAATTGCTGAGACTGCCACACACGCATGAATGGAGCGAGCCGGTGTGACTTTAGGTTACTAACGTCACCTGTGTGGCATTTGCCTAAACAGATACTTAAAAAAGCAGATGCAGAAATACACTATTGCAGCTAAACTAGTTCTGTGGCGTCCTGTTGCTATGCTGCCCTGTCTGGGCATTCATGGGATGAGACCTGATTAAACCAAAAACATGGAGCCTTGACCATCACAGGGAGGCCTGCTGTCAGGGTATGAAATGTGTGAAATACAAGTAGCTAGAACTGTTAGCAAATTCTTAGCGGGAGCTTTATAAGTAGATTATCGGTGTATGAATAATTATGTTCTGCATCAGTGTTTCACAGTATTCTCCAAGTAGTCCAGAATTCCTCTCCACTTTTATTCCTTTAGCCCATTGCCTGCTTAGATGTATATTTTCTGAAACCAGAAGTTGTTCATCTTTATAGTGGGGACATGGATGGGATTCAAAGTATTGATTAAAGTGCAACTAAAGCGCATTAACAATATTAGTTACTTTAGCTCTGGATATATATATATATATATAAAGTATATATATATATATATATATATATATGTATATAAGATAATGATGTCTATGGGGTTATTGGACGGACTGGTGGCCATAGAACACTCCTTGGAGGCCCACATAACAGGCCTCCAGCTGAACAGCCCTGTTTTATAAGACAGAGATCCCCAATCTGACCTTAATTACCTGTCAGAGTTTCTTCAAATCCCTTTGCCATATGATGGATGCTGCACGCTTTTTTAGTGCACAGACAATTCTCTAGGCCCCAGCTATACAGGAGTTAGAAGGCTATGCATAGGAATCCCTGGGGGGCAGCTTAGGGGAGGGCCATCATATGGCATTGGGGTGCTATTCATAAAAAGGTGCTCTGTGCAATGAGGGGAACCAAGAAACATAAATTTCAGACTTTAGTCGGCCTTTAATAAGTTATGTACAGGACAACAAATGCCTATGCCATGGGAGTCTGATATTCAGTATAAGGTATGTGTCAAACTAGAAAGCATACGGGAAACTGTACTATTCCTGTGACCTTATTTGTGCTTGGGACTACTCACTATTCTGTCACATGGATATCTGAAATATAAGTTTTTAATGTGATCTGTAAACGTTTGCAGACTTCACTGTTGAGACTGTATTTGATTTTGATTTGAGTGCAATCTGCATTGCTGACTGAGTGAAATCATACAGCTGCTGTCTACTGCACTGATGGGAAGGCTGTGGCCCTTTCGGTGCAGTATTTCATTTAGCTGTCTCCTCTGTCATTGCTGATCTAGTTGCCAACAGACAAGGGTCTGGCTAACAGCTTATCAAAGTGGTTGGCAGGTAGAAGTGGCACTACTAGAATGAGTACAGGCAATGACGGCGAGGGGGTTTAAAAGGCAGAAAATCCTCATAGATGTCATTAATGGCATTTGTGGAGTGGTCAGAGTATTTGATAGGTTGCAAGGTAGATGTTTTCTAATGATAGCAGCGGATAGAGAGCCTTTGACTATATTTTGCAGACACAGTACCGCAATGTGTATAAATCCACTTTAGTTTCTAGGTGCTAACTACATCTGATTTGGCACTGAATAAATGCCTCTTAACATACACCCTTTATGTATTTTCTTTAAGCCTGGCATACCCGACATTCCAGTTACCAGTGTTCCTTTAGATGGTAATGGACTATTTGCCCAAGATTTTCCTAAGTGATAAAAGTTATTGTTGCTTCATGTAGACTTTGAAGTACAATGTTGCATCCTGTGTGTGTTCTTAAAGAACATCAGTTATCGGTTGTATTGTGTTTGTGCATATGTATGGGTGCTGCCCTACTGGTTGCCCCTGATGGGTTATTCAGAAAATACCAGTGGAATGGTGATAGAGGTATTACATAGTACCATAAATCAAAGTAGAGTATTTCATTTTATACACAACTGAATGGCAACAGGTTGCTTAGCACCAGCCATCTTGCCCCACTTTATTTTTTATCTCTGATGCTTTTGTGGGACACTGCCATATGCAGGGTCAGTTTCCACCCCTGTCAAATTTGCTACCAGCTTGCAGACTTGGGAATGAACAGTATTAATGAAATCCTTCCCCTTTACCTTTGGGAGCACAATAGTGATGTGCGGGTTGACCCACAGGACCCACAGATTTACCCTTAGGTCAGGGAGGTTAGGTTGATAGGACAACCACTGTGGGTTTGTTGGGTGCAGGTTAGACTGGGGAAGTACACTCTTCCTCTGCTCCCAAAGTTTCCCTGTCTTGGAACCTAAGGCGGGTGCAGAAGTAGTTTGCAGAGTACAATGACCTGAATACGGGTTGGGTGCGGGTCACACAGTGGCACCATTTTGTAGGTTTTTTGTAGGTCAGGTGTGGGTAAAGTTTTTGCACGTTAAGGTTGGGTGCAGGTTGAGTTTTCCTGACCTGCACATCAATAAAGCACACATGTATTACCAATAACATATTTTTTTAATGTATAAAAATTTTATTTTTTCATAGATAAAGAAAGACTTTTTGTATTTTTAGTTTTACTTTCCTTTTAACCAAAGATTTAAAATATAAAATGCATACAGCATAATTATTATTAAAAAGAATTGCTGTTTAAAACCTACGTGATATAGTCTGCACCGTGCCCATGCAGCCGCAGTGCTGCACGGAAAGGCATACTTACGTTTCCACCCCCTCTCCGTACGACCTGCGAGGAATATGTTTTATGGCGTGTGATGTTGCAGCGTGTCACCTGTTCCAGCTGCTCTACCAGCGAGAGCTTAAGCTGCTACAAAAAAGAAAATAAATGTCAACCACATACTAAATCCCTATTCATTAAGAGGGGATGGTTAATTAAGTGTAACATTATTCCCTTCTGCTGTATTTTTATCAGGTCACTTAGCCAGAGCAGATACAATTACAAGTCAGAGCCAACTCTTTCACTCTGCTCTGTAACTCTGGTTACAGAATTCAGGATGCGCAAAATATGATTTAATATGACATCATGGACAGTCCCCAAAACCTGGCGCACACAAGCAACAAGTTATATATTGCATAAGGCAAAAAAAAAGGACTGAACCTGCGGAAGCAAAGTGGCAGGTTTCTACAGAGTGGTTCTAAAACCATCAGCGCGTTGTCACAAAGCACTTTTACGGCTATTCAGTTTTATGCCCCTGTTTATGACTTTGCCTTACGCTTCCAGAACAGAAAACTGTAACATTTCCGGATAATCTGCAGCCAAAATTGTCTTTGGGGGGATAGGAAAGAAACAAATTCCTTGAAGTTGTTATGCAGGTGCTGGATTTATTATCCAGAATGGTTAGAACCTGGACCTTTTCTAATAAGAGATACTTCCGTAATACGGAGCGCCAAGCCTTAACATGTCAAGGTAAAAAATTAAAATTCCTCTGACATTGGCATGGATTTATGCTAGTTTAGATAATATTAAAGAACAAGGAAAGGAACATCTATCTATATACAAATATCTAAACCTTTATCGGGAAAGTTATTTTCTTTTTCTCTGTAATAATAAAACAGTCCCTTGTACTTGATAATATCTGAATGATTCCTTATTGGTGGCAAATATCTTGTTTGGTTTTATTTAATGTTTATATACATATATATATATATATTGTTCTTCAGTCAACCTAAGTTTTTATGTGTATTCTAAAGGAATGATGATCCATGTTCAGGAAAGGCCCTGTATCTAAAAACCTTAGGTCCTGGATAAAAGATCGCATACGTATATAGCTAAACAAATATATATTGATTAAATGCTAAAAGCTTATTTATTTTACTTCTTTAGCCTAATTAGGACGTCCTCTTAGTTCCTCTAAACTTTGGCCGTTTTACTGTTTTCCCTCCAGAGTATAGATCTGTTTAGTTACTGCTGCAAGTTTTGTCTTCATGCCTTGACTTGAAAACTCATTAAAATAGCTCCAGCTCTTGAAAAAAAATAAAACTTGCTGTAAGTTTTATGAGGACAAATGCGTTTGCTCCATCGATCATCGCAAGCTTTTCCGTGAAGTAGCTTGCTCGAAGAGAACATATATTTATTTATATATCAATACTTCATCTTTTCTTTTCCGGCACCATTTTTCCATCGTCGAATGCCCCTTTTTGCTGTGCCTTGGAAACCCTTAAACAAATGGCTTGTGTAACGAGAATTTTACATCCGAGCCGCCCCTTGTGCACTCATTCCCAAGAAGTGGTGTCGCTGGAGAGTAGAAAAAATAGTTCTATGTTCTGTTCAGGTACGGAGTAAAAAAATGAATAGTAATCTTTCCCGTCACTTAGAAATGTCTTAATGGTCTTTAAGAGGGGCAAGATCGGTTAAATGCTCTATTCTGGCATGTATTTTCATTTTCAATATCTATCAGGCCAGCTCGGAGAAAGACAGGGGTGTAGGGGAGGTGTGGGAAAAAAAGTGCGCCGATCAAGCTGGAGATTTGTGAAGCAGAATGAAAGTAAGGTCTTAATGTATCGCAGGCCTCTGTAATTTAATGCCGAACAGAACAAAAGCAAATGTATCATTTTAGTTTTTAATAAAATGAAAACGCGTTCAAAGGCCCCCCTTGCCTGTGGCCAAAAAAAAACCCTAATAAAAAATTCTAGTATGTGTTTGACCCCTAGTAAGATGTTTTCGACGGGAAATGATACTATATACAACGTGGCAGCGTGTCATGAACTTACACGGATGGATCTGTTTGTCTCCCAGAATAACCCCGGTTTTGCATGTTTGTAATCTTAAGGTTCCGTCTTTTATTTGTGGTTTTTAACTCTTAACATTTAAAATGGGAATTCATTTAGCGGCATGACTGCAGAAAAGGTAGAATATAATGGATTGTGGTCGTTTTTATTTGCTTGCTTTATAAAATAAAGTACAGGAGCAATAAAACGAACAAATAGAGTGCAGTCGCTATATAACATTGCCTGCCATTTATTTGCTTTCTCCATTTACCCCGATGATATTATAAACAGGAAACAAAAATAATTTAGTTAATGAAGAGTTTTATTCCCAGACATGAAAACTTTGCATTAAGTGGATTCTGCATGAATTATTATATTTCCTACCTTTCCTATTTCACTTAAACTTAACTTTTACTGGGCATTCCTAAATTAGATCTGAATTAAAATGATGTTGGCAGATACTTGAAATGTATTATCTTATCTTATTTGGAACTATTTTTTTTTTTTTTAGTGACACGATAAATTAAGGCAGCTTCAGACAAATATGATTCATGTCTGTATGTCTAACCCTTGTCCCAAATTAATTAACTACACAGAATGTAAAACCATTCATTTTCATCAGACGTAGGTACAGTTGATATTTGCCAAAGTGCCGTCCGACGACTTTGGTGACGTGGACTATGTTAATATGTTTTCGAGCGTGCCTTGCATTCTAGATAGACGACTGGGATGGGCCCCGGCCCTCGAACCACAAGTTGGACATCCTCCTTAGCAACTTGAAAAGAAAACTATTTCACCGTATCAGATGTGATCACAGTGCCGGCATCAAAAGCTTTTCATAAATGTTTATATTTAATGGCTTCAGTGTAACTATATTGCTCGTGGAGTAAATGTTTTTACTGAATTTCTCAGCTTGCATGTTTTTTTATGGCAGCCACCAGCAGCACAGTGGCCCTTTTTCTTTAATTTAAAAATGTCCTTTTTTCCCATAACCCCCCCCCCCCTCTGAACATTATTGTCAGTGTAGAGCTAATCATTGCTTGTATTTTTAATGAAAAATTCCTGTATTACAGAACAGAAATAATAACCAGAATTTGTTGATTTTTATTTGCAATGAATTAAAATAATTTAACCCTGATTTTCATTTCCTTTGAAACTAGAACATTGGAAAGGTTGAACCTAGCGGACTTATGTCTTTTTTCAATCACACTTGCTATGTAACTGTAGAATTAATAACACAGAGGTGTATGGTTGCGTATACTTTGGCGTTTTTATATAAAACAATGTAGTAACAAAATGAAGGCCAAGTTTGCGGACAGCGCCTCCCAAGACTTCTTTAACTAAACAATTCTGTTACATTTTTGGTGTTTTTGGGGTGGTGGAGCCAGGTCTTGGTGGTACATTTCATGTTTAAAGCCAAATGACTATTAGGTAATGCTGTAAAATATCCAGCTGCTATATCATACCTTCTATGAAAGACACATGAACTTATTGAATAGCCAAGACAGACCTAATTTTATGTGCATTAAAAAACGATTTTGATATAAACAAAACATTTGTAATAAGATATGTTGCACAACATTAGAAAAACAGAGTCGTTGTAAGATTTATAAATATTATTGCCGCTAATGTCCTGTACTATGGAAAACCTTCTAGATGCCCAAAAATTATTTCAAGTTTGCATTCCTTATAATAATTCAGAGGTTTTAATTAATACGAACTCATACTATGGGATCCATTTAGAATCAAATTGCTGTTTACTAAATTTATTTTAAATCTACTTCCCATAATGCATGGCTGTCCTGCTGAAGGCTATGTGGCTGCTCAGTAAAAAAAATTGGGTGCGTTCAGATTTAACAAGCTCTATTTGGAACATTTCATTCCAACAAGGAACACCGCTTTTCAAATTGTTAACCCCCCCCCCCATTAGCTTGTATCGGGGATTATTGTATTGGTGGGTGGCATTAGAGCTGCTGCCAATGAACTCTAACACCTCGTAGAGCTGAATGGCGTTTGACTGCTCAAAGAAGTTTTGAAAAATTAATTTAACACTTTAAATTTAATTTCATTTTAATGAAATAAAATGTCAAAACTTTTCTTTAATTAAAAGTTCATTTTAACACTTTCATGACTTTCAGAAGAATTTTTCCAACAGTAAGTAAAGCATTAATAACCGATAAAAAAAATCCAATCCATTAAACCCCAAGAGTGATATGTAATAAAAGATGTCAAGGGAATAGGAATTCACAAAATTGAGAATAAAAAAAAAAAAGACTCATATGTAACAATAGAAAAATGATTCTAACAGAGGAAGAATTTTTTGTGCATATTTTTTTTCTTTAAAGGCATTTAGTGTATTGTCCCATATTTTTAGTAAATCTGCTCTATCCTTCAGTCTTTATCTAATACTTCCTGCTACAATCTACCCATACGGACCTGGTAACACAGTTTAGATTTAGAAGAGATATTTTAATTGGATATTGGCCACGAACAAAAGGAAAATACTTAAATATTTTTGTTCTTTTTCTTTTTTTTCACTGCTAATTTTCTTCCCCTAGGTACGGTTACTCTCCAGTATAATTTAATTGGCTTTTTCAACTGATGCGTACCATAGGAAGGAAAGGATCACTACAGGCATCTCGAAGGCTATATCAAAAATGAAATCAAACCACTGTATTGCCTTGTTCTACAGCGACATCTGCGTCACTCTAGTGTTTATTTGCTGTGCATCACCTCATCTCACCCTGTAACCCCCAGAGGCTTGTGGAAATAACAGCATATTTGGCCGTGATTGAGTTACTGCTGCCATAAACATGCATAGATTTTTTTTTTAATGTTGCTTTAAATGGTTTCACAGAAGATTTACGGTTGTGAAATGTTTGTGTGACAACAAGGCACATACCCTGTGAAACTAGCCGCACCAAATTAAATGGGCTGATGTGTTTGTCATGCTTTGATAGGTAATGTAATTAGTGCACCTACATCGGGCCTCTGTTCCTAAGCACTGCGTATGTTTTGTATTCTGATTCTTCCATAGTATTTCATTTATCCTGGACAAAAAGTAAAGTGTATTTATCAAATGGTGACTATCAAATGGTTACTTTCACCCACTGATAAATATACTTCTAAAAATCCCAAAGGAATGAATAGAAAATAGCTGAATTTTTCTGTGGTAAACTCTAATCTCACATTTTTACATATCTGCCCCAAATCTCTATTCTAACAGCCTGCCTCATTGGTAACCTCTAAATGGATTGGGCTTCTTTATTAGGGGGAATCCACAGCAAAGTATTAAAAACTGACACATTAATTAAAGCTGATATGGTTGTCAGTTTGGCAGAATATATTTGACTGCTTAAAGACGTTGAACATATTCATTTCATGTGGGTATTAGTACATAGCACAACTCAACAGCAGCACTGAAAGCTAACACCTGTCCAAATCATGGATCCCCATGGATCCAGACAATTATTTTCGAAACAAATGAGTCATTAGCAAGGGCACCATTTGCTTATTTTGTGGATCTTTTGCACAGTTACCTTTTACTGTAGGGGCATATTATCTATAAAGAAAATTTAAACCGTTAAAATAAAGAAATGTAAAATTGCTTAGGGTGCTCTAAGCAGCTTTGCAATTTACATTAATTATTTTTTTTCCATAAATTCTAATATGTTAGCAAAATGGATGATGCCAGTGCAGGTATAGGACCTGTTATCCAGAATGCTCGGGACCTGGGGTTTTCCGGATAAGGGATCTTTCCGTAATTTGAATCTCCATAACTTAAATCTGCTAAAAATCATTTAAATATTGAATAAACCCAATAGGATTGTTTTGCCTCCAATAAGGATTAATTATATCTTAGATGAGATCAAGTACAAGGTACTGTTTTATTATTACAGAGAAAAAGGAAATAATTTTTTAAAATTAGAATTATTTGCTTAGAATGGAGTCTATGGGAGATGGTCTTTCCGTAATTCGGAACTTTCTGCATAAGGGATCCCATACCCGTATAATACTTTGGTAAGAATAACATCATCTGCTGGTCATTGTACTGACCATGATCCAGTTGGCAGAAAAATAAAAGAAACAAAAACCGGTTCTGATATTGCCACATAAGGTTTCTAAAACATTTCCTTAACAGAGCAACATCAGAATAGTTCCCTGTTTTTCTCACATCACTTTCTCCCCAATGACATAGTAACATAGTAAGTTAGGTTGAAAAAAGACACACATCCATAAAATTCTACCTTTTATGTCAATATAAAACCTGCCTAAATGCTAGTTGATCCAGAGGAAGACAAAAAAACCCTTCTAAAACCTCTCCAATTTGCCACTGGGGGGAAATATTCCTTCCTGACTCCAAGATTGCATCCCAGTCAGAAAACTGACCAGTAGGTGGCACTGTTGTTACAAAATCCTTTTTATCAGCAATATACATTTTTCTTAATATATTGTAATCTTCAAAAAATATTTAACATAAATTGAAAAAGTGCTTAGATGAGCAGGCTGAGCAATTTTACATTAAGTTGTTCAAGCCTATAACCTAAACCCCCCAAATACCATGCTAGTTACCCTGACCTTATGTCTCAGCCCTCCCTTTTAGAATGTAAGCTCTTGTGAGCAGGGCCCTCCCCCTAGTGTCTCCGATCCTCATCCAATGTAACTGCAAACCATTTTTGTGTATTGTTTATATGTACATGTTAACTGTAATGTCTTTTGTACCCCGCTATTCTGTAAATTGATGGTGCTAAATAAATAATAATGATAATAATTTTAATGGTTTTTGTGAGGAATTTCAAGATATTTCAGTTTTCAGTAGAGAAAAGTTAGAAACTTTGTCAGCACACCATGGGGCAATTGCTAAGAATGTGGAAATATTGTAGAGAAACTGCACCCAAGTCCAGGTATTTATCAATCAGCCTATGGTGTTGCAAAGATTGCTATACAAGCATATAGTCAGATATGATATTCATGGCCCCATCCAACACTGAATCAGTGCTTATTGCTGCTCCTGGCTAAAGCTGCGTAGTGCTTACATTTAATGCTGCCCATGTAACTCAGCCCTTTAATAACAATTTATGCTGCTACCCAGGCAGTGGTTTTTAGAGGCTGGAATATAAGGATATAAAAGATATAAAAACTAAAAATAACAATACAATATTGGCCTCACAGAACAATAACTTTTGGCTGCCAGGGGCAGTGACCCCATTTGAAAGCTGGAAAGGAAAGCAAATAATTCAAAAGCTATTTAAAAAAAATGACAAATTTTACAGCGGTTAGGAACAGGGCATATTATAACTTACTAAATGTTATATTACATTTGAACTACACCTTTAAAGCAGAATTATCGCCTAAAACTTTGTTTTTTGCGATTTGCGTTTCAGCATAGTTCTACTTGGAGGAAGGCATTGCTAGCTATAGTATCATCTGCCTCTATGGCTCTCGCTCTACTGTTTTATGCGTCAGCCTCGTTAACTTGATTTAGAGTGAAGGCACAGAGATACTTCCCTGGGTAATGCACTTCGGTGATAAGTTCATAGGCAATGGCTTTTAACTTACTCGTAAGTTTAGGGTCAGACTCTGAGAGAGTCATAAAGTTTTTACACAATTATAATTCAACAACAAAGCAGTTCTGAAGAGCAAGAAGAAATATCTAATCCGCACACACTATAAAACCTATAAAATGAATATCCTTTTTATTGTAACTCTTTTATTTTCCCCTACGTATTTACGTCTACATACACTACCGGCATTCGGTATCCAGACACAGCAGTTTCTGTGTAACCTCACACGAATTTGGCTACTTCAAATAATCCACATTTGCCAAAGAAATGTTATATAGTGCAAGCCTTATATGCGGTAGGGTTGGACGCAGACCTGTTAAAGGGCAACTTCACCCCAGAAATGTTTTGTTCTTTTCTACAATAAAAAAAAAAAAAAAAAATCTGCCTTACTTTCAAATATACATTAATTAGAAAATGTCAGTGGTTTTAAAGTTTATTCTAAAAGCTGAAAGCAGTACAGGTATAGGGTTTCCTAACCAGAACTCAATTATCCAGAAAGCTTTTAGCTCCCTTTTTCTATTTAGTGTAACAATATAGCAGAAGTGTATTTCTTTGGGTCTGTTAATGAGCTGGCTTCTGCTACATTGATTTTGGAGAACAGAAAATACACATAGATAAATACAGGTATGGGACCTGTTATCCAGAATGCTCGGATGCTGTCTGGATAAGGGATCTTTCCACAATTTGCATCCCCATACCTTAAGTCTACTAAAAAATAATTTGCACATTAAATAAACACAGTAGGATTGTTTTGCATCCAATAAGGATTAATTATATGTTAGTTTGGAGTGTTTTATTATTATAGAGAAAAAAAGAATAATTAAAAAAAATCTGTATTATTTGCTTATAAAGGAGTATATGGGGGATGTCCTTTCTGTAATTAGGAATTTTCTGGATAATGGGTTTCCAGTTAATGGATCCCATACCTGTAATGCTTTCAGTTGCAGTTTCATTTGCAAATAACTGTAAAACCATAACATTAATTCTCAGACTGTTTTCTTCTTATATTCTTTTTGTGATTATTATCTTTTACTGTTAAAACCGCCTTCTGTTCTTTTTGCAATCTGTCATACAAGCCACTGCCTGGTTTCTAGGCTCACTGATGCTAGAAACCAGAATTGGAAGCTTCAAAATTATTATTGAAAACAGCCATAGAATACAACATGTAGGGGCAGATTTATGAAAACGTCAGATTAGAGTTTACCATGGAAAAATGTACCCATTTTCTATCCATTCCTATGGGATTTTTAGTGTATTTATCAATGGATGAAAATGAAGAGTTCACAATTTGATAAATATGCTGTCACAAATACCATAGGAACAAACTGGGATTCGTTCCAATTGGGAAAATGGGTGAATTATTTTGTGTTTCACATTTTCTTACATATGCCCTTTAGTAAATGTATCTTTCACTTTAAAATGCACAAAAATGGGATATTGCTTATTTATAGTTCTGAATATTTTTTTTTGCTTTTAAACATGTATTTGTTTACTTGTCTGTCTTTAACACCATGCTATGTTTGTCCCTACACAAATAAACAGGCGACACGCGGCAACCAGATTCTAAATTTTGGAGCCAAGCCGCAGATAAGATACTTTGCATTCGCTGTTCTGTTGATATGTGTTACATCTCCCCTTGTCAGACAGGCTCAGATTTACTGCTAAGGCCATTAAGTGTTCAATTGCTTAGAACTCTGGCGCGGCGGCGTATGGGACCACGCTCCTTCCATTTCTTAAGACTTTTTTTTTGTTTGCTTTGCGGATGTTCTAGAATGTTGTTTGACTGAGATACCATTATGGGACCTATTATCCAGAATGTTTGGGACTTGGGGATTTTCCACCGTTTGGAGCGTCGTAATTTAAGGCTGCTAAAATGCATTTAAACTTTTTTATTATTAAAGAAACAAAAACCCAAATTAGTGTAACATTAACTAATTTATGAATTTATACAAAATGTATTCATTTATATAGAATCCTATGGGGAAAAGGCATGGCCATATTCCCGAGATTTCTGCATACCCTTTACTATACCTTTACATTTTTTCTGGCAAAATTGTTTATCCTTATTCTTAACAGCACATATTTAAGTTTAAAAAATAACAGCTGGAGCAATTTATTTTTCTTTAAAAAAAAGAAGGTAAAATAAAGGCATCTGGTGGAAAGTTACAGGGCAATCACATGGGCCTGTAAATCAGCCCGCACTTTGGATGTTCAAGAGTCTTTTTATACCTCAGAGAAAATGTGCTCGTACAACTGCAACAATATTACAGAGCAATAACTTAGATTTATTATCTTCCCATGTCAGAATCAGACAAACTGACAAACTTCATGTTTTCCTTCTGGCCGTTGGTGAGGTCTGGGTGTTGTAGTTCAACAATATTTGGAGAAGATAAACCAATTCAGTTTTAGCTTTTTGGCATGTGACATATACCTAGCAAAGGCTGATTGAGTTCTGCGCTGCCAGAATATTGGCTGGGCGATATATCAAATCAAAATAAAATCATTCTCAAATTTTACACAAAAACTTTTTTTTAGTTTTTTTTATTTTGTTATTATTTGAAACTTTAATTTTAGGGAAAAACCTTTAATGAAAGACAGTCCTGCTGAAATGATATTGTGAATTTACTCCAAACTACAGTAGATTAATTTACTCTGTATATGTCAATTACTGTACATCATGCTGTCATATTTCCAACTTATAATCATAACTTCTATATTCTATCATCTATCTATCTATCTATCTATCTATCTATCTATCGATCTATCTATCTATCATCCATCTATCTATCTATCTATCTATCTATCTATCTATCTATCTATCTATCTATCTATCTATCTATCTATCTAATTTCTGTCTTCAGTCACATCTTGAACAACTCTTAATTCTATAAATATATCTGTTTCTGTCTTTCTCTCTTTTTTAATATGTACTTTTTCTTTCTTTCTCTCTTTTTGGGCAGGGCCCTCTTTACATTTTGTATCAGTTACCTTCTCTATTTTTGCATGTAACTGTATGTTTAGCGTATACAGGTATCAGACCCGCTATCCAGAATGCTCAGGTCCAAGGGTATTCCGGATAAGGGGTCTTTCTGTAATTTGGATCTCCATACCTTAAGTCTACTAAAAAATTAATAAAACCCAATAGAATTATTTTGCCTCCAATAAGGATTAATTTTATCTTAGTGGGGATCAATTACAAGGTACTGTTTTATTACTATAGAGAAAAAGGAAATCAGTTTTAAAATTCTGAATTATTTGTTTAAAATAGAGCCTAGGGGAGACGGGCTTTCTGCAATTTGGAGCTTTCTGGATAATGGGTTTCCAGATAAGGGATCCTGTACCTGTACAACAATTTATTGTATATTACTGCTAATTAGGTGCTTTATAATTAATTAATTATAATAACTATCTGTCTATCTATCTATTGCCAATACATCCATCTGCCCAACTGTTAGAATATTATAATAATATATAATATTCTTTTTATCTATGCCTTTTTCTATTCCTATTTCCAGTGATTGGATGCCCAAAGTTACCGCAAGATAAGTATAGGGCCCCCCTCATGCAGCGCATTATATTTGTTACAACACACAGTATGTTTTAATTTAATCCACTCTTATTCACCAGAGTCCGCACTGAAATTCAGTAAGACCATGGGTTTAAGATTATTATTTTTTTTAATATTATTTTATATTATGTGAGGGGACTTGGGGGTTTGTTTGCATGTATTAACATGAAATAATGTAATCCATTCTTAATTTATATCCGCACTGAACGTCTTTAAATGCCTTGTATATGTTTCCCGTGCGCGTGCACACTCACGCTGCCTTTCACATACATTCATTATGGGGCACTACAGGGAATTGCATTAAGCTATTATGTTATTACAAACCCTCAATAAAATATGCATTCAATTTTTTTTTGTCTGTAAGCTAAGTAAGAAAAACATATTCTTTTCTACTTATATTTACAATTCCAGGCTTTTAGTATTTTGAACTCTTTTTTCCTGTTTAAACTGTGCTGGCCAGCTCTTCCCATGTAGCAAGAGAACTGTTTGATGGAACGCATATATTGGCAGGTCGGATTAAATTAAAATGATGATTTCACTAAATAGAGACGTATACTGGCCCCTTGGGTAGGCAGGGCCAACACAATATTCCTTTTTGGGTGGCTATATCAAGCCTACTGGCTCCATTTGGACCCAGAACCAATAGTGAAAGCCAGGTGAGTGCTAGTTTACAGATGAAAGTTTTGTTGCATCTCATTAAAAGGAGTTAGCATTGCTTGTTGGCCAATATATCAATATAAAGCAGACATGTACATTAGCACACCTGATTGGGCAGGAGAAAAGAGACGCGGAGGCCAAAGTATGCACTTAAATCGTTGACAGAAAAGTTACGCTCTGTAAGGAATGCAGCGGGCGCCAATGAATGCAGCGGCTTAAGCATTGAGAGCTACGTTCTAATTATAACAATATCCTCCAGATGGATTCATTTTTGACATTAAAGCCTTAGAGGTAACTGTTAGGGCAGTCCAAAAGGTGTTTGCGCTTAAAACATACCTCTTGGGCACTAAACAGGCAAAATAATGAAAAAATAGATGAGACTTTTTGGCTGCAAAAAAGACTGCACATTTAGGAACGGCTGGACTACTACGCATCAACTTTAACCATTTTTTGTGTCTTTCTCTAAATTCTGTTAAGGGTTACTTTGAACCTTAAATCACCCCTGCTATGTTTTTGTCTCTTATTACCATTGCATACAGGAGCCAGATATTTTTTTATTTTCACTAGTCTTCCATAATGTACACTTTGCAGTCAGATTTTTATGTTCATTACAGGGTATTTTATACAGAAAGCTAACAGAACCGCTTCATAATTTTTTTGAGAAAGCCATTAAATTTCAGTTGTCTGACAAAAAGTAAACAATTTCTATATTTAAAGGTGAAGTTCCCTTTTAAAAATGTTATTTTTAAATAGTAAACCACAGGTAATTAGTTTATTCAAGTGATCTAAGAAAATCAAACCAAATGCCGATGTATTGCTCCCAGCATTAAAATGAAGACCTAAGAATTATATACCCCTTCACAATTATTTCCTTCCCCTTGTTTTCCCTAACTCGAGTGCCCCCAGCTGTGCATCTCTGTAACACTGGGAGAGTCAGCCAATGGGAAGCCAGAAGGTGTAATTTAGTAAATAAAGTTTGTATTTTACATTGCTGTACACTTATACTTCCCAATCTTTTTGGTGAAAAAAGCAATATCGGTGATGGTAATAGTGTCACACCACCTTTTTTTCTATCATTTGAGTGTATTTAAAGCACAGGAAGTGTAACACGATTAAACAGTACTGATATTGTTTTATTGGCAATACAAGAAATTGCAGCGGGGAGTGGTTGCATCACACCTAGCTGCTTTCTATTGGCTGACTCTCCAAGCATTACTGAGCCCCATGGTTGGTGGCCCTTTCTTGATTGGCTGTCATCACAGCCATGGCAAAAAAGAGGGGGGCAAGACAAGTACCTAAAATGGTATAAAGGCAAAGACTTTTTCATACATTTTTTTATTTTCTTTTTTCTTTTGATGTGTGGATCTATAACTTGCCAGTTTGTTAGATTATTTCAGATCCCCATTGATTTTTATTTCTACTTCTAATTGGAGGGAGAGGAAAGACAGCAGGCAAAACTAGCACTAGCCTTTTTAGTAGATGTTATTACATTTTTTTATGTGGGGGGGATCTATCATTTGCCAGTTTGTTTCATTTTAGATTCCCTTTGATTTTCCTTTTTACTTATTGGTAATATGGTATGGGATATTTCATCCAAAAAAACATTACCCAGTCAAATTTGACCAAATATATGTTTTTCTCCATAATAATACAATAAAACAGAACGTTGTACTTGATCCCAGCCAAGTTGCATAAATCCATACTGGTGGCAGAAAAGTCCTAATAGGTTAATGTTATTTAGTAGATTTAATGCATACTTATCCAAAGTATGGAAAATCCCTTATACAGAAACCCCAGGTCCCCAATATAATATAACAATGTATAACAAATAATAATTTACCCTGTATTGTAAATTGCAAGCATTGTGCCAGCTTTTTCCAGGTGACTGCATATATTGATAATGGGTAGACCTACAGAAAATCCTGTATCGCCCTATCTATGGCATAGGTAGCATTTTTGACCCACTGGATAGCAATAGGGGGAAATGCATGTGTGTGTGTATTGGCATGTAGTTCTTCACTGCTGTTGCTCTGTTCAGCATTATTTAACATCAAAGAAAAAATGACAGTCGGTTACTTAATAAATATGGTTCTGAAGATCAAAAGGCCCTATTTGATTGGCTTTATTCAGCACATTGAACTAATTGTTGGAAGGAACAATAGGCTAATTGCAGGTTTGTTTATTCTGCATTGTATGAAAAGTTTTAGCTGCGGAAAATCACATCCCGGGCAGATTTTTCTGGATAGCATGATATTGATTTGAAGATATGTTTCGCTTTGGTACTTGCCTGTTACTGTACTGTACAAGGCGGGTAGAAAAGTGCTGTCAGAGATGCTTGAAGATATACTGTATAAAGCCAAATGAATTTTGTGATGTTTGTGTTCTTGTAAGGTCTTGGCATCACTATATGCTCCTTTATAGCTGTTGTGAAACATGGCTCTCAGAAATCTCAGATGCACAAGTTTAACAACCCCAAACTTTCACGTTCATTTCACAAAGCGGCACAGTCCACGTTTGTGGCAGTTTAACTATCGGACACAGCGATTTCCATCCTGACGGGAGCTGTAATATGCAACAGATGTATATTTTCTATTTTGTAAGAGTTAAACTTAACAATGTTGTTTTTTGGTGTAGAAAAAAAAGTGCCAGTGGCTGCCCTAGTTAAATGGTCTTATTTATTTAAGGCAGGATACAGATTATTTCTAAGAACTGCTGTATATCTGGCGCACTTGAAACATAGCCACTTGAAGCGGATGAGAGAGAAGAAATCCGTCTTTTTTTGCTGCCGGAGAGCTGTGTGTTGCAGCGCTTTAAAATAAATTATTACTCACCACTTCCAAAGATGACAAATCCTATTGCTTAAACTACTGTGCCGTTTATTAAAGTAATATATTTTACCCCATACCAACTTGTGCCTCGGCACAGGGCTTAAACCAAGGCACTGTATGAGCATCAACGATGGGCTTCTGATTGAACACTTACAGCTTCCCACAGGGTGCAAAGTGGCACATAAGTGCAGTACTGATCAAGAGTATAATATATATCTACTGGTTTTTAGCCCACAGCAGAGTATTTTTATATTCAGCAGTATATATTTTGTTAGCAAATGGGCACAACTGCTTTTTTTCCCACTGAAGGATAAACTGAAACAGAGGTATCTTCTGCACCTTGTTTATGCTGCCACTTTTTGTGCTGTTTGTGCTGCCATCTTTTATTTAGTTTATGCAGTGACTCAGGTGTGGGGATTGCCCTTTGAGGAGATAACAGTAAGTGAGTAAGGATCACTAAAGCCAAACAAAAAGGAAATGTGGGTACTCAAGGCTGGCACTGAAATATCAGTTAAAATATATTGAGTCATATACACAGCTATCATAAGCTTAAGGGCCACATTTATCAATATGTGAGTTTAGAGTTCACCACAGAAAAATTCACCCACCCACATCAAATCATAAATATAACAATCCCATAGGAATTAAAAGAAAGTTGGTGCATTTTTCTATGGGGAGCTCTAATTTCCTTCCTTCCTTGCTTCTTTTTCTTCTTCTTTCTTCCTTCTCTCATTTCTTTTTATACTTTAAATATTTTTTTTCTTTCTCTTTTCACCTATAATTTGAAGAAATGTCTTTCTTTGTTTCTTTTCTTCCTTACTTTTACTTTTTTCTGCCTTCCCATTCTGTTCCCTTCCTTTACACGTGTCTTCCCTTCGAGAATTATGCTCAGCTCAGTGGAGCGCTTGCTCAGAGCAGCCAGATCAGAAGGAAAGGGACAGAAGGACTTTTAGAAAAATGATGAGCGCAGACAAGTTTTGCATGCATGTACAGCCTTTTTGCGATTAATACAAAATAAATGTACAAGCAATATGTATTAAAAAAAAAAAAGACCTTTTACTTTATGACTGAAAAGTTTCTTTTTTAAAGACATCCCTATAAATTTTCTTTCGCATCAAATATTGCTGAATTATTTATACCTGGTGGCTTTACACCTGATAGTCTGTTACAGGTGAATAAGTGTATGTTTAGTTTTACATCACCAGGTTATCCACCTAACTCTGTGTTAGGAAAACGTTAGGAATTTGCCGTCCTGCTCTTTTTTTATATACTCCCTTGACTGGCGTAGGGTTAACTCACCTTGTCACTGGGATAAATGGTAACATATTTTCTTGCTGTGAATCTTGCGCAGCCGAGGCGTACCCAGGAAAGAAAGAGAGACACACTTACTGAGCTAAATGGAAACACGCGGAGCAGCAATGTGCCACAAATCACCAGCCATCCCTCCTTTACTTAATACAGAGCGCTCATATTTATCAAAGGGGTTAGCGTAAGCACACCAAAAAGACTTCTACAAAATAAATTGTTTTTGCTGGCTGTGCTTATTCATTAAATAAGAGAAAATAGCTGGAGAATTTTCTTCTTTACAAAAGCCAGTACAAATGCAAGTTAAGTGGGAAATGTGCTTATTCATGAAGCATGGAATGCTCTTTTTATAAAATCCCAACACAAGTCATTACTGCCAAATTATATTTAATATAATTTAATTTTGGTTTAGATTATCCCCCCTAATCCCTTCCATGGATATAGACTGAAGCCATTTTTGCCTACAAACAGTGGGGCCCATTTTTAAACACTGGGAAGTAATCCATAGTATCCAATCACTGGATACCAATCAACTTTTTTTCAGCCGGCTTTGAGTGGAACAATCAAAGCAAAGATCTAATTGTTTGTCATGGGTTATTGACCAGGTGCAGTTTAGCCCAATTTAGCATATACATTATCCCATAGAGTTGGTCCTGCCAGTGAATGCTTGCCCCTCACATACTATAGAGTCTGTTCAATACAGGCCTTGATTACTAGAACACTGTATTTTGTGCCTTCTGCTAGAGTAAAGAGGGTGTTACAGTGTGCAGTTGTTTATAAGTGCCTAGCATATGACAGTTAGCAGCAACCCAATTATCTAAGTCAGTGATTCCCAACCAGTGGCTCGGGGGCAACATGTTGCTTCCCAACCCCTTGGATGTTGCTCTCAGTGCCCCCAAAACAGGTAGTTATTTTTGAATTCCTGACTTGGGGGCAAGTTTTGGATGAATAAAAACAAGATTTACTACCAAATAAAGCCCCCTGTAAGATGATAGTGTGCATAGATGCTACCTAATAACCAGTCACAGCCCTTAACCTCCATTAACTTTTATGGTGCTTGTGTTGCTCTCCAAGTATTTTTTCTTTTGACTGTGGCTCACGAGTAAGAAAGGTTGGAGACCCCTGATCTAAGTGCTCTATAATTGGTATCCCCAGAATGTCATTATGCTGGGAAGGACACCCAAGTGATTGTTTTAAAGGTTTTATAATCCATAAAATGTAGCTTGTGGATTCCCATTTACATCCTTTATTAGGGTGGACTGACTGCAAGGTTCCTGTTGTTTTACCCACTTCGTTTAGTTGGTAAAGTGATTAAAGTGAAATGGGGGAATAGGAAATCTCATATTGCTATTGGAACAAGGCATCACTGTGATTAGGGTTGTGCAGGTCTTGCTCTCTTGTATATTATTGGACATATTATATAGTGAATTATATACCACTGTCTTGGTAAAGAATGTGCAGGATTCTAGTATGCCATAAGCATGCAGTGCATTTATAGACTGCTTCACTTTGCTGTTTGAAAGCAAAAAATTGTTTGTTATTTGTTACGGGCAACTGTTATTGTATTAGTCTTATCAGTGGGCCGAGAGACACATTTTTATTAAGTCTATCTCCTTGAAGATATATTATTGTTGAAATGCTGCTTTATGAATTGTATTTGATGCCATTCTCTGTCCATGGACACCTGATGAAATCTGCATTAGACAGCTTCAACTATTTATCTCTGTCTCTCTGGTCCATCTAACTTTTTGAAAGAACACTTTCATTTTGACTTCCCCTTTATGTTTGAAACAAGCAATAAGGTCTGATAAGAGCAGCAACAGCGCCTTAAACAACTTACTTCTAGTTCCCATTAACAGATAATTTATACGTGATTGTCAAAGTCATTTTTTCTTTCTTTTCTGTTCCTGCAAATCATTTCTTTGGAAGTGGCAGCTGGTAGAGTAGGCAGGTTTTGTTTTTAGAAACATTTATTTTCATGTTGAATAAAGAAATCAAAGCATTAAGAGAGTGGATCCCCCCCCCCCCAATCACTAATAACTAATACTTTACTATAGTTAAAAACCAAACTCTGCTGACATTTAGAGATCCATATATAATTAATCCCACCCCCAAGAAATGAAAACTCTCTGGGTTAATAACATTGCATTAGCATCAAGAACCATGAGCACCTTTACATTTTCTTTTAAAGGGGAATAGTCATTGATATAAAAGCGTGCCACACAGTAGTGGGTATTTCATGCATTGCTAATTGCAGACTTGTGGCTGAACCATCCACTTAGAGTAGGTGACATAGAGTCCAGGTCAGCTTTAACTGCAAATGCTCAGGGTTGGCATATTGGTTACAGGGCAACAAAATTCAGCGGCTTGAGATGTTACCCTTCAAGTCCACTGAGCTACTCTGGTCTTTCAATAGGCAAGGTAAATAGAATGGATTTGAGGAGCAAACGTAAGCAGTTATAGTTGGGGGAGGGCTGTCCAGAAATACTAACTGCTGTGTGAGGCTTTTTTCTCAGTAAATTGAGGACAGTAAAATTCCTTTTTCTATACGTATAGGTATGTATATTCTGTTACAGTGGTTGCTGGGCTTTATCAGTTATTGTATATCAAGGTTACAGATACAATCAGTGTCGGACTGAGATGCCAGGGGCCCACCAGAAAACCTTGGACCGTAGGCCCACTTTCTAACTATTTTTCCTCCTCACCTCCCTTAATCTTTTTCCTATACAGAAATAGGGAATGACCATGCAATTGGCCAAATAGTTAGAAGCAAGAGGGTCCATTGTCATCTGGGCTCGCTGGGAGTTTTCCTGGTAGCCTAGTGGGCCAGTCTGACACTGGATACAATTAACATTGCTATATCATCCATAGTACCAAAAATATCTAGGATTCCAAAAGTGTTCACCATGAAACTCACCCTAACTTGCTATTAGGCTAGGATTCTAGTTGTATCCAGGACAGCAAACTGGTATTCTTTCCTAAAACAGGCATTTTGACGCCAGTGGCAGTTGTACAAGGCTCTGCTTATACAGTGGGAAAGGGAGCACCCCCAAAAGAAATCAGTTTTATACGAATAAGCATAATTATATTTATCTTTTTCTAAGAGCTGGTGATCCACTTATCATTAGACAATGCTGCTTGATGTGCAGGGAGTTTATCTTTAATTAAATAAAAGCTTTATCCTGGAATTTGTAAAGGCTGACCATTCTCAGAAAGGAGTCAATTTAAGCGACTTTTGAGAGGATTAACGGTAGAATACTGTATTATGTGCACTAGAATTTTATGTGAGCTGTGTCCAACAAGTAGAATAACGGTAGAGGAAGATAAAATAGCATATAAGGTTTGGATGATAACAGATTATATATGAAATGAAAAATATATTGAACAAGACAAAGTTATTGCAAAGCATCTAAAGCTTTGTTTTGTGCTCAGTTATAGTTTGTGGCAGTGATGTTCCGTTGGAAAGAATTGCTGTTATCTTTATTACTGCAGAGAACAATGTATTCAGAATTTGCCATTGCTATTTACCAAATTAAAAGTATATAGTCAGTGGATGTACTATAGAACCCCCTCCATGTGCGTGTGGCTCCGCTAGCTGAACTGCTTGTAAGTAATTGGAGAATAACAAATCACTAACATTATCTAATGCAAATGTAATGTTTGGGTGCTAGGTAATGTGTGCAGTGTGCGAAGATTGGGCTTTGCAGTGTATTGCAGGCCCGGAATGGGGTTCAAAATAGGCTCTGGCATTTCAAGTACACAGAGGCCCAAACAGCCCCCCACCAGGCCAATAAATAGTGACTGTCTATATAGCATCTTACAGCAGCTTCTCTGGAATGAACTGCAGAGTGCTGGAGAATTACAAGGAGAACCTTTTTTCTTACTGACCAACAAAAGGTAATGCTTGTAAGCCACTCACATTACATTGTGCATGAAGCTAAAGCAAAGGACATAAACAAACACATTGCAACCCCCTGGAAAAAAACTATCCCTTTATAGTAAATAGCAACAAAACACCTTGGCTCCGTGAATTCATGCTACTTTTCAAAAAGTAATTGACTCTTTTTATAACACAAAGAGCCAGTGTAAGAAAAGGTGTTAGCCCGCCAGACATATTTAATTGAGGACTATTTTTGCATGGTGCTGTTTATTAGCATTTCATAATTAGACACCTGTTGTAAGTAGCTGTTTTAAGTAGCTGATGGATTATGTGTTCCACACATAATAGGTTAGCACATTGTGCCCACTTTTGCCACTATTTGCTCATTTTTCAATGATCCATTTTTATTTATATAAAGATAAATGACAGTATTTTCAGTCTTGCCTGAACCTTCATTGATCTCTTTAGAGAGATTTTAGGCCTAGTATGGCCTCACCTTTAGTATACAGTGCATTAAGGAGGATATTAATGAGCTGGAGAGAGTGCAGACATTGCAACTAAACTGGTAAAAGGGATGGAAGGGGTTAAACTATGAGGTTAGACTGCAAGGGTTGGGGTTGTTTCCTCTGGAAAAAAGGCGCTTGCGAGGGGACATGATTACTCTGTACAAGTACATTAGAGGGGATTATCGGCAAATAGGGGGAGATCATCCCTTCAGCACACCAGAGAGCACCCCTTTAGATTAGAGGAACAGAATACAACTTATGTGTGCTGGAGGGGTTGAACTTGATGGACTTTAGTCTTTTTTTCAACCCAACTTGTCTATGTAACTATACAGTATATAGGTATATTGACCATTGCTGTGCTCAAGTGGAAAACAGTAATGGTCAAAACACACTTATCCACCTGCCATTTCTTTCCAAAGAGATCCGTAGGAAATGAGGTACTACTTCCTAAAGTAGACTTTGTGGTAAAGGGGACAACAGATCAGAAATGTTGAAGCAAGAGTTCTTTTGGCAACTTGTTTCCCTTGTACCTCCATGGAAAGCAGTGACAGGCAGATGGGGGCATTTTGGCAGCCAAGTTCTGCCTGAGGTCAAAATGTCTTGTGTGCCAGTGTCCTAAGGGGCAGACTAAAATCCAAAAACATCTTATTCTCACTTGACTTAAGGTTGCCATACACTGTAAGATCCGCTCACTTGGTGAGATTGCCAAGCGAGAGGATTTTCTCCAGATATCCCCACCTACGAGTGGGCGATATCGGGCTAATTTGGCCATGGTTAAATGATCGTATTAGAACGGTGGGTATGCAAGCCGTTGGTTTGGGGACCACATCAACGAGCTGATGCGTTCCCCGATCCGATGGAAAAATCAAACCTTCCCGATCCAGATGTGCCTGATTTCTGGCCAGAAGGTCCACCAAGCAAGTGAATCTTCTCCCGATATCCCCACCTACAGGTGGCCGATATTGGGCTATGGGGCGGGTATGGGTGCCCAATCCGACGGAAAAATCAAACCTGCCTGATCAAGATGTGCATGATTTCAGGCCAGAGGTGGGTCGGGCAAGACCGTCATCGTGTCCATACATGGGCCAGTAAGTTGCCAAATCAGTCTAAAGGGCCAATATTGGCTGCTAGAAATGCCCCATATGTGGCCACCTTTAGAAAGCAGTAAACCTGGAGAACCAATTACTAGTACTTTTTTGTGTCTATGCTTTTATTATTTATTCCAATAAAAATCTTCTCTAGTTGTGAAAGTTTTCCATAGGTTAATGCTGAATGGATTTATTAACCCAACCTGATAAAACTATTATATAAAACAATGTTTTGTGCCCCATAGCTTTGAATATATCTCTTTAACTTTGAGCTCTCAAGATATTATTGTTTTGGTTATGTTGAGAAAATACTGGAGTGAAATTTGGTGTGTGATAAGTCTCTGAAAAATCAGTGGGAAAGGTTTGCTTTGTGCAGGGGCAAAATGCATGAGGAAAATGTTACCGTTGTGGGATACTAATTTATTGGCCATGGTTATTTGAGTTCCAGAACATAATGACAAAACTGATTTATATTGAGTAGCCTGTCGATTATGTTGAATAAGTATGTCATGCAAAGTGAATGAAAACATGAAGACCACAAAAGATTTAGAGTAATGTTCTTGTGATTGCTTTCATTTTTAACCAGGTCCAGTTTTTTTTTTCAAGTTAGACTTAGCCTCAAAGCTAAGAACCCAGAGATGAAGCATGCATAGAGGGAGCAGGGTGTGTATAATATCATTTAAATTTAAGGTAGTAGAGGGCTATTTTAAAATTGTATTGCCAACCTGTGCTGTTATGCATACATATAGGAAATATTACCTTTGGGCTTTGGTTGCCCTTTAACTGGTGAAACATTTTGACAGTTCATTTTTTGTCAATGATTCATTGGCTCATTCATATTTTGGTTTTATGGAATAACAGTAACTGAGACAGTTTAGGCCACTGACAATGAAAAAAAGCCATAGAAACCATCAATATTAATTCACTGGAATTACATCCATTCCTTAACTCTTCTTACCATACCAACTGAGGAGCTAGTGCTGACTGAGAAGATTCCTGTCTATTTTAAATAACTAATATCATGCAAGAGGGTTTGAATATGTTTTGGATTTAAGACAATTATTTTTGATGGACATAGCTAACTCTCCAAATGTTATGTTAAATGGATCCATGCTGAGCTGTAATTCATGTTTAAGTGTTGTGGAAGGAGCCTGAGGACATGGGTCAGGCTATAAAAAATGATGTCCAGTGTATCCAAATGGCAAGCAGAAAAAGAACATTTTATGGCTCTTTATCATGTTATCTAAAAGGTTTAGGTTACTCTGCTTCCAGAATAAAATTGTAATGAGGATAAAGCACTCATTTATTATTATATTGTTATCCTATCAGGATATAGTTGCTACTATCTTTTGTTGTTCAGCATGGGTAAACATAGAACTAGCAGATCAACATAAAATAATCAGCATGTATACATATGCAAACTCTAGTACAGAATAGAAACCAGTATGGTTCATTTATTAAGGAGAACATCACAAATCAAACTCACATCATGGACTTACTCCTCCTATTACACCACATAATTGACTCTGTTTTCATATTACTCGCCTCAGCTGCCCTTCACCTCTTCTCTTTCACCCATAACGCTTCTTTATCGTTCTATGATGCTATTGATATAGATGTTTCCCTAACCACACTTTATCATTTCTCTTATTCCATGAACTCCCTCCATACACTCTCTGACTCCATCTTCCTGTTATGATCGATAACTGCCTTTGCCTTTGGTATCTCTACTCATATTACTCTCCATAACCACCCTCTATATTTTCTCTGTTGCCATTTTCCTCAAAATTATTACTCCATCCTCTCCTTAACTCCATCTTTCTGTTATGTGTCAAACCATCCTGTATTTTTCTCTTTTACTCAATTTCTCCTCCTCTGTGTCTCCATCAGACTGTTACTATTCCAATCACGGGTATAAGATCTATTATCCAGAATGCTTTGGACCTGGGGCTTTCTGGATAAGGGACCTTTCTGTAATTTGGATCACCATACCTTAAGTCTTCTAAAAAACATTTAAACATGAAATAAACCCAATGGGATTGTTTTCCACCAATATGGATTCATGCAGCCAAAGAGCAATCAAGTACTGTTTTATTATAGAGAGAAAAAAAAATCATTCTTAAAAATTAGAGTTATTTGCTTATAATAGGCTGTATGGGAGATGGCCTTCTAGTAATTAGAAACTTTCTGGATAACTGGTTTCCAGACAAGGAATCCCATATCTGTACTAACGTTTATATTATGTTTGATATGAATACTCCTTTCTCTTCCTTATATCATCTACCCTTTATTTTAAACAACTGCCTTCCATCTTGCCTTTGCCTTGAAACTCCAGTTAATCCCCTGTTCCCAAATAAAATGAGATTCGACAAACAATATGTAGTTAATGTTCTTTCTCCGTCACTTCCTATTGTCCTGCCAGAATGAACACAGAAAGCATTTATGTCAGTATGCAGCATTGAATGTAACGTCAGGTTCATTCTAGAACTTCAGGTCATGTTACATCATCTCTTTTTAGACATCTCGTTGCCAGGGTCAAGTCATGCTCCTGTAACAATCATTGATAGAAGAGCACTCAGAGCAATTTTGCTTTAAAGGAACAGTAACACCAAAAAATGAAAGTGTATAAAAGTAATAAGAATAAAATATACTGCTGCCCTGCACTGGTACAACCAGTGTGTTTGCCCCAGAAATTTATATAAACAAAGCTGCTGTTTAGCCATGGGGGCAGCCATTCAAAGGAGAAAAGGCACAGGCACATAGGAGATAACAGATAAAACACTATTGTATTCTAGAGAGGTCATCTGTTATCTGCTATGTAACCTGTGCCTTTTCTCCTTTTTTCCAACTGTAATGGCTGCCCCCATGGCTACACAGCAGCTTGTTTATATAAACTATAGTAGTATTACTGTAGCAAACACACAACTTTTACCAGTGCAGGGCAACAGTACATTATATTTTAATTGCTTTAAAAAACTTCTATTTTTTGGTGTTACTGTTCCTTTAAGGTATATGGTAGGCTATTTGTCTCCTTTAAGGTTGTTGAAACAATAAAATTATATTTCCTTGCGCTCGTTCTGATTGGTCTAGGGGCCTCTAAAGTAATTAATCACAAACTTTTTCTCAAGCTGAATGTGTTAGTAAAGTGCTTGATAATCATATTTCCCCTCAAGTGACTCGACATTGTTATTGTATAAAAAAATTTGTCTTTTAATAGAAAAATGTTTATTTGTTATTTAATTAATGTGTTTGAAGTCTGAGATATTCCCCTGGAATTTTGGCAATAACAAGAATATGAAACATACATTTGTTCCAGGTGATTTTCTAAGACAACAGTAAGAATTACACTGTAGGGGTAATTTAGAATGGCCAGCGCAGTCGCAAATTTCCCTGCATTTAGAAAAATCCCTTTCATTAAAGGTACTTGTGTCATCTTGCGCTCCTTGTTTTATTATATAGTTGCACTCTGCCACCTCTGAACCAGGCAGTAGCATTAGGGCTGTGACACACGGGGAGATTAGTCGCCTGCGACAAATCTCCCCGAAATGCCATCCCACCGGCTTGAATGTAAATCGCCGGTGGGATGGCATATGTGGCGCAGAAGTTTTCTCTCAAGGCAACTTCCGCGATTTAGGGAAATCGCGGCACCGCATATGCCATCCCACCGGCAATTTACATTCAAGCCAGTGGGATGGCATATTGGGGAGATTAGTCACCCGCAACAAGGGAGATTTGTCGCGGGCGACTAATCTCCCCCGCCTACCACGGCCCTTAGGGTTCCTGCATTTATCCCTTGTCAGTTGCTGTACTCCAACACCAAGTGCCAGAAATTATACTACTACACGTTTCATCACAATTGTGTTTAATTTGTAGTGCAAATTTGCCAATTACCTTAGTACTGCATCGTAAATAAAGTCACTTGCAGTAAGTAGTCATATATCACATTTAGGGCAAAATTCAGTTAAATGAGAAAAAGTTAGGTCATAGGTTTTGAAGTGAAACCTCAATTGAAGCTGTTGGGAAATTTGAAATTGAAGTAGATACCATCTCATCAAACTGAATTTGGCCATTAGTGTTTATCTTCATAAATAGCATTTACTTACCAGGCACAGTATGCCTGGTAAGTAAATGTGTAATTTTAGATGTAGTTCTCTACATTTTTTTCCACAATGCAGAATTTTTTTTTGTTAGTTCCAACATAATTTCAGTCACACATTATGGTCAAAATGAACGCAATTTCTGGTGCCTTTTTTGTGACTTGGACAATTGTAGAGGAAATTTTCAAAGTGGCGATTATGTAGTTTCCACTCCATGGCATTTAAACACAATGGGGCCTATTTATCAATGTACGATTGGTTCCGAAAAGAAAAAATTAATATTTTTTCTAACAGAACTGTGCGTATTTTCTACAGCTTTTTCATTAATTTCCGCAACTTTTTCGTACTTTTTGTCACAACGAGTACAATAGTTTCAGATTCATTCAAGCTTTGGTATTCTGACTTTCCTTGGGCCAGGTTGCAGCTGCAGAGTGCCATTGAGCCCTATGGGAGACTTTCCTTGGGCCAGTTTGGAGCTGCAGAGTGCCATTGAGCCCTATGGGAGACTTTCCTTGAGCCAGGCTGGAGCTGCAGAGTGCCATTGAGTCCTATGGGAGACTTTCCTTGGGCCAGGTTGAAGCTGCAGAGTGCCATTGAGCCCTATGGGAGGCTTTCCTTGGGCCGGGTTGGAGCTGCAGAGTGCCATTGAGCCCTATGGGAGGCTTTCCTTGGGCCAGGTTGGAGCTGCAGAGTGCCATTGAGCCCTATGGGAGACTTTCCTTGGGCCAGGCTGGAGCTGCAGAGTGCCATTGAGCCCTATGGGAGAATTCCTTGGGCCGGGTTGGAGCTGCAGAGTGCCATTGAGCCCTATGGGAGACTTTCCTTGGGCCAGGCTGGAGCTGCAGAGTGCCATTGAGCCCTATGGGAGACTTTCCTTGGGCCAGGTTGGAGCTGCAGAGTGCCATTGAGCCCTATGGGAGACTTTCCTTGGGCCAGGTTGGAGCTGCAGAGTGCCATTGAGCCCTATGGGAGACTTTCCTTGGGCCAGGTTGGAGCTGCAGAGTGCCATTGAGCCCTATGGGAGACTTTCCTTGGGCCGGGTTGGAGCTGCAGAGTGCCATTGAGCCCTATGGGAGACTTTCCTTGGGCCGGGTTGGAGCTGCAGAGTGCCATTGAGCCCTATGGGAGACTTTCCTTGGGCCGGGTTGGAGCTGCAGAGTGCCATTGAGCCCTATGGGAGACTTTCCTTGGGCCGGGTTGGAGCTGCAGAGTGCCATTGAACCCTATGGGAGACTTTCCTTGGGCCGGGTTGGAGCTGCAGAGTGCCATTGAGCCCTATGGGAGACTTTCCTTGGGCCGGGTTGGAGCTGCAGAGTGCCATTGAGCCCTATGGGAGACTTTCCTTGGGCCGGGTTGGAGCTGCAGAGTGCCATTGAGCCCTATGGGAGACTTTCCTTGGGCCGGGTTGGAGCTGCAGAGTGCCATTGAGCCCTATGGGAGACTTTCCTTGGGCCGGGTTGGAGCTGCAGAGTGCCATTGAGCCCTATGGGAGACTTTCCTTGGGCCGGGTTGGAGCTGCAGAGTGCCATTGAGCCCTATGGGAGGCTTTCCTTGGGCCGGGTTGGAGCTGCAGAGTGCCATTGGGTCCTATGGGAGGCTTCCAAAATCATGCTGATGTAAATGATGCTTCTACTTTGTGGAGGATTAAGAAAGGAGTAAAGGTGGCCATACACGGGCTGCTTAACGCCCCATGTAGGGGCAGGAACGAGGGGCATGCCCGACCGATATCTGGCCTGAAATTGGCCGGATATCAATCGGGCAGGTTAAAAGATTTAGTCGGATCGGGGACCGCATCTGCTCATTGATGCGGCCCACAAACCGACTGCCCCATTGCCGACATTATAATTCCATCGTTTGGCTCCAGGGCCTAGCCTACATGTTCCCCGATATCGCCCACCCGTAGGTGGATCTTCACGTGTATGGGCACCTTAACACTTTCTTATGTGAACAATTAGATTTTAGATCCAGTCATAGCTGCCAATGATGCCGGTACATTAAAGACATTCATCACCCTAGCCAATCTATACAATCCTGCAGTTTCTGTAGCATAGTGTTATAAAAACAGCTTTACTATTAATATATATTGTACAGAGCAGTAGATGTTCATCTGTAACTCCCAGCAACTTACCAGCTGCAAAAGGAGGGCCGCTGGATGGACTGTCGCAGTTAAACTGAGTGGCAAGGGCAAATGCGCTCTCTACCCTACGCTAAAAGCAGCCCTGGGGAGAGCAACCCATAGAACAGTTCTTAGCCATGGCAAATCTGTCTCATGAATCTCTCCAGAGAGTGGAGCTAGTCTTTATCTGTGTTAGTGCACCAAGTATTTATACTGTATATCATGTGTATGTACAGTGGTGTGAAAAACTATTTGCCCCCTTCCTGATTTCTTATTCTTTTGCATGTTTGTCACACTTAAATGTTTCTGCTCATCAAAAACCGTTAACTATTAGTCAAAGATAACATAATTGAACACAAAATGCAGTTTTTAAATGAAGGTTTACGTTATTAAGGGAGAAAAAAAACTCCTAATCTACATGGCCCTGTGTGAAAAAGTGATTGCCCCCCTTGTTAAAAAATAACTTAACTGTGGTTTATCAATTTAAATTTTCAATTTCAATATCAATTTCTGTAGTCACCCCCAGGCCTGATTACTGCCACACCTGTTTCAATCAAGAAATCACTTAAATAGGAGCTACCTGACACAGAGAAGTAGAGCAAAAGCACCTCAAAAGCTAGACATCATGCCAAGATCCAAAGAAATTCAGGAACAAATGAGAACAAAAGTAATTGAGATCTATCAGTCTGGTAAAGGTTTTAAAGCCATTTCTAAAGCTTTGGGACTCCAGCGAACCACAGTGAGAGCCATTATCCACAAATGGCAAAAACATGGAACAGTGGTGAACCTTCCCAGGAGTGGCCGGCCGACCAAAATTACCCCAAGAGCGCAGAGACAACTCATCCGAGAGGCCACAAAAGACCCCAGGACAACATCTAAAGAACTGCAGGCCTCACTTGCCTCAATTAAGGTCAGTGTTCACGACTCCACCATAAGAAAGAGACTGGGCAAAAACGGCCTGCATGGCAGATTTCCAAGGCGCAAACCACTTTTAAGCAAAAAGAACATTATGGCTCGTCTCAATTTTGCTAAAAAAACATCTCAATGATTGCCAAGACTTTTGAGAAAATACCTTGTGGACCGACGAGACAAAAGTTGAACTTTTTGGAAGGTGCGTGTCCCGTTACATCTGGCGTAAAAGTAACACAGCATTTCAGAAAAAGAACATCATACCAACAGTAAAATATGGTGGCGGTAGTGTGATGGTCTGGGGTTGTTTTGCTGCTTCAGGACCTGGAAGGCTTGCTGTGATAGATGGAACTATGAATTCTACTGTCTACCAAAAAATCCTGAAGGAGAATGTCCGGCCATCTGTTCGTCAACTCAAGCTGAAGCGATCTTGGGTGCTGCAGCAGGACAATGACCCAAAACAAACCAGCAAATCCACCTCTGAATGGCTGAAGAAAAACAAAATGAAGACTTTGGAGTGGCCTAGTCAAAGTCCTGACCTGAATCCTATTGAGATGTTGTGGCATGACCATAAAAAGGCGGTTCATGCTAGAAAACCCTCAAATAAAGTTGAATTACAACAATTCTGCAAAGATGAGTGGGCCAAAATTCCTCCAGAGCGCTGTAAAAGACTCGTTGCAAGTTATCGCAAACGCTTGATTGCAGTTATTGCTGCTAAGGGTGGCCCAACCAGTTATTAGGTTCAGGGGGCAATTACTTTTTCACACAGGGCCATGTAGGTTTGGATTTTTTTTCTCCCTAAATAATAAAGACCCTCATTTAAAAACTGCATTTTGTGTTTACTTGTGTTATCTTTGACTAATAGTTAAATGTGTTTGATGATCAGAAACATTTTGTGTGACAAACATGCAAAAGAATAAGAAATCAGGAAGGGGGCAAATAGTTTTTCACACCACTGTATGTATATTGGTTGTTTTGATTTGGAGTGATGTGTGCAGGCCAGAGGACAGTCCAGGTTTATGACACACTGAAAATTATTAAAATAGTTTAAAACAGATGCCTTATCCATTCTTTTTAAACCCGGCATGCTAATATAAGCAGCCCCACAAGATTTATTTCAGCAATTTTTACATCCTGTTAATTTTAATTTCCGGCAAATCTCATAACCCAACAGATATTGTTATTTGCAAAGATATAACGTATGGTGCGGGGAAAGCTCTTGTGATCCAAAACATGACATCACTAGCAGACACACATTGACTTGTTTATATAAAATGCAGCCTCTGCAGACGCACATGCACCGGATCACTCAGGTATTATTCTCACACTTCATAAACAAACAATGACATAAGCACTGGCTTGCAGTCAGGCACTTAGCCAGGCACTCACGGGTATGCACAGAACTTGCTCAGTCACTGTGCCTTTTTATTCTGATACAGAACCTTTCTTACACCTACCACTACCTCTGTCAACCCCAGGAGCCGTATGAATATGTTCTTGATACACTATAATATATACAATGTTTACACTAAAATATTTTATTCCAAGCTAGTTTAGGGCAGATTCATGAACAAATAAACATGTGCAATTGAGGGGAAGACGTTGCAGAGCAAAACTACAGAAGGATTGCTCAGCAAGTCCACAAGCAGGACCACAGAAAACAAAAAATCTGTAAAGCACAATGGTGTGGTTTTAGTTGCAACAATAACAAAACGTGGCAAAACGTGAGTCCCCTCATTGTTTCTTTAGTTTATTAAAAAAAAGCCATTTATCACACACTAGTCTCCCATGGTCACCCACGCTCCTTTCCACAAACTTTTCATATGTCATAAAAAGAACCTGCTCTCTTAAGTTTGAAAACAATGAATATACTGAAAGTCAGAGATCTTTGGCTGTTGTGGAACTAAAGGCGGCCATGCACGGGCAGATTTTAACTGCTGATTTGAGTCCTTCAGACTGATTCGGTAGTTTTTCTGGCCATGTATGGGGTCCCCCAACGGGGGGGTGTCAATTGGGCAGGTTTGATTTCCCCATAGGATTGAGGACCACATCGATGCGGTCCTTTCTATGATGGCTATCCGTGGGAACTCAAGTGTTTGTTCCTAGGGCCAAACAATCAAATTAGCCTGATACCGCCCACTTTAGGTGGGCATATTGGGAGAAAAATTTACTTGTTTGACGACCTTGCTAAACGAGCAGATCTTAATGCTTATGGCCACATTTACTACAGCATCCTTATCAACCACCTTGTGAGAAGATAAAGCATGGTAGCTTAGGATGATAGCTGTAATTCAGCAACAGCTCTGTCGATGGAGTAAACCGAATGGTGTTGAGTTGTCATTTGGAGTCTAGGAGTTTATTGAAGCAAGATCTAGAGGGTAGCAACCTTATAGGTTTTAAAAGTACATAGCCACAAATGTGTAAAGAATGGAAGAAACCATTACACTCATTAGCAGAGACTAGACCTAAACTGTCACGTCTTTATGGTGGAACATAACACAAAGGCCCACCTGTCCTGCTATGAGGAAATCAGCACAATATGCAAATATTGGTTTGATGGGGGGAAGAGGAATTGCAATCTTTTGATGTTATGATGAACTAAAATAAATTGCTTGTTATCCTGGCCTTGGTGTGATCAGTCCCAGTAGAAGCATTTAGAAAACACAAACTTTTTGTTGGGAGCTGGGGGAGTATGAATTTTACAAATTCTCTGATTTACTTTGCATTTGATCAGGCAATTAAAGAATATATCTGGCGCGGTGGAGTATAAAATGCAGGGAGTTGCCTCTACTATGGATAAGCAGACAGCCCCAACGTAGTACCTCAGCATTTATATCATGTCACATCCTCCAGATTGTTATGGCCTTTGCCTTATGGCTTCTTGTAGCAGAATAAGGAATAGAATAGAATTGGGAGATGATTATATTTGGGAATATTGGGAAATTTGGGAATCTTAGCATTGAAAAGCATGTTGCAGGCAAAGCCTAGTGCCAGTATAAATGCCTAAAGGAACATTCTTATTAAACCAAAGGAAAGTCAGTCCAGACCAGAGATGACTTTGATGCAGTTGGCCAGCTTAAATATTGCAATATATGGACAATCCCTACTTATGTAAGAATAAAACTGCAATCTGAGTTAGAAATATATTCATAGAAAAGTAAGAAAATATTCAAATACAAAACTAAGGTACAGTGATCCTGTTACTTATAAAATCCTTATATTAACAATTGGTCTTGGAAACTCCTAAAAACATGTGCATATCCACCTACTGTATCATTGGCAACTTGGTCTTAGCCTTGAATACAACTATTGTGTTTTCAAATGGAATTTTTTAAACAAAAAAAACATATATAATTTTTGTGTCAGGATTTTCATCTGAAAGTGATAACAATCCATTGCACTGCAGACCCCCCCCCCCCGGTCATAGTGGGATTATTGCTCTGCCACTGTGCACTATATCATCTTGCAAAGGGCGACCTCTGCTGTGCACATTATTTCAATACCTTAGCTATAATATTAAAAGGGGGAACTCTACACAAACACAACTTTTTGAAAGGTAAACAAAATGTCAAGCAACTTTGTAGTATACATCAATAAAAAAATATAGCATTTTTCATGATTTTTAATGTTATAATATGGTTTGGAACAGTTACCTAAGCCTGCCCCCCTGTTCTCCTGGTGATCTAGCTGGCTATTTTAAGACTCAAAACAAAAACAAACAACGTATGAGTTCCCTGCACTTATGATGGCATGGTTATGTAGTTCCTGCACGCTGTCCGTAAGCTGTGGAGAAGTTGTTACAATTTGCAAAATCAGTGTTTTAGTCCCTCCTTCCCTACCAGGATTTCAAATGATGAAGAAAGATGCAGCTAGATTTCAGCATATAAAAATGGTATTTATTCATACTTTTTGAAGGACAGATTACAGTGATAGGTATATTAGGGGTTTCTATGTTGTGTTGAGCCCTATCTTTCCACTTTTACTGGTACAGTTTTTGCACAGCATTTTCTGTATCTTAAGGCAAAAGGGGTTTGATTAAGGTAAGGGGGTTTTGTGCCTGGGCAGATCAGCCTCTGTCTTGTACGGACTGTGTGCCTTTGAGATAGGGCATCATGAATTTCTGCAGCTGCCTTGTGTTTGATGTAACACCCATCCACTGAACTGAGTTATGTGTTTGCTCGTTTTGTAATTCACACCCCACACTCCTGCATTTTGTGAGTCGCCTTTCTGAAGTGGCTCAAGCAAGCCAAACAGAGCAGGGCCCAAAAGGTACATTACATGGTAAAAAGTATCCAGACATCTCCCTGTGCAATTCTGAAACCACATGTATTATTGGTAGGGTTTGCTTTCATTAAGCCACAATGGCAATCCTGAGGTTGGGCAGTGATATTGGGAATCAGGTCTGGCTCACAATCAGCAGGTTGACGTAAGGGCTCTGTGCAGTCCAGTCAAGTCCTTTCTTTCACACTTTAGCAAATCTGAGGGGGGCATTATCGTGCCGAATTATGAAAGAACCATTGCCACAAAGCACAGAATTGTCAAAATTGTTAGTTTACGTTGTAGCCTTACTGTTTGCCTTCACTGGAACCAGTGGCCCTAGCCTGAACCTTGGAAAACAGCCCAAGGCTATTATTCTTCCTTCTCAAAACTTTTCTACTGGCATGATAACTTCAGGCAGGTAGCCTTCTAGCACTACAACAAGACACTTCCATCAGACTGACACATGATAAAATGCCATTTATCACTTAAGGGAAGGCATTCCCACTGAGGGGGAGATCAAGACACACCACTCCAGTTGAAACTTGGCATTGCTCAAGTTAATGTTAGGTTTGTTTGCCTTGATCACTCAAAACATACCTAAACTTTCTATGAATAGTTTTTATACTGACATTGCTTAATGTCTGGATACTTGTGGACATATAAGAGACATTCAGTGATGGCGGGGCAGGGTGCAAAGTTTTTTTTATGGTTTATCACATGAAAACTTTTGGGCAACATTAAATTTGAGTAGAGAAAAGTATTCTCCAAATGTAGGCCCATTTCCCCTAACGGGCTGGATTCAATTCCATGACAAAAGTTTATTTTAAGGTTTTATGGTAAACTTATGGGTGAGATTCATTTTGAGGAGGAAAACATTTTCTCCTTAATGTAATTTCGATAGAGTTTTCATGTGATGAACATTGAGATAAGTCTTTCTCATCAAATTGCCTTTTGTGCCCTGCACTGTTGTCAATATTTTACAGTTCAAGAATGTGGGTTTCTCCTGTGAATACAGCACTGTTCAGAAGTGCTGGTAGTGCTGTATTCATGTACTTCTGACCAGAGTCATTGTAAGAGCCCCCTTTAGTGTAGATAGACGGATTAAATGACTTTATTGTAATCAGTAGCGCTAATACAAGAAAGTCTACATATGTCTGTTGGTTGGTATTATACTTTGTCAGCACTTTTCAGCCAATACGGTAGAACACCAGCTTTTTGATGTGATCAGAAGTCTGTGTTTGATTTCCTCTTCCTGCCCATGCCTTAGTGTCCCTAAGCAACATGCTCTTCTGTGTGTCATTTTGTTAGCAAATTAAAAAAACTAGACGAGGCCTATTTGTCCCGTGTCCTTGTCACTGAACAGAATTTTAATAAGGGTATATTCTAGGTAATGAATAAGAAGGAATTTAGTGTGTGGCAGGCTTGTATTTAGCTGTTAGGCCAGTAGGTTTCGCCCATAACCCTTCATCTTTAAAAGTTAATGTTTAACACAGCAAATTTGTTGTCGGTCCTTCGGCAATGCTGTCTCAGTGGAAAGCTTCCAAATGTGCTTGCGAATGATATATCCCATCAATGCCAGTGTAGTGTAACAGAGCTCCAGCTTCTTATTTATATGACAACGGGCAAACAATTCAAATATGTCACAGAATGCGTGGCTGTGAATGTTCACAGATTTTCTGAACTCGAAGCCAGCAGAAACTCACCCATCCAGACAGTTTGGCTCCTTCAGAAGGTCTCTGGGTCATTTCCTCCTATAGCTATTTCTTCTGCCCAAAATAGGACCTACTCCTGGTGTACTAAATCAAGCAGGAACAAAACTTTCTCTTTTCTAGGCTAAGTTTTATCATGGCTGGTTCCATATTTAATGGATGGACACGTGTCAGAATGGGTACACAACTGTGGCATCCACTCCTGATCAAGTAAATGAGAACACAAGAACTTGCAATCTTTTAGATGCTGAACATTTACGTTTAAGGTCTTTTTGCACTCAATAAATGTTGAACATTAGAGTTTTGGAAGCCCTAATTCAAATTCGGGAGTTCTAGACCAGAAATATTTGAATCGGAACAAAATATGAATTTGAATATTGATAAATCAGCCCAAATGGTTTAAATGGTAACAGACAGGGTAACTTTCTGCAAGCTGTCAGTCAGATGTTTGCTTTTATTTTTGCTCCAGATGAGTAAAACACCCTGAGAGAACAATTGAAGCTAAAAAAACATACTCAGTTATATTGCCCCCTCATCATTTCTTCAAATGATATGGGCAAGATGGCGGCTGCAAATAACGCTTGCAATCTCTGCATACTTTGGCTTTGAGCAGAGTAGGATTTTTACGGTGATTCAGGGGGTAGGGAGCTTGGCAGAGCAATGGTATGTGCCGAGTACAATGCTCATGCGCAGTTTTGTGACTTGGAAAATTACCAATCTGCTGGGGAGGAAAGTAAGAAAAATGTTATTTTTGCAGTGATTGGGGTTTTAAGTTGCCTTGTGCTTTATAGGGCTCATTTACGACACAAGCGTTACAAGTCCAAATTGAGAACCTCTGGGCCCATACACGGAGCTCTTGTGCCTGTAAAATTGGCAGGTGTGTACTATGTTTTCTATATTGGCCCAGGATCTCTCTCCTTCTCTATCTAGTGTCCAGGTCAACTCCAATCCTCTCTCCTGGATTTTGGTGAATGTGTATAATAAAGGTGCAAATGCTTTGTTAGCAAGTGAGAAAATACAAGGCTGATAGAAAGGACGGAAACGATTTTTGGAGAAAGGTTCAGCAGGGATTTAAGTTCAGCTTATTGAACAGAAATCTTTTTCCAAACTCAGTCATATACTTAAAATATCCCAAAGGTATTTTTTGGCCGTTGTGCAGTGATTATGAAGTGATATTTTTAGCTGAAACATTAAGAGGAAGTTGCTTTACATTCATCCTGGATACATATATTATATACAGTATCATTACACCACAATCATTACTTATGTTACAAACAGCCTATAAAAAGCTTATTGTTATGAGAATCTTAGACAAAGAGAAACTTTTTTTCAAAAGTTGCTTACGTGGCTTTTCAGGATACTTTAGAGTTTTGGCTTGTAAGCAAATACTGATGGTAGCCGCTGTGCCATAGAAGATAGCATAGAAATCAGCGGAGACTGGGCCAAAAATGAAACAATTACATTTTGTATGTAACAATGCAGGTATCACAGGGTTAAAACTACATTGTTTAACCCCCTTTCTCTAAGTCATATAATTTACCCATGGGCAGGGCCTATTTGTTAGTACCAGTAGAGTTGACTCTGGGACAGCTGTTTCATAGCACCCTCATGAAAACCAATTTCTTTTCTTTGTTATTAATGTTTCTGTCATCCATTCTGTTGTTCCTTGCCAGTGCTGTTTGCATGATTGTGGTACAAACAGCAACAATAATGAAGCAGAATTCCCACAGGGGCCCTACTGCCAGAGGACTTGGTCAGCCTCGCTCCTCACAAAAGAGCCCCACACAACACGAAAACCCCTAATATACCTATTACTGTAATCTGTTCCTTTAAACAATATGAATAGATACAATTTTTATATGCTGAAATCCAGCTGCAAAACACTTCTTCTGCATCATTTTAAATCCTGGCAGGGGAGGACGGACTTAAACTTTGATGTTACAAATTGTAACAACTTCTCAGCTTACAGACGCTGTAATGCAGTTATGACGTAACCCTGTGCACTGTGATGTTCCTTTCCTTATTGACATCACAAGTGCAGGGAATTGTGGGATTTGGAGTGCAGGCTGAAGGCAGGCTGAGGACAGCCGACTACTGTTACATTTTATTTGAGTCACAAAGTAGCCAGCCAAACAGGGGGCCAGGCTTAGGTAACTGTTCCAAACCATATTATTACATTAAAAAGAAATGAAAAGGCTGCATATTATTTAATTGATGTACATTGCAAAGTTGCATGAAATTATGTTTACTTTTTAAAATGCTTAAGTTGTGTTTGGGTGAAGTTCCCCTTTAATGATTCCATAAAGCTCCCAATCAATGACCCCTTCTCTTCCTCCACGTTTGCTTTATTTTGCATTCTTCTGGCAGTCATTGCAGCTGTCTTTTACTGCGCAGGATCTGGGGCATATTGCTGTGACAGATATACCGTATATCATTACAGAGAAGGAGCTGGTTTATACCTTAAGCACTGAATCTATTATGGCACTTGCGTGGCTGTTGCTTCAGAGAGCTGTAACATTGTGACTGCTGCAGGATTGGTTTCTTTCCTATTGTCAGTGGCAGGAAGCACAGGGCCAGGGGTGAGAGGAATACAGATCCTTAATGGGGGCCGCCTGAGCCGTATTACTGAATCCTGTGGTCTCAGCAGGCCGAGCAAGGTCAGGAGGATTTGTTTTCCACTTTTGGCTGTGGTACTTGGAATAAAACGCCAACACACACTGAATAAAGGTAGAGAATGACGGATCCGCTCGCATTAAGTAAGCGCTGGGCGCCAGTTTATGAAATTAATGATTATGCAGTAATGCATAGGTGTAAAGAGTTGCAAATTAGGTTTGATAAATGTTAGCCTTGGTTCATTTTTTTATGTAGGCCGTGGGTGGCAGGTCCTATTCAAAGCTGAAATGTCTTTGTCTGTTTGCCAGGAAAACAAGATTCTGTGCAGCATTCATTTGTTATACAGTCACAGGATCCTCAAGATAATCCAAACGTCTGCCTTTTTATTCCAAGCAATTTTCCAGGATAAATTAATTTCACATTTTCAAAGATTTGAACGTTATTTGTAAGTGTAATTGCTACTGAATGGATTATCCTTCTGCCATTTGCTATTCTCTGCACTGCTGGTCCTGACTTCGATGTACCATTGAAACAATGCAGCAAGAGTCAGATCTACTTCAGTCAGGCCTCCAATTTCACAGAAGTGTGCAGTGCATTGTGGGAAACTGAGTCTTGGCAAAAGAACAATTTACAACTGCAGCATTGTTTCCATTTTACACGTAGCCATGACCAACAGTGCAGCTGATAGCAAAGGGCAGATGCTGCTTAAATAAAAGCAATGGAAATGTTTTATTAATGATTTCCTGGAAGATATCTTAAAATTAAATATGCTTTCATTATGCAACATTTGTATCTGAATATACAACTTTCTAAGGGAAAATTTGTTTTAGTAAATAATAGGGGGCGGGAAAAGAAAATGGGCCCTGGTCTGTTAGTCCAAAGCAACCAGTATGATACTTTATTTCATTATTCTTATTGCACTCAGTGAGTAAATGCTAAATGCTGATTGGCTCCTATGGTTTGCTGCAGTGACTGGACTTGCCAGTTTGTACGAACATATTTATATTGCCTGCACGTTGCAATTACCAGTTATCGTTCATACGTGGAGCATGTACTTAATTAAGGGCATGGTATCCCTGTTGTCCTTCTCTCAGGTTTCATTAGCCGAGGGGGGTATAAAGCAGTTGTTGCTGTGGAAAGGTCACAATGTGACGTTGTGCATGTGCTTGTCATTAATAAAAAAAATTGCCTTATCATCGAGGGGGTTAATGATGTGTTTAGAAATTTTGATCATTAACAGAGACACTGTATAAAATGACATAAAAAATCTCAGTTATTTCAGCCCATTAGCCTTGTACATAGACACACAGGCCGCTGTCATATTCTGTCACAGAAACTTAAACACAGGTCTTTTATAGTGACACCTTCATCTTGCTCACACCTTTCTACTGGGGATCATAGTCTAGTCTTGTCCTGGCACTTAAGGACCAATGCCTTCCAATTTGTGCCTGTATGTTATTCACCCACTTAGTTGTAATTGTAAGCTCTACAGGGCAGGGACATCCTTCCTACTTTTACCACCTGGCGCTTAGTGTGAAAAGGCCCATAAAGTCACTGGGCTTTTGCCATACTGCATGGGCAAGTTACTAAATTGTACCTGATTGCATGCAGCTTTTTCCTTCTTCTCATCCAATACTTGTTATATAAACCATTTAATACCAAGTATCTTTTAAGTCAGTGCTTCTTCCTTTCTTGTGTGCTCCTCACATACTCGTCTGCAATGTTTTTCTCTCTTTCTGCCGCCAGTCTCTAGAATTTCCTGCCACGTCCCATCGGCCTTGCCCCCTCCCCCAGGCCTATGCACGCTCGCTGAATCCCACCTTTTCAAGGACACCTTCTGTGGAGACGGGATCCTTAACCTCAGAGATGAGCTTTCCCCTAGTTATACTATGTACGTTCTCGTAAGCAAAACCGTACTCAGCTTCCCTCTCTAAGTGTGACCCACAATGCCAGCAAAGCTTTTTAACTGTTTCTCCAGCTTGAGTTGTGCCCCCCAGCAGTACTGTACACACATGTGTGTATGCAGCCCTCTTGCTTTTCTGCGTGGTGCCAATGTATATCTGGATAAAGTACATAATTGGCAAGCTATCTACCCATGGGATCATGCACATAATTAATACAGCGTCCGGTAAGGAAGGAGTTAAAGAACTAAGTATTCTATTGGCGCTTTATAAATAATAAGTAAGGGCAGTGTTCTTTCTGTGCCTAGCCCCTGAAGAGGTCTGGGAAACACTTGCTCCTTAGTGGTACTTTATCATGAAATGTTATCTATTATTAAGCACCAAGGGTTCTGGGTTTTTTTTTCTTAAAACTTATATTTGTCTCATCAGAATGGAGGACTTTAAGCAGGATATTACAATAGTAGCTATGATGCAGATGGTTCAAATGTTTAGTCTAATGGTAGAGTACCAGGCATATTTTAAGCTGTAATTGTTTTTGTGCCAACCTCTCAGAACGTAGCCACTGGAAAGCTCCAACAAAAATATCAGGGGAAGAGTTCTGGCACGGGCAATGCATGCAGCATCCTCTTGGTCTCGCTTCACACCTGTCGGACATCAGGTTCCCATTAACCCCTCAAACACTCTAGAATGTCAACTCTCTCTACAGGAGAAAACTCAGAGAAGTCATGCAGTAGGTGCCATCTATTATTAGAGAAAGGGCAATGTTAAAGGGGCAATACAGCAAGAGTCTAACTATGCTTTATATAGTTTCTCTGCACAATATTTTTTACAAATGGATACAGCCACAATCTTAAATGGATATTGCCCTTCAGTGGCCAGAAAGTTGCAGGATGCTTGCTTGGGTTTACCAGCCAATAATGCTTGTACAAAAGGTGAAAGGGTGTGAATGCTAAGTTGCACTTGTGCAGTTACTAATAAGCTGTCGCCAATTAAATCTGATCAGTCCTCCACAATTTAGAAGATAAAAGCAAATGCTGGATTTGTTGCTAGGGGCAACTGCATGGCTACATAAGAGTACCTCTGTTTGAAAATTAGCCCCAGCGTCTACTCCGATCAGCAACTACCTTTGTATCAGTCATGGAGAAAAGAACATACATAATGAGCTATTTTGGAACAAAATGGGGTAATTTACTTACCACAGACAGTGCGCAATGTGCACTTCCAAATGCAAACGCAATGTTTATTACCCACTGTCTATGTTTTTCCTAGGATGCCAGCATTGTTGCAGTTTGCACACATCATTCTCACACCGAACTCGAGAAATGACCCTGATTCTTTTGGCACACTTCATTTATTGACACAGGCTGCTGTGGGAAACCTGAACCTACCACCTTGTTTGGCGGTGTCAGGAGGTATCAGGCGCATTGCAGTACATAGCGGGTGGAAGTGGCATCACACACACAGCTGTGCACTGTGATGATGTCACTTCCACAAGCTGACTTAACTTAATGTATACATATAAACGTATTCACTCTACCAAACAAAACATGTATGTCCACTTGTGTGTCTTCTTTTTTGCTATCTATGTTTTCATGTGAGCATGGCAAAGGTATTTTCTTTTTATGTATTCTTTCTTTGGTAAATTTGGTACAGGTTATACACCTGAAGCTGTCAGAAACTATAAAATAGTTTTGTTATCTTCTTTATAACAGATATCATTTCTAGCTCCATCATACAGACTAGGCTGAGGGGGTCTGACATTAGAAGGATAGCGCCCATTTGAAACAACATTTGGATACTGTTAAATTGCTTAAATTGTGTCCCATATCATCATTGTATTGCAATCCCCAGTTTTTGGCATGGATTTAACCCTTTAAGTGCCAGCCGAATTCGTCATTTCGGTTCCCCCCAGTGCCAGACGTTTTTTAAGCATTTTGTACTCATTCACTTTAACAATGTTTTTTGGTAGGAAAACCTCCACGAAACTAGGGAAATTATATATCGTTTTTTTCGTCACTAATTGGGCTTCGACATACATACCAAATTTTATAACTTTTCTGGAGATATGATGTGTATTTTGGGTGAAATATGTAAAAAAAAAATAAAATTATGAAAAATTTCTGTATATTTTGAGGTTTTTTTCCATAGAAAAGTTAATTTTACTCACTTTTTTTTATTGTTTGTAAAAGCCCTGATACTCCCAAGTCCAACGATACCAAATATGTGGTGGTACCCCACAGTTCCTGTCCAGAAGTAACCCCCAAACTAAGGCAATACTTAGTACAATATCACACCAGAACAAAGCAGAAAAGCGCTTGTAACAGTTAATGCAGCATAACTTATATGTAAATCTAAAATATCCCCTCATGTTTGGTATCTTTAGAAACTACAGACCTTCAGGTTTCTAGGTGCAATGTAGTTTTCACTCAAAAGCCAAATACCTTTTGTCAGTGCATTGTGAAATTTGGAACTTTTTATGACATTTTTTTTTTTTTCTAAAACGTAAACTTGGACGCATGATCAAATGTGGATTTGACAAAAAAAAATATCATAAAAATTTTCTAACAAAGGCATATTTGAAAGACAAACTTCTCCTGAATAAAATGATGCCCCATATGTATGGGTGCACATAAAGACATGGGCACCAAACACTCCAAAGCAGGGGCAATGCACAAGGGCAATTACAGCTAAAAATGTGGGGGCTGCGCTCTATGTGCACTTCCTGCAGTTTTTCAGTGTTAACCCCCCCTACCTGTGAAATAACCCCCACAAACTATATATTTCTGAAAAGTGCACACCTTCAGCTATTCAGAGACACCACTCTTTTCTTTCTACATGGAAAATTGTGGCCGCAGTCCCTTGCAGAAGTCAGCGCTTTGGTCAGAAATCAAGGAAAAACCAGATAAAAAACCTAGATTTCTCCCCAAAATCTCCATGGCAACTACCAAAAACTTACTAACCATCAATCTGCAAGTTCCCCTGAATAAAACGATACCCCATATGTATGGGTGCACATAAAGACGTGGCCACCAAATGCCCCAAAACAGGGGCAATGCATAAGGGCAATTTCAGTTGAAATTTTGGGGGCTGCGCTCTATGTGCACTACCTGCAGTTTTTCAGTGTTAACCCCCCCTACCTGTGAGATAACCCCCACAATCTATATATTTACGAAAAGTGCAAACCTTCAGCTATTCAGAGACACCACACTTCTCTTTCTACATGGAAAATTGTGGCCGCAGTCCCTTGCAGAAGTCAGCGCTTTGGTCAGAAATCAAGGAAAAACTAGATACAAACCTAGATTTCTCCCCAAAATCTCCATGGCAACTACCAAAAACTTACTAACCATCAATCTGCAAGTTCCCCTGAATAAAACGATACCCCATATGTATGGGTGCACATAAAGACGTGGCCACCAAATGCCCCAAAACAGGGGCAATGCATAAGGGCAATTTCAGTTGAAATTTTGGGGGCTGCGCTCTATGTGCACTACCTGCAGTTTTTCAGTGTTAACCCCCCCTACCTGTGAAATAACCCCCGCAAACTATATATTTCTGAAAAGTGCACACCTTCAGCTATTCAGAGACGCCACTCTCCTCTTTCTACATGGAAAATTGTGGCCGCAGTCCCTTGCAGAAGTTAGCGCTTTGGTCAGAAATCAAGAAAAAACCAGATAAAAAACCTAGATTTCTCCCCAAAATCTCCATGGCAACTACCAAAAACTTACTAACCATCAATCTGCAAGTTCCCCTGAATAAAACGATACCCCATATGTATGGGTGCACATAAAGACGTGGCCACCAAATGCCCCAAAACAGGGGCAATGCATAAGGGCAATTTCAGTTGAAATTTTGGGGGCTGCGCTCTATGTGCACTACCTGCAGTTTTTCAGTGTTAACCCCCCCTACCTGTGAGATAACCCCCACAATCTATATATTTACGAAAAGTGCAAACCTTCAGCTATTCAGAGACACCACTCTTCTCTTTCTACATGGAAAATTGTGGCCGCAGTCCCTTGCAGAAGTCAGCGCTTTGGTCAGAAATCAAGGAAAAACTAGATACAAACCTAGATTTCTCCCCAAAATCTCCATGGCAACTACCAAAAACTTACTAACCATCAATCTGCAAGTTCCCCTGAATAAAACGATACCCCATATGTATGGGTGCACATAAAGACGTGGCCACCAAATGCCCCAAAACAGGGGCAATGCATAAGGGCAATTTCAGTTGAAATTTTGGGGGCTGTGCTCTATGTGCACTACCTGCAGTTTTTCAGTGATAACCCCCCCTACCTGTGAGATACCCCCACAATCTATATATTTACGAAAAGTGCACACCTTCAGCTATTCAGAGACACCACTCTTCTCTTTCTACATGGAAAATTGTGGCCGCAGTCCCTTGCAGAAGTCAGCGCTTTGGTCAGAAATCAAGGAAAAACCAGATACAACACTAGATTTTGGTCAGAAATCAAGGAAAAACCAGATAAAAACCTAGATTTCTCCCCAAAATCTCCATGGCAACTACCAAAAACTTACTAAACCTCAATTTGCAAGTTCCCCTGAATAAAACGATACCCCATATGTATGGGTGCACATAAAGACGTGGCCACCAAATGCCCCCAAACAGGGGCAATGCATAAGGGGGGGCTGTGCTCTATCTGCAGTTATTTAGTCTAAACACCCCCATACCTGTGAAATAACCCCCGCAAACTATATATTTCTGAAAAGTGCACACCTTCAGCTATTCAGAGACGCCACTCTCCTCTTTCTACATGGAAAATTGTGGCCGCAGTCCCTTGCAGAAGTTAGCGCTTTGGTCAGAAATCAAGGAAAAACCAGATACAAACCTAGATTTCTCCCCAAAATCTCCATGGCAACTACCAAAAACTTACTAACCATCAATCTGCAAGTTCCCCTGAATAAAACGATACCCCATATGTATGGGTGCACATAAAGACGTGGCCACCAAATGCCCCAAAACAGGGGCAATGCATAAGGGGAATTTCAGTTGAAATTTTGGGGGCTGCGCTCTATGTGCACTACCTGCAGTTTTTCAGTGATAACCCCCCCTACCTGTGAGATACCCCCACAATCTATATATTTACGAAAAGTGCACACCTTCAGCTATTCAGAGACACCACTCTTCTCTTTCTACATGGAAAATTGTGGCCGCAGTCCCTTGCAGAAGTCAGCGCTTTGGTCAGAAATCAAGGAAAAACCAGATACAACACTAGATTTTGGTCAGAAATCAAGGAAAAACCAGATAAAAACCTAGATTTCTCCCCAAAATCTCCATGGCAACTACCAAAAACTTACTAAACCTCAATTTGCAAGTTCCCCTGAATAAAACGATACCCCATATGTATGGGTGCACATAAAGACGTGGCCACCAAATGCCCCCAAACAGGGGCAATGCATAAGGGGGGGCTGTGCTCTATCTGCAGTTATTTAGTCTAAACACCCCCATACCTGTGAAATAACCCCCGCAAACTATATATTTCTGAAAATTGCACACCTTCAGCTATTCAGAGACGCCACTCTCCTCTTTCTACATGGAAAATTGTGGCCGCAGTCCCTTGCAGAAGTTAGCGCTTTGGTCAGAAATCAAGGAAAAACCAGATACAAACCTAGATTTCTCCCCAAAATCTCCATGGCAACTACCAAAAACTTACTAACCATCAATCTGCAAGTTCCCCTGAATAAAACGATACCCCATATGTATGGGTGCACATAAAGACGTGGCCACCAAATGCCCCAAAACAGGGGCAATGCATATGGGCAATTTCAGTTGAAATTTTGGGGGCTGCGCTCTATGTGCACTACCTGCAGTTTTTCAGTGATAACCCCCCCTACCTGTGAGATACCCCCACAATCTATATATTTACGAAAAGTGCACACCTTCAGCTATTCAGAGACACCACTCTTCTCTTTCTACATGGAAAATTGTGGCCGCAGTCCCTTGCAGAAGTCAGCGCTTTGGTCAGAAATCAAGGAAAAACCAGATACAACCCTAGATTTTGGTCAGAAATCAAGGAAAAACCAGATAAAAACCTAGATTTCTCCCCAAAATCTCCATGGCAACTACCAAAAACTTACTAAACCTCAATTTGCAAGTTCCCCTGAATAAAACGATACCCCATATGTATGGGTGCACATAAAGACGTGGCCACCAAATGCCCCCAAACAGGGGCAATGCATAAGGGGGGGCTGTGCTCTATCTGCAGTTATTTAGTCTAAACACCCCCATACCTGTGAAATAACCCCCGCAAACTATATATTTCTGAAAAGTGCACACCTTCAGCTATTCAGAGACGCCACTCTCCTCTTTCTACATGGAAAATTGTGGCCGCAGTCCCTTGCAGAAGTTAGCGCTTTGGTCAGAAATCAAGGAAAAACCAGATACAAACCTAGATTTCTCCCCAAAATCTCCATGGCAACTACCAAAAACTTACTAACCATCAATCTGCAAGTTCCCCTGAATAAAACGATACCTATGTCTGGTTGCACATAAGTACATGGCCGCCAAACCTGAAAATGCATAATATTGGGGCTGCACTCTATGCACCCCTTTTTTTTTGCCTGCACCCGAATGAATGGGATACGCTCGGGTGCAGGCACATGTAGCCGATATACGCATGAAAACGCGTGAGAATGCAAAGTCTCGCGTTTTCATGCGTATATCGGCTACACGTGCCTGCACCCGAGCGTATCCCATTCATTCGGGTGCAGGAACAAGTAGCAGGCGTAGGGCTGAATTTTCGGCAAGCGTTTTTCCACTTGCTGAAAAAATCAGCCCTACGCCTCGTGTGGCATCAGCCTAACCCTTGGCAATAGAAACTACCAGAACAATCTTAGCACCTCTGGACCTTTCTAGAACAACTGAAATCAAATGGAATAAAACCACTAAAAGCAATCAAAGAACAATAGTTGCAATGAAATCGGTAAGAGCCCTGGATCCACCAATGTCACTGCAAAAGCAACCTTTTTGGGGGCACTAAACACACAATAAAGAACAATGCAAAGATAAAACACCGTAAAATCCAATAAAACCACCTAAACCAACAGAAGAACAATAATTGCAATGAAATCGGTGGTCAGAGCCCTGGATCCACCAACGTCACTGCAAATTCAGCACCCAATAGCAATACAAAAAGTTACAGTGCAATAGAATAATTCAAAAACAGAAATCAATTATGAAAATGCCAAAAAAACACTAAAATGCAACCAAATAAATCAGATAATTATAGAGCAAGATCAGAAATAAAGTTTTAGTAAAAAAAAAGACTGCCAAAGAAAGCAAAGACAGAAAGAAAAGAAAAGAAAGAAAGAAAAAAAAAAAAAAAAAAGTGTAAGTGTAAGTGTGTGTGTAAGTGTCTGTGTGTGCTTGGGAAAGTTGTAAATCAGTGTGTATGTGTACAAAAGTGTAATAATGACAAAGATAGAAGAAAAAATGCAAAAAAAAAGGCAGGCAGACGATCAGGGGCGATCAGGGGCGATCAATCCAGCAGGAAGGCAGCAGGGGAGCTCCATCTCGTCCGAAGTGCGCAGCAGGAGTGAGGGAGCCGACAGTAGGCGGCGCTATTTAAAGGGACAGCAGTGGACACGTCATCAACGCGTGTCCACTGCTGTCATTGGCTGGCGACGCGATCGGTGCGGCTCGGGGACCCGGATCGGTGAGTATGTCTTACTCTGCTCGTTGCCTAGGGGGATCTGAGGGGTTTACAAGCGCTGCGCTGCTTTAAAAGCGAGCGCAGCGCTTGTAAACCCGACAGTGCCATTGGACGTAGATTCTACGTCCCATGGCACTTTGGTCCCTTGGTACCTGGGACGTAGAATCTACGTCCCTTGGCACTTAAAGGGTTAATCAAGCAAATGTGTTAATCTCACAGTACAGCGGGTTTCTTGCACACATAGGGTGGGTGCTGCAACGCTACTTCCGAGCATACTACTTCCATAAAGCAAGGCAAAACAGAGTTAGAAATAAAGAAAGCTGCTATAACTGCAATAAATCGTATCTAATTATTATTATTATTTCTACAGCATTTTACTAACACATTATCATAACAAAACAAAAAAACTACTTTGCCGAACAGACAAATATCTGGTTTCAGGATCCAGAATCCCATGTGGTCCTTATAATAAAAAACAGATTATGATGCCGTCCTTGGCATCCCTGCAATACAGTTGCCCCAATCATCCGTCTTGTTTTAATTATTCTAATGCCGTTTTTCCTCACTCAGTTCTGCTTGCCAGCATTATATACCACGCATTGCTAATCATTCACTTTAATGCTATGTCTCATTAATCCAATATCTGCACCGTCGTTACACATCCATTTGTATATATATACACTGGCTTCCAGAATTCCAGCAAGGGGACGGATTATAGAAATAGCATCTCGATGCATCAGGCCATCAAAAACAAAATTAAATGAAACTTGTTAAGCATAATCTCCTCATCTGTAGTTCTAATCTATGGAGTTGAGATTTCAGATGTATATAATGTGCAGCTAATAGCTCCTCACCTGGACAGTCTGCACCATACATTTAATACGCTGATGGCAAAAAGCTGGTTTTGGAACAAAAGGCAATTTTTCTGCTTTGACCATTGGTCTTTTTAATGAATTCCATATTATATAAATTATAGAAAATATATTATTTGTAAAAGCAGCATTTTTTTTTTTTTGCAGTGCTGGTCTTTTTTTAATTTAAAAACAAGATTAAAGGCTTAGCGTTGGGTGCTATGAACAAACTTGTTCAAGAGAGTTTACAGAATCAAGGAGGGCCTTGCAGAGTGTGAGAAGGAAAATGTGTAGGGCATTTTTACAACTGCACCCAAAACCCACTTCTTTTTCTTGACATATTTTCTCATTGTGCAATAAACCTTCATATTCACAGATGCATCTGTGTTCTTGGGCACCATGTCGAGTTGATTTAGGAGTGCCGGTATTTATGTCTCTGAAATACAGTAAGCTACTGTACTGGAATCTGATCATTTTGCTTTCTATCTTGCCCAGCTTCCCTTCTCTTCTTAACTGTACATGTCTTGCAGTGCAGTACTGGTGCATTCCAGCTGTTGTGGAACTAAAACTGTCAGCTGTCATTGGTCGTTGTAGTTCTGCAGCATCTGGAGAGCCATATGTTGAGAAGCACAGCTTTGGGGGTAAAGGAAAAATGTAATTTCAGGTGCAGAAGATAGGCAGGAAACCTGTAGTAATAAGTCAGATCAACTGGACTTTCTGTGTTTTTCAAGCAGCAATGCAGAATGGTCTCCATGTCTGAACAAGGAATGATCCATCTATAATGTACTTAATTTAGACCCTCAAGAAAGGAACTGAAAGAAGAGAATCAAATAATAAAATAATGTTGGTCCACAAACTCATATTGTATCGTTGTCTGTGTTAAGATGCAACCTTAGCAAGTTGGCTACAGCATTTATGTACTGACTTACTTGCAGATTTTTAACAGCTGAGATACAAAAAACTGTATGGTGGAGGATAATGGGGTTCCAATCTCACAGCTAGGGAGCTAAGGACTTCCTTGGACTACTGCACATGCCATTTTGTTACAGTCAATACCACTAACTCGTTGTTTTGGTGTGAAGCATCTCTGGTGCACTCATCCTCTACTTAGAGGGAGCCGTCAGAAAAGAACCTGGCACATTGAACAGTTGATATGCTTCATATTAATTTTACATTGGTACCAGTTGTTCTTTTTGATTATAACATATGGATGATTTTCCATTGTTTGGATTTGGTGTTCCTTCCTTTAGATCAGTAACCATTAATAATATTAATATTACTTTAAAACCAGTTATTACTAACAGCAAGAACCGAACCTGCCCATTATACAGAATCACACTGATTGCATAGCAGAAAAGGTATTATCTCGGGTTAATGATGACATGACCACAAATCTGTATATACAATTGAATGCAATAATTTACCAAATTACATATTTGGTTAATTACAAATAAAAGTAGTAATGAACTGTTGCAGGAATCAGTGCATTAAACATATTTGCAATGTTTTTATTAATGTATAGTTACATTTTATTTCACCTACCTTAAAACATAGAAACAAAGAAGATAGTCATTTGGACATGTGCAAAAGTTGATACCCTTCCACTTGTCCAGTGATAATCACTGTTTTTTTAAGGTCACAGACCCTAAGCATCTCATTAGGCATTAATGACTGTTTGAAGTTGTCACCTGTACCAACTGCAAAGCTTAATAATATTTCCGACACCCCAAATTTTGGGCTGTCACTCAACAACTCAACAACTGTGACAGTCAAGGCAAGATCTAGAAGAGGAAGAAGACTTTTTAGAGAGAACTGCTCTGACCAGAAGGCAAAGTCAACTGTCTTTTGACTGCAAAGAACCTGCACGATGGTTTAGTGGACACTGGAGTGGTGTTGCACTGTTCCATGGAACAGCATTGCTTGCACAAACATGATCTGCATGGAGGAGTATCAGGAGGAAGCTTTATCTGTGACCTTATTAATATCTGAGGTAGGTAAATAAAATCTAGACAATATATTTTGGAACCAAGCTCTGGGGACTGATTAAGTAGAAATTGAACTTTCTAGACACAACCATTAAAAGGTTTGTTTAGGGATAGAATAAATGAGCAGCATTTGATGAACAGGTCAGCTGTTAAATATAGGGTAAATCCATTATGCTTTGGGATTGTGTGGCACAGGAACCATTGTACATGTAGAGGAAAAAATATTCTACTAAATATTGGCAGATATTGAATGTCAATGTAAAACATTCAAGAAAAAGCACTGAAGCTGAATTGGGAATGACTTCTACAAGACAATGATCCTTAACATACCTTAGAACCCACCACAAGCTATTTAAAGAAGACTAAGGCGAAGGTTTTGGAATGGCCCTCACAGTCCCTGACTTAATCATGTTTGAAAATGTGTGGGCAAATCTTGCAAAAACATGCAAGACGACCCAAGAAGATGTCATACTTAGAAGTTATTTCTAAGAGTGGGCAAGAATTACTACATGAAAGGTGTGGTAATAAGGAGTGTTACTATGTACTGACTTACTAGGGGTCCAAACATTTGCATATGCCACAATTACTATTTTCCTTCTTTCTAATGTTCATAAAACAATATGTAAATGTGTTATAACATCAAACATGTTGCCTTTTTAACACATTGATTCCTGCAGTAGCTGATTTCTACTTTTCACATACAAATTGACTTAATAAGTCATTTGGCAAGGGGGTGCCCAAACTTTTATATTCAACTGTACAGTACATGTACTGCTTAGTACCTTGGTGTTTTTTGGATGAGCAGCTGCAAAGATATATTGGTGCTACAATCCTTCTCCAACAATAGAAGCATATTTCTTAGCCAAAATAATGTCTGCCTACTCTGTAGATTGAATTATCTTGTTTCTAAAACGAGTGATTAATATACATTATGTCTTCTAGGCTAAGATAAAAATAAGCAACTCGTTGGCTGTAATGCACTTTGTTCTTATCAGCCAGATTGCCTATATTCTATATCTGTATGACCGTCTCTTGCTTTTATCTTTAGTTCTATATATCTTTGGACAAATACAAGTGTAAAGGCAGAGTGTTTGTAACCATAATTTGTGTCAACTGTTCTGCTTCATATCCCCAAGTTGCTCCTTTTACCTTTTTTTGTTTAAAGGAAAAGGCAAAATGGTGCCACAAAAAGAAGTGGATATAGTCCATATGTCTGTATCATGTTCTACACTTGGTTAGTACTTTATGCATTTTGGGGTCACTATTGTTCCACATCTCCAATTGCTGCACTTTTTTTTTGTTTTCTTGGTTGCTTGGAAAATATATCAGTGATCCTAATGGGTTCTTTCATTTGCCAAATGTAGCTGTTGGGCTTATTTTGTTTGACTTTTCTGGCAAATAAAACTAATATTGAGCCCTAAATGTGATGGACGACTGTGCCAGCAAGAACATTACTGCAAAAAAAAGTAGATTTTGGAGCAGCATTTGCTTCAAAGTATTGGAAAGCTCTCAGATGTTTAAATGATGATGTTGAGAGACCATGCGGAGCACAACATCATGTAATTGGATGGTAGGCCTAGCGCCATCACATCACCGTAACGATATCATGCATGGCACACAACAGAAACACTAGAAAGTGAAATGGATATTTATATGGACCATCATGAGTGCTGGGAAAATGTATTCATCTGTCCCACACAGCTTCAAAAATTGCCACATGTTAAGGTTTTCTGGTTCTTTTTCTAATAACCATCATCAGCAATAAGAAATCATACCTCTAATGGCTTAATATAGGTTATTAAAGTTGGAGCAACTAATGTGCCTTTTATTACATTTCCCTCTATGTTTTCTTATTAGTTATAGTATATAGTATAGTGCTGGGCCTGCATGTTACTTCACTCCCTTCAAGTATATATATACATATATAACATATCTTTTATTGGGGTGCACATAGTTGATTACGTCATGAACACTTGACTTTTCTACATGCCAATACACACCTAGTCATCTAGAGGAGGCCTGTGCACAGGGTTTTCACCCAGACAGCCCAGTTTTCAGAAGGGCTGTCTGGGTCGAAACTGTCTGCCCAACTTTCCAAATTAGGAAGACTGGGCAGGACGATCAGCTGATTGGCACATAACCCCGTCCCCATGACGTCATTACCTTCCCACGTGATGCCATTGCCCCGCCCAGTGACATCACGCCACACACCCCTGTCCGGAGTAACTTACTGGGAAAGTTGGCAACTCTTTCTGTGCAACCTCCATGACAGAGGCGTTTGTGCCTTCTTTGACATAATCTTTTGGTAACTATCTTTAATCACAACAGGAAAGTCATTTGGTGGAGCAAATGTTTTAAATAAATTTGGGTTTATGTCATTATAGGTGCCAAGTATTCAGAAAGACAACTAAAAGACACCTCTCATCCAATTACATCCCAATACATTTTTATATTTATTTGATTAGTCTTGAGGTTGAGATATATATACTGTAAATATATACATATATATATGTGTGTCAGATGTATGTGTGAACTACCGTGCGTGGGTTTAATATGTAGAGACATACACACGCTCCCACTGTTCTACATAATATTATTTCTACATTTTACTAACTAGGCGGCTAGACTGACTGAAAGAGCATTGGCGGCATCACACTCATGGGATTTATAGTGGATACAGTATATTAAATTTATTGCCGTAACATTTCATCTGTCAACAGTAGCCATTTTCAACCTTGAAAAATACTGCTGTTGACAGTAAAAATGCTGAGCCAATAGATTGAATACAGTGTGTCCACACTCCATGTCTCTGTTCTGTGTGGATCCACCCTGACTTTCTTAAACGTTATGGATTCTTGATACTTTTTCAGTCCCCCGGCCTTTTTTTCAGTTGTATCAGTAAATAAGTTAAATATATTTATAGTTTTTTTTTTTGCCTTTGCTCTAGGGGGTGAAAGGTAAAGATTGTGTAAATGTTGTTGATTGTGCTGATTGCTTATACGGGTATCGGACCCCTTATCCAGAAACCCATTATTCCGAAAGTTCCTAATTACAGAAAGGCCATCTCCCATAGACTCCATTTTAATCAAATAATTCACATTTTTAAAAAAGATTTCCTTTTTCTCTGTAATTTTAAAACAGTACCTTGTACTTGATCCCAACTAAGATATAATTAATCCTTGTTGGAGGCAAAACAATCCTGTTGGATTTAATTACTGTTTAAATATTTTATTTAGCACACTTAAGGTAGGAGATCCAAATTACGGAAAGGTCCAATACCTGTACAAGGGAATTCACACTTTTTTACATGTGATCATGTGCATTTCTCTTTATGGATAAAGCACGCTTATTGGGCCTTTCTTTGAAGCTACCACATTAGTTTTCTGATACTGTTTAATGTTGTTTTTGTTATTTCTATAAATATAATAATATAATAAATAAATAAAAGGCCCTTATTTAGCCTAAAACAAGTTCTTCAGCCCGGATATGTGCAGCTAGAGAAAGCAGCATTGGTGGTAAGTAGTCATATCACTCAGTAGTCAGTGTTCAAGTACGCTGAATCTTGAAAGTCTGTAACACTTTTAGTTTTGCAGCTCTCCACTTGTGTAGTTGCTAAGCTCATGGACCTCTAGCAGCCAGGTAGTGGCAAGGGAATAGACAAAGTAGTGACAAACAATAAAATTCTGCCCTCTAAACTAAATCTGTTGAGGCAGGGGTGCCTCCTCAGGGGGCAGTGCCTGGTAAGTTTTCATGGCTGACAAAAATCTTTTCCTGGTAACTTAAAGAGCCGAAATTCTAATTTTTAAATCAGTACAGAGAGCGCTAATACATGACAAGGGGACTCCTCAATTGACCCTTCGCCTTGAGGCACCCCACTGAACCCCCTTCTTACATATCTCAATGAAACACCAGGAGACAGAGGTGGAGAAAATGGCCACAGCATTTATTCACATTTTATCAAATAAATAGGACCTTGCCAGCCTAACCCAAGGCAATATTCTAAAGCCATAATTCCATAAGAGGTCGCTACTATGCTCTGCCGTTCCTCGCTGAAGACTTGAATGAGTATTAGACTGCCTCTACCTACAGAGAGGATGGCCCCAAACTCTGCTACCAGCAGGAGCTGCATTACCAACCATGAGAGAAGTTCAGCAGCCCTGCTGCCGGTCCTGGATCTGCAGTGTCTCGATGATAGGAAATCCAAGCAGGCTGTCACCTAGCACAAGCAGTAGTAGCGTCTGTATCTATCAATCCACCGTGCAGTCACAGGAGAGAACCTCCTTTCTCCCTCTGCTAAAATGACCTGTGCAGTACTCTGGCAAGGTCCTACCGCTGCTGTGACAAATAAAACTTAAAATATATTATCATATATCCACTATTTTGATCCAGAGGAAGGCAAAAAACCCAACCTGAAGCTAGTGCCAATTATGCCTCAAGAGGGAAAAAATTCCTTCCTGACCCCCTGGGCGATCGGAAACATTCCCTGGATCAAGAAATCGTTGTTAACATGAATTAAACACAAAGCTGACTCTCAAGTTTATATCATATAAAGATACAGAAAGCACAATATAAAATGCATTCAGGTAAAATTCCACATTCAGTTATTAATAGATAATATAAAACCAAAAGAAGAGAAACTCCTGACATTTCTCAAAATATGCAAAAAGAGGGAGGGTGGGTGGGATGTTTCTACCTGCTCAGAAGATAAGGAAGTGAGTGCTTTTCTGACATCACATCCCTCTCTTTCTCCGCCCCTCCCCAGGCCAGCCTTCTCCTACCTTAACTCTTTCCTTCTCACCTAATCACAGTTGCACCTGGTTCTGCCAATCTCTAAACATAAACCAGTGTAATCTGGCTGCTGGTTATTCGGATCCCTTGTCATGCAGCCCCTACGCTTATATCTCCAGGGCTTTCCTTGACAAGGGGACTCCTCAATTGACCCTTCGCCTTGAGGCACCCCACTGAACCCCCTTCTTACATATCTCAATGAAACACCAGGAGACAGAGGTGGAGAAAATGGCCACAGCATTTATTCACATTTTATCAAATAAATAGGACCTTGCCAGCCTAACCCAAGGCAATATTCTAAAGCCATAATTCCATAAGAGGTCGCTACTATGCTCTGCCGTTCCTCGCTGAAGACTTGAATGAGTATTAGACTGCCTCTACCTACAGAGAGGATGGCCCCAAACTCTGCTACCAGCAGGAGCTGCATTACCAACCATGAGAGAAGTTCAGCAGCCCTGCTGCCGGTCCTGGATCTGCAGTGTCTCGATGATAGGAAATCCAAGCAGGCTGTCACCTAGCACAAGCAGTAGTAGCGTCTGTATCTATCAATCCACCGTGCAGTCACAGGAGAGAACCTCCTTTCTCCCTCTGCTAAAATGACCTGTGCAGTACTCTGGCAAGGTCCTACCGCCACAGCGAGCTCAACTGAAAACCTTCAGTTGGGCTCGTCCCCACCATACCTTTATAATTATTGCTTATTAGATAATAAAACATGGAAACTGTATAATATAGTTATAAATTACACAAAAACATGTTCTGTGTAACAAACATACTGTACCCCAGGATGGAATAAAACTGGGCATTAGCCTGATAAAATGTTTTTTAACATTATATGTATGCAGGCATTAGCCTGGTATTCTTAACATTATATATGTGCAAAAAACATAAATAGATTCCTTTATTGAAATACAGCTAAAATAATCGGTGACCATGTGTACTGACAGCAAATCCAGCCACCTTCCTGTGGCTGTATATCGGGTGGGCAAGTTAAAGCAAGGCAGACCTACCACTAGGTTACCTGCCATGCCAAACCAAACAGTTCAGTGCTAGAGGACTGGATGGGTACCAAAAAACCAAAACAACAAGAATATTTAATAAAAACCAAAGCAACTAGCATATTACATTGGATGGTAGCATTATCTTGCAACAAATTACCTTTTACTCTGCCTATGTGGTAAATTAGGATGCTTAAACAGACTTTTTGATTCCAATTTGATTCCATCCTGGATACTAAACTTACCGTTCTTTTACTGATAATGGAGTGGAAGTCAACCTGCCCATCTGGTCTGAAGGGCCTAAGCTGAACATGCCCAGCTCGGAGGGTAGAGTCACTCAACCACCTTGTTATGTTGCTTCCTTAGCAGCCCATCCACTCTGTAGAGACTTCCCTCTAGCCTCAGGTGCCTAGCTCAGATGGCACAGCATAGAGGGTAAGCGCAACCATTTTGCAATGCTGCCTCCATAGCAGCCCATCCACTCTGTAGAGACTTCCCTCCAGCCGCAGGTGCCTAGCTCAGATGGCACAGCATAGAGGAAAAAGTCAACCACTTTGCATGCTGCTTCCTTAGCAGCCCATCCACTTTGTAGATACCTCCTTCGAGATGCACATGGCCAGTTTCGGAGGGCCAAGCAAAGAGGGTAAGGTCAACCTTCCTCCAGCCGCACAAGCCCAGTTCAGAGAGCCAAGCAAAGAGGGTAGGTCAACCTCCCTCCAGCCGCAGGTGCCTAGTTTAGAGGGTCAAGCAAAGAGGGTAAGGTCAACATTCCTCCAGCCGCACATACCCAGTTCAGAGGGCCAAGCAAAGAGGGTAGGTCAACCTCCCTCCAGCCGCAGGTGCCTAGTTCAGAGGGTCAAGCAAAGAGGGTAAGGTCAACATTCCTCCAGCCACACATACCCAGTTCAGAGGGCCAAGCATAGATGGTAAGGTCAACCTCCCTCCCGCCGCAGGTGCTTAGTTCAGAGGGCCAAGCAAAGAGTGTAAGGTCAGCCTCCCTCCAGCCACACATGCCCAGTTCAGAGGGCCAAGCATAAAGGGTAAGGTCAACCTCCCTCCAGCCGCAGGTGCCTGGTTTTGATGGCCCAGCATAGAGGGTAGGGTCAATCAACCACTTTGCCATGCTGCTTCCCAAGCAGTCCATTAACTCTGTAGAGATCTCCTTCCAGCTGCCGGTGCCTAGCTCAGAAGGCCACGTATAGAGGGTAATGTCAACCAGCTGCTTTGCCATGCTGCTTCCTTAGTAGTCCATCCACTCTGTACACAAAACTCCCCAGCTCAGAGGGTAAGCTTACCTGACCTTTCTGACGTGCTGCTATCACCGTAGCCATTAAGGAAATGTTGTGGCCACCCACCTTGGGGTTAGACCACCACACTGCGGCCACCCACCTTGGGGTTAGACCACCACACTGCGGTCACCCACCTTGGGGTTAGACCATCACACTGCGGCCACCCACCTTGGGGTTAGACCACCACACTGCGGCCACCCACCTTGGGGTTAGACCACCACACTGCGGCCACCCACCTTGGGGTTAGACCACCACACTGCGGCCACCCACCTTGGGGTTAGACCACCACACTGCGGCCACCCACCTTGGGGTTAGACCACCACACTGCGGCCACCCACCTTGGGGTTAGACCACCACACTGCAGACACCCACTTCGGGGTCAGAGCAACATACAACACTTTTCGTGAGATTAAACATGCTCCTGCTAAAATCATTAGTGTTGGACTTTGATATTATGGCCACTGTAGTGACAAGTAGCCACAGAAAGAATTATTGTAACTGATAGCCTTGCCATGACTGGGATGGGGGCTATTCATTTCTCGATTGCTTGCACCTATAGACCTTGTTCGCCCCCCCCCCAAGCTTTACTTAGAAAGCTTGTAATCCAAGCTTTCTAAGTAAACTAAGAAGTAAAAATCTATCTAGGCATTCAATACCCAGACAAGCACTAACCTTAAGTCTAAAAGCATTCATGCGAATTTTGTGATAACTTTAACAAGTTATAAGCTATGCATTAGCTTTACTTTCGATGCAGTCTCTGGATGTGTTAGCCGCCATACTATGTTACCTTATTCTATTAAGGGTAACATTGCCAATATTGCCAAACAGTACGCTTCATAATTAAATTAGCAGTATAACAGACTTACATTATAGCACTAAGAAGGTTCGAAAGGTGTAATCAAATGGGGGCTGCTACACGTTTACAAAATGTTATAAACTGCTTTTTTGCCTATACAACCAAAAACGGAGCTCTATAGAAGTGAAGGCACAGGCACTATATGATATAGTCCAGGGGGTGCTAAATAATAACCTTAATGTATATAAATATAGTACCTCTACCCCCTGGCACACAAAGGAAAGCTGTAGTGAGCAGGTCTTGTATTATATAATCTCTGGGGCTGCCAAAATTCATTACATATGCACAAATATGGTAAAACTGCATTTTACCCCAGGTCGTTTACAAACTGAGTGCTGTGAAACTGAAAGCAACATTTTGCAGGGGTTTAATGATATTTTTACTGGTGCTGCTGATTGCAACCCAAGTATATATACATACTGTAGAACTGTATCTGCCCCAGGGGCACCAAGGAAGTAAAGCATAGTGAACCAGCCTTATATGATTAAAAAAGGGGGTTGATAAATTACATTCATATCTGCAAATATGGCAAAACTCTATCTGCCCCGGATATATATAAATTAGGCTCTGTGGGACCTACCGGGTGCTGTTGCTATGTGATATATTACACACACACACACGTATATATATATATATGTATTTATATATATATATATATTCATACATAAATACCGTAAACTACGTTACATCTGTTCCAAGCTACAATAAGCAGGCTCTGTATTGCATCATTTCCTATTGGTACATCCAAACCTACTAGGCATACTAACAGAGGATTTTACTGTATGTAGGTTCCATCCACAGTGGCAACACTGCCCCCTGAACACCTGGAAAAATCAAGGAAAAGCTACTTTTTCCCCAAATAGCATATGAGCCAAGCAAACTGCTGTTAAAGTTGAAGCTACTGTGTGCAGACTCCCCATGATACACTCACAGGGGCAACTGTACTGTAATCCCTCTATCTACCTATATATAAACACAGTAAAGCTACTTCTGCCTAAGGCACACCAAACAAATGAAAAGGAGTCTATAGTCTCTATAGGATATAACAGGGGCAGCAGGAATGATGTCCCAATACATATATAGCTAGTGTAGAAGCTCTGCACGGACAAATCATACAGAGATTAATTTAGGGACTTAATAAACCCAGTAAAATTTGAGGTCAGAAGCGGGCTGCTTGATCAACTATATCTATGGATATACTATATCATAGGTAGGCATAATAAAGCAAAGGCCAGGTCAGTAACTGTATTTAGGCTTTGCACCTATTCCTGACTGAGTCTCACAGCTCTCTCTGTATACTCCAACTGTAACTCTCTCTGTATACTCCAACTATAACTCTCTCTGTATACTCCAACTATAACTCTCTCTGTATACTCCAACTATAACTCTCTCTGTATACTCCAACTATAACTCTCTCTGTATACTCCAACTATAACTCTCTCTGTATACTCCAACTATAACTCTCTCTGTATACTCCAACTATAACTCTCTCTGTATACTCCAACTATAACTCTCTCTGTATACTCTAGTTACAGCTCTCTATATACTGGAATGAGTTGCAGTAGCAGCAGCTCAGTGTCACCGCCTGGATTTCTATACAATACAGAGGATACTTTTTGGGCCTAGGCTGATTACCATGCTGCCTGAGTGGCTACAGTGAGATTAATTGCTCTAAAACAGTTAATATACAGCAAAAGACTACAAGCAGCCTGCCCAAATAGTTCTACCCCCAAAGCCAGCAGTATAGTGAGGAGTTAGTGTGTATATACTGCAGCTAATAACATTATATTACAGAGAGAGCTCTACCTCATGTTTCTACCTGCTCAGAAGATAAGGAAGTGAGTGCTTTTCTGACATCACATCCCTCTCTTTCTCCGCCCCTCCCCAGGCCAGCCTTCTCCTACCTTAACTCTTTCCTTCTCACCTAATCACAGTTGCACCTGGTTCTGCCAATCTCTAAACATAAACCAGTGTAATCTGGCTGCTGGTTATTCGGATCCCTTGTCATGCAGCCCCTACGCTTATATCTCCAGGGCTTTCCTTTCTCTGCACTAGAGATGCAACACCACCTCCTTGACCCTCTCTGGTGCGATAAAATGAAGCACAGGGGGAGCAAGGGGGGTGGCAAGGACCCCTGAGGCAGCATTGAGGGCTTAAGTGAGTGTTCTTTTCCCTTGGAACATCCCCCATACATGCCACTGGCAAAAATGTAGTGATTTTTCTCACTGTGGGTTTCCTAACATATTGTCACCTCCAGTGACAATACAAATGTTGGATTTTTTTTTCTTAAGATCCTTAAATCTATAAAAGAGCCACTAACTTTCACTAGTCTCATAGCAGGTTAATGCTCTTTACACCTGTCTGTGTTTGGTTGCACACTTTAGCAATTAAGCAAGAGGAAGAAAGCAAATGTCCATTTAGTCAGGCAGACATCACTAGCTAAAATTGCATTTCAGGCTTGCCACCAGGCATTGTGTCCTTGAACAATCAGACCTTCTATGGGGCACAGCTCCTCTTTATAACCCTTTCACTTTTGGATCGCACTGCCCTCAACAAAACCTGCATCTTTTGTGAACTATCCGAGCCGCATGAAAGCCAGCAAATGAGCATGATAGAGTATGGCAGCATCTTATTATTTTGTCTTTTATTGCACTGTGATGTGCCTGGAACAGTCTAGTTCACCTAGTTGATGCTTTCCTATACTTGCATGGACCCCTTTTTTGGTTTGAACATTTCTCTGATTTGTAACTGTAATAGCTGCTCCTTTAACCTTAAAGGAATACTGTCATGGGAAAAAAATTTTCATTTTAACACAAACAGATTTTTTTTATCTTTAATTTGAAATTCACATGGGGCTAGCCATATTCTTCATTTCCCAGGGTCCCACAACCTGTGGTCTGCTAATTTTCAGTCACACTTTACTGCTGAGCTGCAAGCTGGAGTAATATCACCCCCCCCCAGCAGAACAATGGGAAGGGAGCAAGATAGCAGCTCCCAGTAGATATCAGAATAGCACTCAATAGTAAGAAATCCAAGTCCAGCTTGGGACTCCTCCAGTTACATGGGAGTAGGAGAAACAATAGGTTACCTGAAAGCAGTTCTAATGTGTAGCGCTGGCTCCTTCTGAAAGCTCAGACTCAGGCACAATGCACTAAGATGACACCTACACACCAATATTACAGCTATAATACATTTGTTGGTTCAAGAATAACATTTTTAATTTGCTGTGTAATTTAGAAATAAAAAGCATACCATAAAATCATGACAGTATCCCTTTGATTTAATTTAGAGAATGTATCCATGGTTCACAATATAGCTAGCATAACCCTGGCTAATATGCTTGGATCTGTCCCTTAAATTGAAAAAAGTGGAAAAGGTTATTCTCTGTTAGAGCAGTAACAATATGGAATTTGTTGGCAGGGAACATTTGGCAGAAACAGTTAATAACTCAAAGAACTTGGCTAACTTTTTATGGGGGGGAACCAGCATATCTAGCACTACAGTAATTATACATGGCTCGTATATGGTTCCAGAACGAAACCCAAATGGAAAGTTAACAAACAAAAGGCCAGATTAAATTTGATGAGGAAATAAAATCCAGTTCTGCATTTCCTCAAAGACTTTGTTGAGTTTTCAAGAGATGGACCATGAAGATAAGTGGTTCACTTTGAATTGAAAGTGGCCCAAAGGGGATACTGGATACACCTGTCCAGTGCCTTATATTACATCTCATTAAGGTGGGATCTTACTTCTAAGGATCCTGCACAATGTGTTTAACCTGTGAAAATTGACTGCAAAGTATTGTCTTCTCGAAAGGTCAGGGAAATAACTCAAAGCAGCAATAAATCTGTTACTTTAAAATAAATATTAGTTACCAGATATGTACCCTTACTTTTAACATAACATAAAGAAAGGAAACATGATGTGAACTGACTTGTAAAGAAAACGTAATATTAGAAATACTCATTAATAAATGTAACCCTGCCAGAGGACAAACATGTCATCACTGTATCGCCACTAAGCCAAACAACGGTCGGTTAGAGTCCTTGAGCTGCAGTGACCCTGAGTCCTGCAAAGCATGGTCTATAGCAGATGGCTTTAAAGGGGAACTTTGGCTTCTGACTTAAATTTGTTAAACAGCCCCACACAGCACAGAAACCCATAATATACCTATCACTATAATCTGTTACTTCAGAAAGTATGAATAAATACCACCTGAAAATCAGTTCTTCTCTGCATCATTGAAATCCATGCAGGGAAGGAGGGACTAAAACACTGATGTTACACAGATACAGGCAGCATGCATGAACTACATAACCCACTTGACATTTTGTGTCAATTACTGATACATTTTTTTTTGAGTCTCAAAGCAGTCAGCAAGATCAGCAGGGCAACAAGGGGCCAGGCTTAGATAACTGTTCCAGACCATACTATTACATTGAAAATCATGAAAAGGCTGCATATTTTTTTTATTTGATGCATATTGCAAACTTGCAATACGTTTACTTAATGAAAAGCTTAAATTGTGCTTGGTGGAGTTCCCCTTTAAATAATAATGCTGTTTCCAAAGAAACAGTATATATCACAACCCAATGTCTAAAATGACTTGTTGTTGATAGAAAATCATAGCAGTTTTCATTCCAAACCCACCCTTAGTATTCTGTAACTAATATTAACTGCTTGACCTATGGACAGTAACATATATACAGTATATATAGGAACTGAGAGAGAGAAGGAGAGAGGAAAGAGAAGAAACTGTTTAGGTTTCCAGACATTTAGAACTTGTCTTTTACAAAGTCTGTTAGTGTATGAACGAAGTACTACGGAACAACCTGTTGAGATAAATTTTTACTGTGCAAGTTACTGACAAGAACTGGTTGTGAGATAGAACACTAGATCTGGATGCAGTGTGCCTTTCTGATTTGCTGTACAAGCTCTGATCTTGATAAGAGCTCACTAACATCTGTCTCAGTTAAGTCAGGAAAGCAGAAGGTGGTGCACTCAAAGTTAAAAAAAAAAAAAAGTAATGGAAAGAACCTTTCTTACTCGTGAGCCACAGTCAAATGTAAAAAGACTTGGAGAGCAACACAAGCACCATAAAAGTTCATGGAGGAGCCAAATAAGGGCTGTGATTGGCTATTAGGCAGCCTCTATGCACACTTTCAGCTTACAGGGGCTTTATTTGGTAGAAAATCTTGTTTTTATTCAACCAAAACTTGCCACCAAGTCAGGAATTCAAAAATAACTACCTGGTTTGGGGCCACTGAGAACAACATCCAAGGGGTTGGGGAGCAACATGTTGCCCCTAAGTCACTGGTTGGGGATCACTGATGGATCACTGATATCATGATGCAGAGATGCACTCAGGGACTACATAATAAGTGTGAAAAAATCAAAGGTTTATTATTAACGTTTTGGTCCCACTAGGAGACCTATTTCAAGACATGCAAAAACGAACCATTAAAAAACGTCTTCTAGTGGGACCGAAACATTGATAATGTTAATGATGTTAGTGAGCTCAGACTTTGTAAAAGACAAGTTCTCAAAGTGATTTATGTTGACTGCCTACAGATATGGGATCCCTTATCCAGAAAACTCTGAAATACTGGATGGCCAGATCCCCTTGAGTTCATTTTGAGCAAATAATAGTAATTTGAACTAAGCTGCATAAATCCACATTTGGTTTATTTAAAATGTAAATAATGCAGCAGTGTTTCTGGTAGAACCATAAATGATGAGACAAAAGTGCCTAGTTGTATTACTAGGGGGTCACACAAGCAAGGAGTATGTTATTGTTGGTATAATAACCTAATAGCTAACAGTGGCTTTCAGGAGCAGCACAAACCACGTACATAAGGGTTGAACTGGTGGGATCACATGTGATAAAAATAGACCAATAGACAAATTGTACCAGCCTTTTTATTCCTTTTGGTTGTCCATTGACCATTATTTACATGTGCTCAGCTGTGGTGTAATTGTTTTATTGTTTCAAAGCCACAGGTTGACCCCCAAGGGTATGTCAAATCGATTTATTCACATTAAGTTTCTTGTCTGCAACCTGATTGAGCCATGTGTGGACAAATTAGAAGTTGAGATGTTTTTTTTTTCATAGAAGTGCAATGATTGTTATTTGAAAAGGTTTAGTATAGCTGTCATCTTAGTATATTTACTAATACAGGCACATGCATTGGGGAATGCTGCTATACAAGCACTTGAATGCCGAATTGGAATTCAGCATTCTTATAGCTTTTGAGGGGCACTTGGAGTTGTATTTTAGCCACACTGCTAGTATATATTGCCTTGTACATGGACAGTGTTTTATGCATACCATTTATGTGTAGCCCTATTGTACAGTGCTTTGGAATATGCACATGATGCCTAAAATTGAATGATAAACAGAATAATGGAAAATCAGTAAAACAAATTATTCCTAGGTGTGTGGCTGGAATGCCGATTGCCGATGAACTAAACAGTGTCCCCCTTGTTCTTGGAATGCACTGGGATTTCAATTCAGGGTGAAAGAGCGTAATTCAAGGCAGGAAATAGATATTCTCCGACCCTAGCTGTATGACATTCGTGTGCCAGATTTGGGTTTAATTTGGCAGGTCCTCTGGCAGAGGCTGAGGTCTGAGTTGCTGAGGTGGTAGGTTAAGCTACTTTGGGCAAGCTCCACTGTCTGCGAGACCATCAGCTTTTCAGGGCAGAGGAATAGATGACGCACTTACTGTATTTAAGCAGCTTCACGGAAGTAGATCTATTTAATGGTTTCCAGAAATATTTATGGGGTATGTAATAAAGATGCAAACTTTGCACCAGATCTAGTTGCCTGTAGAATTTATCAGGTTAAAGGGGATGTTCACCTTTTGCAAAGTTCTACTGAAATGTTAGGGCTCTGCAACATTTCCAAATATTCTTATTAAGCAGAAATTGATGGTTTTTGTTTTAATAGTAATCAAAGAGGGAGCTTACGCAGACTCCATGTGACGTGCTTATGCAGAGATCACAGTTAATGAATCTTGTGTTTGAACAGAGCCAACATTCTTCACTACTGTGCATGCCTGAACGGCATTCCTTCACTTAGAGCTGATCATATTGGCTGCCAGGTCATGATGCAGGGGCCACACATGTGCAGAAGGGAAAAAAACAGGTGCCCTCTTTCCTGAAGTGTCTTACCTGCTGCTCATCTCTCAATTTATGGTGTAGGAGGGAGTCGGAGACCCCGTTCACCAGAGGGAGAATGAGTAAGGGTTCTGCTTAATAAAAGCATTTAAAGGGGACCTGTCACCTTAAGAAATAACTCCAAATTTTTTTATATCATGTTAGTTGAGAAAAATGAACTTCATTTACACTATATAAATAATATAAATCTTGTTTCCTTCAGTCTTGGAGTTACACAATAACAGAAAGCAGGTGGGTGCCATTTTGTGGACGCTGTTAGTAAGGCAAGCTTTGTATCACCCCAAAATCTTGTTTATGTGATATAATGAAGGACCAAATGCCCATAACCATGCACTGGCTACATAATTAGATGATGAGTTGGGAGGGGAAACGTGAGAAGTGCAGTGAGATCTAGGTAGTGCTGAATGGAAAGCTAAAGTTATTGTCTGCCCCGCCTCTATGCCTAAGGCATAGAGGTGGGGCAAGCAATATATGATTGACAGCTGTGATTTTGAAATGCCTTTATTATGGGTTTGGATGTGTTATAAAAAAAAAAAAAGAAATTTGGGTTTCATGTTTAACTTGAAAAAGACTTTTATTATACAGCTTTTATGTCTTGGGTGATAGGTCCCCTTTAAGAAAGTGCTTCTTTTGCAAAGTTTTTACTCTTTGGTGAATATCCCTTTTAAAATGCTTCTGAATGCTTCTGTTTTCTAGATCTATTGCTAGCTTTTATATATTATCCCCATACTGTATATAGGGCTTTTTAAAATTTGATACTCAGTTATACTTTATAATGAAAATTATTCATTTGCTTTGCTAAACCAGTTATTGTTATTGATTGCTTGAACAAAAATGTTTTCTTTGAAGCTAAAGCCTTGAGTTTTTAAGTGCATATTGCTTGTAATTGCATTGAAATGTGCGCAGTGGAAGGAGTTCTTGGTTTCAGGGCCATTCTGTTTGATTGAACATCGATACATATTCCTGACTTGAACCTTAGACCTAATTTCTAGAAATCTTTGCAGCCCCTACATGGCTGGTTTAAGCCAATGAGAAATAAGGGTCAACTTAAACTTTGGCTTTGGCTATGACAGTAGAGTATCCTGTTTAAATTATTATGGTCATAGAGACTGTAGGCATGCTGCAGAAGCTGGCTAAAACCTTTGGGATATGTCTTAAGAACAAATCTTGTGACTTACAACTGGTGGGGAGTTCTGGTACAGCAGCTGGAATAAAACACTTTATTTAAATTATTTCAGGGTAAGCACCAAATCAAGAAAGTCATAGCAGCCAATGAGGTGTTGCCTTTTAAACAAGTGACTGGTAAATATCTTCTGTTGATTTTTAGCTTTGGGTTACTAGAGCTGTTGCAAATTTTATCACCATAACATAAGATCCAAGGAGACTGGAAAGCTGGAGAATGACTTGGATCAGACGATGAAGTGAAAAAGGAAAAAGTACTGAGTTTCATTGTTCTTCACTATAACTAACTGCAACTTTCTGGGTGGAAGAAGTGCGGTTTCTATTGCCAGACATAAGGTTTGACAATGAAAAGGTTAACAAAACCTCCTTCAAGTCGAGAGCTATACCCTTGAGCAGCTCCTGCCTTGACCTTTACATCTCATGCTTGCCTTGTATGTCTCCTTGCTGTTATGTCTACAAGCACATCTCTGATTTTTTTATTTATCTTTTGGGTCTGCGAGCTCTTTTTGTGTCACTTTACCCACATCCTACTCATTTCTCACCTCCACCTCACATCTGCAGCACTGCTGGCTGCAAAGAACCCTCCAAGCTTCAGATTAAGCATGCAGTCCCACAATGCTATAAAAAAGATCTAAAGAATGGCTCTTAAAAAATGTATCCCTCCTTAAATAATCCCTAAATGGCTGATGGTTTGCAATGGCTAGTTTGCAGTTGTCAAGCACTATATATTGCTAAATTTACAATACTGTGCGTTTGTATGCTAGTTGCTTCATGTACTAGATCCTTTTTCCATTGCTGTATGATGTTGTAGGCCCATATAGGTTCATACACAAGTTTTCTACGCTATCTGTGTTCGGCTGCACCTGGGTGTGGGTCCCAAGACCAGTTATTACTATTACCCCAGTTGAATACCAAGGAAACAGGGCTCAATAATGCTAGGTGGATCAGAAGCCTCAAGTGAAACAAATACAAAGATAATAATGCTTAAAAAAAGCGATAAAACTACAGTATTTACCCTGGAACAGTCTTGATGTTTTTAGACAATGTGACTGGAAGGTAAGGAGTGTGAAGAAAAAGATTGCTGACTGGAGTCTGCTGGAAATTAGCATGTGCAGCATATTTTATGTTCATGCAAGATAAGGGATCTGCTAAATTTATAACAGCCTACTTTCTATATACTGCTCATTGCAGAATTAACCCCCATTGAAGCCGTCCTTGGTGAAATTGTTCCATCACAAGCTATTTTCTTGATGAGGAACCCAACTTATGCCTTAGATATAGAGTTAATTACTGTAAGATCTGTTGCATACATATGAAAGCAATTAAAATGCATCTTCTGTGATTTGTACAGTTTTGCCCTGTCCAGAAACCCAAAGTGACCTGTCTGAAGTTTGCTTTGATCTACTTGATCTTGCAGACAAGAAATATGTGTATTTGAGTAGTTGCTGTAGTTTACAGTATAGGGGTATGTTTGCACCATGCCACCTAAAACCCACATATTTCTTTGCTTTTCCTTAATTCACAATCATCTGCCAGTAGTGTTAACCTCTTTGCAGGTTAATCACCCGCAGCAGCCCATCTTGTAGCACTAGGTTTGATTCCATCAAGGAAACTGTTTCAAGGAGTTTGTATTTCTCCCAAGTCCGTAGGGTTCCTCTTGGTACCTGTTTCCTCCCATATCCCACAAAAAAACAGACAGGTTAATTGTTTTTTCCTGATAAAACTGACCTCAGTGTATATGAATGGAATAGAGACCTTAGATTGTAAGCTCCACTGAGGCAGGGATTGATTTATAATCTCTGTAAAGCAATGCATAAAATGTCATAGCTATATAAAAAAAGAATAATAATTATGGGTGGATCCTTTGCATGGTTTTCCCTTGTCATAAAACCTAAATTCCTGGCTTTTTAACTTTTTAAAACAACGTTGTTATAGCTGTATTTAGTACAATATTGGTACAGGATCTGGAAGAATGATGGCAGTAGCTGTGATCCACCCCAGGCAAGACACTCCAAAACTCCATTTGACTAGACACTTTATATTTGTTCTGTTGCTTTTAATACATTCTCCCAGTTACGGCAGCCAGAATTTCTGCTCATTTGGGCTCTGGTTACATATTAAGGAGTGTTGTACTTCAGGCCAGGCTGCAGTGTTTTTTTTTCTTTTTGTTTGTAGTTAATGTCATTAAAAGAAAAAAAGAAAATGTGTAGCGGCTACTGTGTAGTTTTACAGTACTGGGCCATAAACATAACTATAACTAGTCTAATAAATTTAAAATAGTCACATGAAAGAGAACTGGTATGTTTCTGCTTTCCACTTTATTGGGCTGAGAACATTTTGGCTGAGCAGAGAACCAGAACATGAAACTGCTGCCAGGAAAAAACACAAATGTAGAAGACACTGGGTCTTCTATCTGAATGTCTCAGGTAAAGTACATTGGTGGAGAAAGAGTCCAAAAGCGGGCTTTCTCTCTCCTGTTCATGAAAACTGGTCTAGGTTGTCATGTTAAGTAAGAACTATTAGTAGTATTTGTACAGATGGGAAACAGGTGCAAAGATTGCTCCATTTGTAGTGATCTGTGGCTCCCATATAGCAAATACCTGATTGGCTGCTGATTCAAAGCAGATATCTGATTGGGTGCTATGGTTCACTAGACCTGGAGCCAAATGCACCTGTCAATACATTACGCAACGTACATGTATCCTTCCTGCACACAATACTTGCCTCACACATGTTGGTTTGTGGCCTTTAAATTCAAATATGTGGGAAACATGTGCAAATCCAACTGATTTATTGCATTATTGCATTGCCCAGTGTGTGCTGCCTTCTGGTGCATTGGCAAGTACATCAGGCAGATGGCAAACCCAGGGGGCTATATTGAATTGTGGATGAAATGTGCCCACAGAATTTTAACACTGACTGGAGGGTAACTGCATCCATATGGGGTCATTGCCCTTCCGGCATTGAAATGTGTTTGCTCTGCAGCCAGATTCCAGTACAAAGTGAATCTGTTGTAGTTGTCTTTCGCCAGGCGTATTTATAAAAGCACCAAAGCGCAGGGCACGCAAGGCAGAATAAAAACCACCTGTTTCTTTAAGTATTCCGTGTCAGGCAAGGATAGGCACCCTTGAGCAATCCAGCTGTTGTGGCACGAAACTGTAACCATCCGTCCATTAGCAATGCTGGCACAGGTATTCCAATCATTGGATCTGAGTAACAGCGCCAAAGGTTGCCTATTGGTGATTGAGGCTTTTACTGTGTTTTTTTAAGCAATTATCTGGGAGCGGTATATATTAAGCTAGTGATTTTAATTAAATTTTGGATTTGCTGCCAGCATTTGTTTTGAATTAACTGATGTCACATTTCAGCTTTGTTTGAAGGGTAGCGTAACACATAATTGCCAAGCGTCCCTACATTCAGGGACTGTCCCCTAGTTTTCTCACTCTGCCTTAAACATTTTTTGCCCCTGACACTGGGTTTTTAAAGCTGACCAACCTTACAGAGGTATTTAAAGGATCTTATGGCTAGATATCAGTTATCAGTGCCTGCTCTAACCTTATAGCGTTAAGGTATAGAAAAGGAGAACCTAAACAATCATTGTTTGCTATAATAATAAATAACAATCATAAAATACAGTAATCATAATTTTATTATAGTTATAATGTATATTATAATGTAGAATTAAGCATGCTATCTATAATGGATTTGGCACATCACACCCTTTTTTGCATGCATTTCTAGTGCATTTCACAGTGGCAAAGTGTCCCTGGAAAGATGTTGGTGCCTGCTAAACACAAGGTTCACAGTATCTCCCATATAGATAAGGGATGAGCTGACTGCTCTAGTTTAATCCTACTTTCGGTTTATATTAGTAACAGATTCAAACACTAAATCTCATTGCTTAAAGGTTTCAGTATGCCGTTGTCGTTCGTTTTTGTAAAAGATCTCCCTCGTCTGCAGTGTTCTTGGACCCAACTGCGGCACCATACTAGAAGGGCGGATATTGCTGAGGCTTGCTGTTCTACACATTACAGGCTTTATTGAGCAAATCAAGTACATTAGCACCTTGCTGCCCATTAGAGCCTGTAATAGACAGATGTGGTCCAGGACAGCAAATTTAAGCAGAACCCAACCTGCTAGCGTGTTGCAGTGGTACCTTACATAGTCGTTCAAGTACTTTCTCTAAGTTATTTGGATTAAACCATGTATTCAAAGATTGTCCCTTCATAACTTTAGAATCAAACAGCTACTGTATCAAATACTATACAAGCAGTGCAAGCCTATACTGTATATCAGTCAGTTCAGGTGCATGCTGGACCCTGCTTTTGTTTTACTACAGCCATTTTTCTTCATCTAGACGTTCTTGTTACTAATCAACCCTACATATTTGGTATTTGACAGACTTCTTCTCTTAATGGTTAATTCCAAAGGTAAAACCTTACACTGACCTATTATCAAAATCTTTCAGTAGATTCAGTTTTATGGTACACAAGTCTTTCTTTGGAATCCAAGCAATTGCAGTAATACTGTAGCTTTGAGTGCAAGCTCCCTAAAGAGCCCGGTAATATTTTAGCTTGTCACCTGAGCGAGCAGTTTTAGTATTTGAGAAACAATACTGTAATCTGATTTATCACTTGTTTTAGAACACATACCTTGATTTGTCTTTGAGAAAATGCCTTTTTCGTTCCCCTGCTTATTTGTTCAATGTACTGATGCTTCTACAAGCTAACTAAGGAAACCATAAAATCTCTTCTAAATATACAACTACAAATTTCCCAAACTCTTCTGGTGCCAGAACGCATGTGGTCATAGTGCCACAGACTCGCTGGCACCTGGGCCATTCATGAGTATTGGAGCATTTACCTGGCCCAGACTTTACTCAACTATGGTGAATAAGGAGTTTAACACATTAGCTAGCATTCAATCAGAGTTTATTTAAAAAGATGCTAATTTTGGTTATAATAGCACTTAATCATGGGGTATCAGTCTCTCCATTCTATAGAGATAATTCTGTTCCCTGCATTGCTCTTACTGTTCAAGTACAGCCTTGGGGCCTTATTCAGAGAAAGGGTTGGCACCATCGGCATTTCCTCTGTCACCCCTGGTCACCATTCTATGTCAAACCTTTTGGAAAACAGCCATTGTCCCTAACCATTCCTGTGCCAGAAACTACATGGAATATAATTGATTCTGTGCCAGGCTGTTCAGTTACCCCCCGAGGATAAACGGACGTTATTGTCCACAAAAATGTTACGCTTCCATTCAAAGAAAGGTAGACAGGCATTGTTGTATTATTTCCCTATTCCTATTGAGAAGAATGTTGCCTTACATCCAGATTAATTAATATTATTTTAAGTAAAGCAAAATATAATAATGATATATTAAGACTGTCACCCCTTCACCTCCTAATTGTGGCTCTCTGGTCATTAAAGGGGCCAAACTATTTAGAGGAGTCAGGGGCTGTGGTGCCAGGAGGCTGCTGGCAGAATGAGAAAATCAGATGGTCCGCTTGAATGCTTTTATGGGCTGCTGTATGACGATTATTTATTTTCATTCTTTTCCAGTTTACTTTACTGTAATGGCTCATTCTGTGCCAGACACCTGCAGATCTTTCACAAGATTAAAAAAAAAATCTTAACCTCTTAGCAGCTGTACATAATAGGACAGAGACGGGAACCAGATACATATGATCAGTGACTTCACATATTCACTGGCGATGGCATCATTTTGGGTCCAAACATATAGTAGGTCATCAGACGCATGGGGGTGCTGTAAATGTTGGTGGGCAGCATGCAAGTATCCCCATAATAATTGCCATCATGTATTACTCTTCCAAAGCACCAAATCTGCCAGTTTATTTAGAAGTGAAGGGGAGCCACAACTGTTATGATCTTTATGGAATAAGTATAACAATTGCCCCTTGGTATCTATTTGGTATCTATCAATTTGGTTGATGGGCCGATCATTCGGATACCTGGAAATATCACCTTGTAAATGAGTGCCTTAAGACTTAAACAGTGCTGAACCAAGTAGATTGTCGAGTGCTGAACCAAGTAGATTTTTATTACACACCCAGTCACTTGTTTTATTTTTTTCACTGGAGTAATACTATTGAATCATGAATTTTTTTAATTGTGTCACAAATCAGGCCTGGGCTGGTAATCTTTGGATTGTGGCAAATGCCAGAGGGGCTGCTGTAAAATGCCATAGACAGTCACTGTGTAGTGGGCCGATGAGGGTTGTTTGGGCATCAAATTTGGGTACTTCAAATTCAAGGCCTAGCACAAATCATTGCCTTCAGTGGTGTTGTTTTGCAGTCTTTGGGGGAATGCCTCTTGGCAAAACAGGTAATATTACAAGTGAGAGAGCAATCAATATTTTTGTTGTAACTGCTGTAACCTTTGGACAAAGCATCTACCAACAACGAAAGATTTTTTTTTTTTTGGTGATAGTGTACTACCGTCTATTTGGGAGAGATGCTAAGAGCATCTAAGGCTTCAGAAATGCCTCTCTGAGCTGCACAAATATCGAGAAATTATTTGAAAGCACGCTGCAGTGTGTGCCCTTATTAGTTTTCATCCTTTCAGCTGACCCATATGAAGTTCTATAAGGTTAGTGCTACAAAAAGATGGTATGAATGGAATTAGTAGTGCGAGCAACATGATACCTGAGTAACAAGCTACTCTGTGGGCATTTCCTAATATATAAAACTTTGCTGAATGAAATAAATGTACAGTATGTATTGTTTCTACAAAACTTTAGTCTGGGTCTTATTGGTTTTGGGGCTGCACATTGCAGGCCCTTGATTATCACTTGGCTTGGTCACAGAGAAGTGGACCTATTTTTCTCATGGAGAGGATTGTCTTTTAATCAAAGGATTTATGCTAATAGTGTAAACCACTTAAGCGCTCAGAGAGGGGCTGCCAACCCCTCCAAGTACAGTAATTCTGGCACTGCCACTTAGCTTCTGTTTAGCAAGATGCAAAACTTCCAGCGATGAAATTCCTCAATGGTCTGGCTTGCTTACTAGCTGGGATTCACATACTGCACATAGGACACAGGTTAGATTGTTGATAGCTTGGTGATACTTAACCCCATGCTTAAGGGTTAAGCATGCTTAACCCCAAATGACAAACCAATTGGAGGCACCTCCTAATGAACTAAACTTTCCTGTCCAACTACAATTTAGTGTAAAGAAACATTTCTTTAAAAATAAATTTAAAAAACTGTATATTTTAGGCACAATATTTGGGTCCAGCTCTAGAAAGCTGAATTGGTAGAATGGCAGGGAGCAATATCAGCATTTACCCTAGTAAACAAAATAGGTGTGCAAATAGGTGTGCGCCGAATTCATAATTTTTGGACAATTGCCAAATCCTTCATGTGGGTGTGGGCGAATACCAAACCTAAAAAAACTAATTTGCCTATTCAAATTTGAGAAAGATAAATTAAAATGCCTCATTGTTGAGCATTTGGCAGTCTAGAGCTTTAAAGTACATTATCAGATCCCCCATGCTCAATCTATTAGGGGGCTGCCATATATGTGCAGCAGGAGTCTGTTACCATTAGAAGCTATAACCGACAGGCTGAGAAGGGACAGCCAGGTTGGCAAAACAGTCAGATTTAGGTAAAAATTACTTACAGAAACAGCCCTATCAGTGAAAAACGATCAGCATGACCTATAGGTAACTATTAATGTACATTCATTATTTAAAGCAGGGGTCCCCAACCACCGGGCCATGGGCTGTGCTGAACCGGGCCACCTCTGCTCCCAATTACTTGTGATCCCAACTCCCTGATGCGTTACACAGCCATGACAATAGCTATGCGAAGCCCAGGAAGCTTTCTACTGATTACAACAAGGACCAAAGTAATTTATTAAGCTGTATGTAATAATAATATTAATAGTAAAGTACATAATATAAAATTTAACTAGCACTAGTTGCGCCGCACCCCCCATCCCTGGTCCTTGGAAAAATTGTCTTGCTTGAAACCGGTCCGTGGTGCAAAAAAGGTTGGGAACCACTGATTTAAAGAGTAGTTTTTTGTGTCAATATCACTTTATTTGGTTCAGATTAACATAGTATTCTCCCAATATTTGCTAGAATTTGGACAAATGCTAAACCAAATCCTGGATTCAGTGCATTCCCTGGAACATGAATTGCTGCAGACTGCATTATTTTCTTGGAATTGCATTTTTCCTTGGGGGGGGGGGTTGGGTGGGCTTTTCATTCTAATTATCAGTATTTAAATTTCTCTGAGTATTACAGAAAGAATAAAAATCACTGTAGCTCAGAAATTTTCTTCCACCGTGAAAGTCTTCCAGGCAAATACAGCAGGAAAGTCCAAAGTCTCTCTTGGCGTATATATCACAAGCAGCAGAGGCACAATCCACTTTCTGAATCTTTATGAGCTAGAAGTGAAGATTAAATTGCTCATGAAAACAGATCAGTACTTGATACACATTTACCCAGCAGGATACATTTTTCCTCGTAGATGTCTACAGTTTGCGGCTTCTTTCAGTGGCGAGTGATTGAGTTACCGTGGAATATTATGCGTCCTAGTGGACTCACAAACCTGCAGGGACATATAATGAGTTTAATATATACATGCTGTGCTTCCATGTGCCGTGTTGCACCAAGGGTTAATGATGCCACTAGAGGGATACCTGTAATAGAAACCGCTTAAGCCTTGAACTATTTGGCAATCAACTGTTCACGGTGGTAATTTGTGTATTGTGCCAAACATGGCAAAGCTGTAATTATCAGGGAGGAAATGCTGCAACTGAGCATGATGTTAATTAGCTGTGATTGGATCTGAAAGCCTGTTGAATAGCATCTTCCAGTTATCATTAGGGATGAATAAGTGGCTTGCAAGCATCAGGCGTGCAGCGAAGGGTGTGCTGTTTTGGTGCCACTGATTTATTTGGAAAATACCCTTTTGAGAAAATAACCTGGTTTTTAAAAGCTCTCCAGCAAGGTGACTCTGAGATTTAAGCACAACCGTAGAGCCAAAAACTAATGTCCAAATGCACTTTGAGGCCCACAAATCACCCCAGGCCTCTGCAAACATTAAAATGTTACTCATTACAGCTTGGCAATGCCTGCAGTGATTTACATTCGTTTTTCCCGTCATTTCGCTGTCTTCAGACGTCTTTCTTATAAAAGAGATACGGGAGGTTATGCTAAGTACTGCCTTAATTTGAATTACTGGTGAACTTCTAGTGGCTTTAATACCTGTTTTGTTGCTAGAACTGGAAAAAAAATACTGAATTAATATAAATCTCAGAAATATTTAGTGGGGTTTGCATACCTAAAAGCACATTTTACTAACCAGTTATGAAGTTTGAGGACAGTAAATGTTTCATATGTGTACTTTTACCAAAGCCAAGCAAAGCAAGCATTTGTGTTGATCTAGCCACTAGAGGGCAACTTTTCTTTGAAAAATGTTTTTTATATAAGCGTCATAGGTATCGGTATGGCATCCTCCACAGAGGTACCACCTGGCTGGCATTTTACTGGCCTGGCAGGTAAAAATGATGCTTGATGTTATCAATAGGGAAAAAAACCAAAAAATATGTGAATGTTAGATTTTGAGAAAAGTTAGCAACCCTACCTCCACTTATGAACACTAATATATAGATGGAAAGGTCAGAATGTAATAATAATAATAACAAACCACTACTAAGCATTCTTAAACAAATAAAGTAAATACAATACCTAATTAATGATGGAGTATTTGGGAATTCAAGTAAGAACAGCGACACCCAATGTAACTTCAAATAATCAAGTAGTCAGCAGTTATACCCTCTTGGTTTGGTTCCTTGGATCTTGGAAACGTAGCTGAGTTTAGGGAGTTTAAGACGAAACACTACTGCTCTTGAGAGAATGTTCTGCCTAATTCTTATTTTTTCACTGTTGCATATGTTTTGGAGGTTGTCCAGGAGGGAGGTTGTCGGTACGAGTTGCCACCTGAAAGTTCTAAGTGTTTATAATTCTTGAATTTTGCCTTTCTAACCTGTTAATTAATCTTGAGCCTTATTACTAGGATGAGACACCCCAGCTAAAGATAGCAGGTTCATTTGGGCCTGGATTTTCTTTTATTATAATTATGTATGTTTATTTTTTTTTATTAAACATTTATCCTGTTCATTTTCCAGTTCGTTATTGACACCATAGTGCAGTTTCTAGGGACAGTGACCATAGCAAAGTAAATAAAATAACCACAAATATAACCAAGATCAAATTGTCTTAGAATACAATAGAATACAATAGTACAAAATACTGAAATTTTATGTGAACGTGAAGACAACATGGAGTTTGCAGTCGGATTTTTGTTGGATTGTGAAGAAGAGAATCAAATATGTGATCCTAGAGTGATGCATCCTTGAGTTTTCAAGGAAAGATCAACTCTAGAGGGATTATCAGAGGAGGAAATAGTGAGGCGCTATAGGTTAAATAGAGCAGCAATATATGGCCTGTATGAGGTACTGGAGCCTTATCTGCAGCCACTAACACAGAAGCCATGCTGTTCCTGGCACTGTCAAAAAATATGTAACCGCAAGATAAAAAATGACAATAAAATCGCTTCTTAAGTCAGACAAGTGTCCTTTTTATGATCGATCGTTAATTCTCCAAATATAAGAAGTGATAATATTTTTAACGCATGCTAAAATAACCTTTTGTGAATCGGCCCCAAGGCCTTAACCCAATACTTTTTTTTAACAGGTCATGGTATTCTCCGGTGGCTTTTAATACCTTAAAAGTGTAAAGTGTAGAGAACGCTATTTCTTATGATTCTTTAGTATTTCTTTAGTATTACTTAAGTTCCAGTAAAAAGTGCACCGTAATTGACATCACCAATATGATCAGATACATCAAGTACATAATCATCTACATTATTAAGGGATGCTCATATGAATTCTAGCACATTTTGATACTTAAGGCTAACTTTCCATTGTACAGGTGTGTTAGTACAGGTATGGGATCCCTTATCCGGAAACCCGTTATCCAGAAAGCTCCGAATTATGGAATGCCCGTCTTCCATAGACTCCATTTTAATCAAATAATTCAGAATTTTAAAACTGATTTCCCTTTTCTCTGTAGTAATAAAACAGTACCTTGTAATTGATCCCAACTAAGATACAAATAATCCTTATTGGATGCAAAACAATCCTATTGGATTTAATTGCAGTTTTATTGATTCTTTGGTAGACTTAAGGTATGGAGATCCAAATTACGGAAAGACCCCTTATTCGGAATACCCTTGGTCCCGAGCATTCTGGATAACGGGTCTTATACCTGTACCTATTTTGAAATAAACTTTTGTTGGAACAGGAGTTTAGTTTTAATGCATCTTTGTCCGAAATGGTCTATAAAATAAATGTGCTGTAGCCATTAGTTTAGGTCTTTATATTAACATTATGTTGTCAACACTTTCAAGAGCCTACTTTTTCCATTCTTACAGGCTAGAAGGAGGCAGAGATCACCTGCTGCCCATTGATTATTACTTCCCACCGCAAAAAACCTGTCTGATCTGTGGAGATGAGGCTTCTGGCTGCCACTATGGGGCCCTGACGTGTGGCAGCTGCAAAGTCTTCTTTAAGAGAGCAGCTGAAGGTAATTTCTTTTTTTTTTTAGAAACACATTTATTCCCACAGTGTATTCACAGTTGATAACTACAAACAGTAAAAAAAAAAAAAAAAAAAAAAAAATATATATATATATATATATATATATATTAATTTTGAAACATTGTTTCTTATTTAGCTTGCACATAAATATACATACAGATGCAGCAGGCTTCAAAAACATCAGGCACCTCAGAGCATTATTTTTACACTGGCATCTAAGGGTAAGGGTGCATCACTATAAGCAGCTGCTTACAAAGTACATTTATATGCAAACTGCTTTACGCCTGTTGGCACTGTGCCCTTGGTACTTCATTTGCGCTTCCTCCATCTCTATTTTTCTATGCCACCTTTTGATCTATTTAGAAATTGACATTGTGTTTTTTTAGACTTTTTTTTTGGCTAACATGCTTTTAACTTAGCAGACATCTTTATATTATTTGTAGGTCTAAATGTCAGATTCACTTATTGATTCTGCTAAGAGGGTATTTATTCTATTTTCCTCCCACTTGTAGTTGGTGACACACAAAGCTCTGGAATCTTTGCAGTGCTACTTCCAAATTACAGGGGTGCTTTGCCTTTATGATAACTTTTAGTATGTTATTTTGTAATTGGTCTTCATTACTTGTTTATAGTTTTTGAATCATTTGACTCTTCTTCATCTTTCTAGCTTTCAAATGGGGGTCACTGACCCTGACAGCCAAAAAATCTGTTGTTCTCTGAGCTTACAATATTATTATTATTGTTACTTTTTATTCCGTCTCTTTCTAGTCATTTCTTCTATTCATATTCCAGTCTCATTCCAACCATGGCATGGTTGCTAAGGTTAATAAGACCCTAGCAACCAGATAGCTGTCAAAATTCCAAACTGCTAAACAAGAAGCAAAATAACCTGAAAAACCACAACAAAATATAAAGTAAAGGTGAACAACCCCTTTAAAGTCTTAACTTCTTGATAGTCATACGTAGGTATGCTAATAGGACTCAAGCAACAGCATTACAGATGTTTGTGGGCCAAGTAAAAAAACACTATCCAGCATAATATGTTATTGAGTGCACCTGATTATGTAATGGGAGTGAGCAAATGTGGCACCTTAGATAACACATTAGGATTTAGGCAAGAGCGTTAATCATAAATTAAAGAGCCTGTAACAATTAAACAGTTTAACATGCTCTAAGTAATGGCCATTATAAAGAATATTACCTATAAAGAATAATCAATTGTAGACAAGATGGAAATCTTGTCTCCTTTTATCCCACATTCAGAGATAGTATTACACAAAGCTACCAGCAGCTGCCTTTCTATAGTATTAACCGCTGAACCAAGTCTCGGGGCAGATAAATGTCAAGGTGGCAACCCTTCCATTTAATAAAGGTTAAGTTTTATGCAGCGTACTATTCCTGGCTGTTACGGCATTAGCCGATGATCACGGGATTGATAGAAAGTGTTTTTCATCGAACACGTTCTGTTTATAGCTGGTGTCATGAAAAGAGAACTGTTATTAAAACATTAGATTTTTGGGGTCCTTTATAGTGTCTCAGTGCTGTGGTAATGTAGAACATTGTAGTAGCTTTAGGGCACAGTACTCATGACCCATATTAAATCCATATTAAATTAAATTGCCTGTGCACTCTGTTGATTCAGGTGCTGTTACTATAGTGCGCACTTCAAACACAATATCAAGCTATAGGTCTCTCTGATATGTTTCAAGTCTTAGCAGTTTTGTTCCCCCCATCACTATAAAAGTTTTCATATAAACATTCAAGGATCCGCTGGAGAGCCAAGCAGTGCAGTAAAGTCACTACATGTTTTGAACCACATGGGTCCAAAACATGTAAATTGCACCAAAGGAAGGATTCTGCTATTTAAACACATTGGTCATTTATGTGATAGGTGGACAGATTTTAAACATATATATTATTGGAAATCTGCCAGATCCCAGAGCAGTTTAGAAGACCCTTCATGTTGAGAATATGGACAGCAGTTGGGTACATGTGGCAGGACTTTTTATCATGCTGTAGCATGAAATTAGAGAGTGAGAACTATAGGAATATCTTACTTTATATTTAAAGTTCTTGTTAGTTGTAGATTGTGTATTGCTTCTTCTGTGGAGGGAGAAGTTAGAAAATGCCTTAGCAGTGTGGAAGGAAGTGGCTTCTGTTCAGGTAGGCACATTTGGGAACCCAGAAATTCCTAAAAGCCAGATAGGTTCCACATTAGTATAAAAGAGAGGCAGGAAGAAGATTATATCAGTTTTCAGAAGATTGGGGCAAAGTGGATATTACTGGAAGCCTCTGGATTGCACATTCATAGTAGAAGGAAGTCCTGCAAATAAAGACAAATTAGCAGTAGGACTAACCCCTATGTAGCTCAGTTTATCAGTGAAAGATAGGAATAATTAGCAGAGCAGAATCCACTTGACTTTACACTATATTGTATAGTCAGAGGGTATTAATTCCCACAGAGTACTAACTTATTAAAGAGAAAATGTGTATACATTTTATGAAGAGGGTTTTGTTTTTCCATGCATTAAAGTAGCATTAAAAGAGCATTAAAAATCTGTTTAGGACCAAGGAAAATCTGTTTAAGACTAAGGAGGGAGAACACCTGTTCTAAAGCAAGTAATATAGTAGCTTTCATTGATTTTTATAAAAGCAAAGAAGGCGTATTCTTGATACATTATACATTGGCTGTCATACCAGATAGCAAAACAAGTATAACATATGCTGAAAATAAGTTTTGTTTTTTCAGTTATAAAGCAGTGACAGGGAATAGTCTTACTTTCACTGTACAACCCCACTAATTAGCGTTAGCTTAAATAGTGACAATAAGCTCAGTAACAACAAAGCCCTCTTACCCCTTTCTGTTTTGGGTTACAGATAAGCAGACGTCCATTAGGCACAGTTAAAAAAAAAAGTTCCTCTAACCTCTGAATAAATATTATAGTGAGGATAGTGTAATGCCCAGGGTAAATGAGTAAAGGTGGCCATATGCGGGCCAATAAAGCCTGCTGAACTGAGTTAGAAGCTCATTGGCCTGTGTATGGGGCCCCTATATGGTTCTTGTTTCTCTAAGTGCCTACCTAAATGGAAGCCACATCCTTCTACACATAGCTAGGGCATTTCCTAACTTCTCCCATTGTAGGAGAAATGATACCTTCTACAAAGACCTTTTTAAATATATGATATTTCCCTGATGTCACTCATGCTACAGCCCCCCCGATTTAAACTCTTTCCCATGGACCTTGCCAAATGAGCAGATCTTTACACGTTTGACCAGTTTAAGGTAGTGTAAAATAAATGGATATATATATATATACTGTATATATATACTGGAACAAGGACAACACTCCTAGGATTTAACGAATTGTGAGCAAAATATAAATGGAAAAATAGAAAGGTTTATTAGTCAACGTTTCAGTCTTACACAGAAACCTTCATGTCGAGTGAAAAAAAAAACCCTTTTGTTTGTTTTTCACTCCAGGTGAAGGTTTCTGTGTGATTTTTGCATTTACATTTTGCTCATAATTCTTTAAATCCTAGGGGTCTGATTTACTAATCCACAAATCCGAATGGGAAAAATGATGCTGGTGTGTCTGTATTGCCTTCTGGCATAACCTCAGATGACCATTGCATCACACGCAGGGGCAAAGGGCCTTCACACAGGGGAGGAGCTGTAAGAGCTATTTCAGGGCTGTAGAGAACTAGATAAGTTGAATACATCTGGCAAGAACTCAAGGCTGTCTGCTCATCAGATCCAGCCAGAATACTGGAGGCATCAGCGATTTCCTCCCCTGCTCCTGACTAAAGAGTTCAGCATTATTTAGATAGTTTGGAAGTTATGGTCTTAAAAGTTTTCAGCATTTGAACTTCTATGTCCTCCTCTGTGAGACAACACATATTATTATTAGATTCAGTTAGCTTTTTCTGTTATCTAGAACCTCAAAAAATTGTTAGCGAGCCCCTTGGCAGCCCAAGCATCATTCCTAAGGATGGAGTTCCAAGAGACAGTGGAAAAAGGTTGCAATTCCTTAGATCCAATCTTTGATGCCTTACAGTGCAGCTTGTTCATTGTTCATCTTATTTAGCTCCATTTTGTTCACCCTTTTTTGCACATTATGCTGTCTAGTTGCTATGAATCGGAGTTAGCCTACATAATTACCTCCTACTTGAAATTACATATAGGATATTGTTTTCCAGTCCCCAAGCTTGCTTGACCTGGAGACTGATTCTTGTTTAGGACAGTGGAAGGCATGGCTGCCATTGAAGTCCAACACAGGGAAAAAAATATGTAGTGCGGTACAGTAGTGCCTTTCCCTCACTAAATGTAATTGTTTTGCTACTACTGCCCTTCTACATATCTAAGGAGGAGAAGAATGAATGACAACTTTCCCGATACCAAGTACTAATGGCAATCCCCATCTTTAAGACTAGGGGGCTGATTTACTAACCCACGAATCCGACCCGAATTGGAAAAGTTCCGACTTGAAAACGAACATTTTGCGACTTTTTCGTATTTTTTGCGATTTTTTTCGGCGTCTTTACGAATTTTTCGTTACCAATACGATTTTTGCGTAAAAACGCAAGTTTTTCGTAGACATTACGAAAGTTGCGTAAAATCGCCTGATTTTTTTGTAGCGTTAAAACTTACGCGAAAAGTTGCGCCTTTTTCGTAGCGTTAAAACTTAAAAGGTGCAAAGTTTCGCGTAAGTTTTAACGCTACGAAAAAAGCGCAACTTTTTGCGCAAGTTTTAACGCTACGAAAAATCGCCAGATTTTACGCAACTTTCGTATTGGTAACGAAAAATTCGTAAAGGCGCCGAAAAAATCGCAAAAAATACGAAAAAATCGCAAAATACCGATCATTACGAAAAAAACGCAATCGGACTCATTTCGACCCGTTCGTGGGTTAGTAAATGTGCCCCTAGGGTTTCCATGGGGGATGGATCAGGATAAGGGTTCTTCCTAAAGCAAAATAGCCTACAAACGTTGAACTTTGGACATTCTTCTCAACAAATCGTCTGTGCATTTGGATCCCAGAGAATGTAGCTGAGTCAGAAGATTAAGATAAGTTTGATAGTTCTTCTAGGCTGGGTAATATGCTTGAATCCCTTCCTACTAACCTCTGACCTCTTTGAAAAGAAATGAAAGATGGCAGTGAGACCTTTGACCCTTGTTACAGAGATGAGTGGATGCAAAAACTCTGTTACAGATTCAGAATCTATTAATAAACTCAGCTCTGTCCCATTTGGCAGAGCATTGTTATTTGGCCGAGAGTTCGATCATCTGCTGAATAAATTAGGGGAAGAAAATAAACAAGATTCTCTGTAGACCATATTTTTCAAATCCCACAAACATTCCTTTCATGCCTACTAGACTTTAAAAACTGATGAAATTAGTGAAAGAGGCCCCAAAGCATCTTCCTTAATACTAAAGTATCTTTCCTTTCATGCCTACTAGACTTTAAAAACTGATGAAATCAGTGAAAGAGGCCCAAAGCATCTTCCTTAATACTAAAGTATCTAATCTAATTAAGTATAATGTAATTTGTGCTTGAAAACACAATTATCCAGAATTGCATTAGAAAGCTGGGCTACATTCCTAAATTACCCTCAAGTTGCAAAGGGTGGTACCCTGGTATAGGGAGTTGTGTGAGTGGGGGGTGCAAGCTAATTCTAAATCTGTCAAAATCCAAAGCTCAGTTTTTGCCAGATTCAGGAGCAGGTTGCGTCATGGGTCAGCACCCATAGCATAACATTCCTAAATCTTGGTAAACCACTTATCTGGCAAGCCTTGTGTTCCTTGGCTTCTAGAGAAGGGGAGCCATATCTGTGCGAAAGTTGGTTTCTTCTGAACCCCTTCTGTTTTCACACTTGAAGTCATAAGTCATAATGTCACAAGGAAAAGGCTGAGGTTGTGCTTATTCTTTGGAATCCTCTAGCTTATTCTGCCTACAGCATGAAATTGGATCATCAGATATTCCATTTGTTAGAGAGTGTTCTTAAAAATTGCTTATTCTGGGGATACCCTTTAATCGCTTTATCCCTGCATTCTGTATTTATTTCATAAGCATTTCATTTTATGCATGTGCTAGAGGGTGGAGTAACCTAACACGTAAGGTAGGAAAGTAAGAATTTTCTTGAAGAACTAGTGGACTAATGCCTGACACGAGGAAGAGTAATACTTTATCTAAAGCAACAGCCTCTGTGCCAGAGGGGCTAGCAAACTGCTGTGCTGAGATTCATTGCATGGCTGCCTGGCTCTTTGTACTTCAGTCTAAACAAGTTAAAAGGAACACTGGCCAGTGCATCAGTGGCTCATTTTGTGCATCAGTATGCAAGACCTACAGCACAGCAATGATACGGTAAACACTGTACCAAACTTGCATGAATTTACTTTTATGCAGTAACTAAATGAATGTAACAACATCACCAATTTACAGCTTCTTGTCATTTATGATGCACATTAAGGCAATGCTAAGTATAAACTGGACCCAGTGTTCTGTGAGACACTATAATATTCCTTTTTGGACTAACAGCACACAAGGCAGTTAAAGCTGGCAACACAAACTGCTCTGTGCCATTTGTACTGAGATTAATAGTCAAACACACGAGAGTCAGTGAAAGTGATACTATTAGAATAGAGGAAAACTGTGTTTTTAATCAGGCATCCCCTGATGTTGGTGGACTGCAAGGCTCAATATGTATTAACCTTGGATTGAGTAACCTTGGCAGCATCTGCTTAATAAATAGTACTTTATTTTCTCATTACAATATGCTTAATCAGGATGAGCCTCTTCTTTGTTACCTTCTGTTGCTCTTAGAACTCTCAGAAGCTGCCATAAAGGAATGGCAACTGAATACACAGATTTTCACTTTTACAGATAGACTTACTATTGTATACTTGCAACTCGCCATAGCCAGGGGCCAGATATCATGGGGCAGGTACTAGGATGCTTGTTTTTTTTCCACTGCCCACCAATTGCCACTAGGGGTGGACCTTGCCAATTAAGTAAAATGGGGCCCTAATTTTAAAACATGTCTAAATACACCATGCTCCTAGCTGTTATGATCAACCCACCATAATCTTTACAATCTCTGGCCACTTGAGGGGCCACAAATCTGAACCACTGCATCACTGTTAAATAGAGAATTGTTAGATATGACTGAAGATTAGTGCTGTATTATTTTAAACTCAGCTACCATGTTAACAGTTGGAAAATAACTCATATACTAAGCCAATATGGTCATGATAGTAACACTGGCATTAACAACTATGGTAAATTAAATTACAGGGTACCCTTGCCCCTTGGCTTCTGCTGTGCCCCAACTCAAAAGCCTGACTCAGGAGCATATAGAGAAAAGCACTATCAATGATATTGGTTCATCCATGTACTTGCAAGTCATTTATAAATGAGCCCCATTTGTGCCAAACTGCAGAGCTAGAAGTTTCCATATGTTTCTGCCACCGTAATGGATTCCTTTTACATTAGTTTAATTTAACTGTGCACTGATATGATCACAGTTATAAAACCAACAAGCATATAGTTATTATTATTTATATAGCGTCATTGTTTCCTGCAGCGCTTTACAGAGTAAAGATATTACAGTTACATATACAGACAAACATTTCACCACAATAGATGCACTGTAAGGGTTGTGTATTGTTTGGAGTCAGTAGTGGGAGATCGGGAGAGCTTACAATCTAAGACACACAGAACTATATCTTTTTATCTTATATGAAATATTCAGACACATAGCCTGGGTATGTGATCATAACATAAAGGCTGAAGCTGCACTAAAAAGACTCCTACATATTTCTAGGTCTTTATGCCATGCAGTTTGCACACTTTTCTATGTGCCAATTTCTGATCCTGTCTTCGCTTTTCCTGGACATTCCAGCAGTTTGTAAAAGGACCAGGTTTCCCTGCTGGTCAGAAATTTCAAACAAGGCTGAAGCCAGCAGCTATTTTTGCATGTGTGATTTCTGGGAGTTAGGAAGATGTCTAGGGTTCCTCCTATTAAACACAAGGGCCAGAAATCTCAATTTTTTCCTTCACCTTTAGTGTAATGTACAAGTATATATACATGCAAACATTCATTTTTTTTTAATTGCACATATTCATTCATTAAGTGTTTTATAGGAAAGCAACACTTCACTACCCTCTGTATACTATAGGCATGCACTCTGTACAACCCTTATTACAGGTATGTACTCAGTACCACTCTTACTGCAAGTATGCACTCTGTACTACCCTTACTGCAGGTATGCACTCAGGGCCGGATTTAAGTTCTCTGCGCCCCGAGGCCGCCCCCGCCCAGCCCCCCCCCCCCGAGTGCACATGCGCAAACGCGCGGCGCCCTCTCCCCCCGAGTGCGCATGCACGATCAACACGCATGCGCAATCGCACATTTAAACTCCCATACGGAGCAGTGGGGAGAGGTCCCGACTGCTCCGTATGGGAGCCAAATTTAAAAATTCTGTTGCGGCGGAGCGGTATGCCGCCCCTAAACTTGTGCCGCCCTAGGCCCGGGCCTTTGTGGCCTTTCCACAAATCCGGGCCTGTATGCACTCTGTACTACCCTTACTGCAGGTATGCTCTCTGTACTACCCTTACTGCAGGTATGCACTCTGTACAACCCTTACTGCAGGTATGCACTCTGTACTACCCTTACTGCAGGTATGCACTCTGTACAACCCTTACTGCAGGTATGCACTCTGTACTACCCTTACTGCAGGTATGTACTCTGTACTACCCATACTGCAGGTATGCACTCTGTACTACCCTTACTGCAGGTATGCACTCTGTACTACCCTTACTGCAGGTATGCACTCTGTACTACCCTTACTGCAGGTATGCACTCTGTACTACCCTTACTGCAGGTATGCACTCTGTACTACCCTTACTGCAGGTATGCACTCTGTACTACCCTTACTGCAGGTATGCACTCAGTACCACTCTTACTGCAAGTATGCACTCTGTACAACCCTTACTGCAGGTATGCACTCTGTACTACCCTTACTGCAGGTATGTACTCTGTACTACCCATACTGCAGGTATGCACTCTGTACTACCCTTACTGCAGGTATGCACTCTGTACTACCCTTACTGCAGGTATGCACTCTGTACTACCCTTACTGCAGGTATGCACTCTGTACTACCCTTACTGCAGGTATGCACTCAGTACCACTCTTACTGCAAGTATGCACTCTGTACAACCCTTACTGCAGGTATGCACTCTGTACTACCCTTACTGCAGGTATGCACTCTGTACTACCCTTACTGCAGGTATGCACTCTGTACTACCCTTACTGCAGGTATGCACTCTGTACTACCCTTACTGCAGGTATGCACTCAGTACCACTCTTACTGCAAGTATGCACTCTGTACAACCCTTACTGCAGGTATGCACTCTGTACTACCCTTACTGCAGGTATGCACTCTGTACTACCCTTACTGCAGGTATGCACTCTGTACTACCCTTACTGCAGGTATGCACTCTGTACTACCCTTACTGCAGGTATGCACTCTGTACTACCCTTACTGCAGGTATGCACTCTGTACTACCCTTACTACAAGTATGTACTCTGTACTGTTTTAAGCAACATTAAGATCCATTATCCATAAAACTCCAGGTCCCAAGCAATACATGCTTTACCTGTGCCCTCACCTATACCAAAAAACCTAGCAAACAAATGAAAATGAAACCCAAAACCCAAATGTAGTCATCTGCGTTTGCATACATTTTAGCCCTGTTGGAAAATTGCCTTCTGCATTGGCAGTAACAATAGAGCAAGCAACCCTGTGACTGCTAGGGCTCCCAGAACTCCAAAGGGGCCAATAGGGATTATGACATAGTGCAATTTAATATATGGGGATCTTTGGAATGTTTTGGGGCACAGCAATTCCTAGTTATGCTAATGGCTATTTCTCCTTTATCAGGAGGGGATATTAATGAATGCCTGCAAAATATTTGAAGGATGCGTGTATATTTCATTGCAGTAGAACAAATGAGCTTGTCCAGCAACTCACAGCCCTTTGTTTTGCTGCCGTAAGGGGGTGGGATTCACTTCCTTTCCACTGTTAGCTAATGAAATAAACATTGCATCCGTAAGAGAGTAATCATACCTTGCCTTATCTCATATATATCAGGTTACCAACTATGTATAGTTTCTCTGCTTGTCCTATTACCGGGTGAAACCCAAACTCTTTACATGCATAAAGTCTAGTTATGCTTAAGGGTTAAGTGTAGCTTTGTATGCTCTGCATGCCTGAATAATCTCTGCTTTTATAGGGGAATTCCTAATAAAATATTATAAAAACAGTACCCAGGATTTTTTTTTACCTTTCAAGCCTTAAGCTTTTCTTTAAAGAAATACTGTCATGGGAAAAACATTTTTTTTTTCAAAACACACCAGTTAATAGAGCTTCTCCAGCAAAAAAAAAATATTTCTTATATTGAATTTTGAAATTTCACACAACCGTGTGATAAACTTCAGTCACACTTTACTGCAGAGCTGCAAGTTGGAGTGATATCACCCCCCCTCCCCTCCCAGCAGCCGATCAGCAGAACAATGGGAAGGTAGCAAGATAGCAGCTCCCAGAAGGTATCAGAATAACACTTAATAGTAAGAAATCCAAGTCTGGCTTGGGACTCCTACAGTTACATGGGAGTAGCAGAAACAATAGGTTAGCTGAAAGCAGTTCTAATGTGTAGTGCTGGCTCCTTCTGAAAGCTCAGACTCAGGCACAATGCACTGAGATGGCACCTACACACCAATATTGCAGCTAAAAAATACATTTGTTGGTTCAAGAATAAAATTTTGAATGGTAGAGTGAATTATTTGCTATGTAAACTGTGTAATATAGAAATAAAAAGTATACCATAAAAATCATGACAGAATCCCTTAAAACATTTGCTGCAGTATATTCTGCTGTATAATCATTAGTATTACATGCTGAAGATTTTCCTTTGAGTCTGCCCTACATTATCCTTCAGGTTCAGTCATTTGCCTGATTTTACCATCTTTAGACCATCTTCCCCTAATTGCTGAGATTTACTCGTCTACAATGATTTCTCCTCTGAGACTGAACAAAAAATTCTGAACAGAAGCTGAGTTTATGGCTCGCGGCAGATTTGTACAGGCCCCCGTGATTGGGTGCCGGGACGTTATGTAGAATTATGCTGCCCATCATTGTTGATTGTGTTACTATTATGTTGTTGCCATGTAGTGGTTAAAACAGCTTCTTGGTGAACAATGCAAACCACTCCCCCCAATACACAATAATTAAATCCCATTTAACAATTTGCCACAGAGTGTAGTAACAGATTCACAGACCAGTGCTAAAAATGTTCTAGCTTCCAGGCTTAAAGGGAACATCTACTCTATTTTCAAGTATGGTTTTCATTTACATTACTTTTCTACAGTTAAGTGCTTGCTTAGCTATACATACTTATTTACTTTGTAACACAGTGGGACTCATTTGCTTATGGGAAGTGTCTGAAAGGGGTTGTTCACATTTGAATTAACGTTTAATATGATGTAGAGCAGGGGTCTCAAACTCGCGGCCCGCGGGCCATTTGCGGCCCTCGGTACAATATTTTGTGGCCCGCACCAACGCCTTCTCAAAAGCAATGAATGGATCGCGATTTTTATTGCGATTCAAGGGATAATGCAAGGCACGGCGGGCGGGAGCTGCCGATTGCGGAAATGATGTTATGCCATCATAACAGTTATTATGGGAAGACGTTCTGTGTGCACAATTAGCTGCTAAGGAGCTAATTGTGCACACAGAACGTCTTCCCATAATAACTGTTATGATGGCATAACGTCATTTCCGCAATCAGCAGCTCCCGCCCGCCGTTCCTTGCATTATCCCTTGAAAGCCAATTTTTTGTGAAATCCCTTATGCGGCCCAGCCTCATCCTGACTTTGCCTCCTGCGGCCCCCAGGTAAATTGAGTTTGAGCCCCCTGATGTAGAGGGTGATATTTTGAGATCATTTGCAGTTTGTCTTCATTTTATTGGCTGTTTTTTTCGAATATTTAGCTTCTTGTTCAGCAACTTTTTAGATTGGGATTTCACAGCAGTTTATGTGGTGGCTAGTCCAAACTACCATAGCTACCAGGCAGTGGTTTGAATGAAAGACTAGATTATGAATTGAAGAGCACCTAAATAGCAAGATAAGCATTGAAAAATAGTTTATAGGCTGTTGGGTGACCTCTATTTGGAAACTTAAGAGAAGGTAAATAATGCCAAAACTATATAAAAAAAATAAGGAAACCCAATTGAAAAGTTTCTAAGAATTGGCCATTATATAACATACTAAAAGTTAATATGAAGGTGAGTACATCTTGCATTCCCTTAGAGCCCTATACACTAAGAACTTGCATCTACCTGTACCTGTGCTCTGTGCTTTGCTCCAAGTTGAATAACTCCCAAGTAAGGGGATGCCCCTTAGCTACCCATTCTGTATTCTGCCCTGGCAGTGACATCAAGAGATAGGCACAAACTTTTGAACTCTGGGGCATTGTGTCTGTTATATGTTTGTGCCTTGGCCCCCATTGATTAAAAAGACCCTGCGCCTCTTATACGTGGGAGTATCCTTGTTTATTCTGTAGACTGGTAACAAACTAAGGGGGTGATGTAATAATAGGCACTAAAGTTTGCCCAGGTGCAGTAACCTATAGTGTCCAATCAGCAGGTAGCTTTTACTGGTCAACTGTTTAAAAGCAAACATCTTATTGGTTGCTAGGGGTTACTGCACTTGGGTAAATGTAACGCCATTTATTACATATGGAGGTTAAAGTGCAACTAAAGAACAGGAAAAACAAAGGTTTATAGCATAGGAATACAGTACTGCACCCAGGTTATGTGAATTGATAGGGTTAGACTGCTTAGACTACATGAATCGTATGGCTAGTTATTGGTGCTTATTTAGGCACATTGGGAGACATTTTTAACAGATCACCCTGTGATACCATGGGATTGCCATTGGCTTGTCCAAACAGATTAAATGCTGATGCTTCTTCTTTTTCTTCTTCTTGTGCCCTGGCTACATGCCTGCAGTGCTTTGTCATTGGGGTATAGAGTATAAGGTTTCACTTCTGGGCTCTGCTCTACATGCTATTCTAGGGCAGTAAAAGGGCAATTTGTAAAAAGCCATTTCTCTTAAATTACTTGTCAAGAAAGAATTGACATGACATTGATTTTATCTAGCTGGAAAATAAACACTATTCTTCTAGTTACCATTAATGATTAAGACCTCACTTGGAAAATTGTAAACAGTTCTAGATAGAATATCTTCAAATGGACATAAATAAATTAAAATCTTTCTGAGAATACAAACTGCATAGTCTGCACCAGGGAAACTATCCTGACCTGGGGAAGAGAAAGGGGAAATGGCGGCACAATAGGACCAATCCAATGAAGAAACATTACACTGGCTTCAAACTTAGGTCTAGGGCTCTGACAAAATGATTATCCAAATATTTCTTTGTCCATTTTCTTAAGGTTAAAGTGGGGCTGCTCATAAAGTGGACAAATGCATATCCTGCGCAGCAGAACTTAATGCACTGGAGCCTAATTCAGCTGTACCGTGCAAGAGCTTCTCACAATTTCAAAAACGTTTAAGAGTTGGGTTTACTCTACGTTGCTTTGTAACAGCCCTCATTATCCAGAACAAGTGCTTAATATAACTCTAGCTCCCTGGTCACGTCTATGGGTACTCATAGGTGCTGTCTAACCACTCTTAATTTTCTCCTCAATAATACATTTTACATGTTTTATACATCCATCTTGTTCAAAAGAGATTAGATAAAGTTATTTATTGCCAATGTCTTGTACTCAACAGCCATTTGAATTTGTTGGGAGGATTTCTAAAGGATAGGATGTCCAAAGGAGACAGGTAGGAAATAATCATGAACTAAAGGTCTTGCGGCCCTCTGTGCGCATAAAGAACCAAGAGATGAGTGGACGTGCTAGTTCTTTGGTTCTTTATAAATCACTAGAATATTTGCACTTTAGGAGAAACAACCTACCAGTTTGCTTATGTGTAGCAGTTAACTCTGACAGCAGAAAAGACTTGTGTGTGTGAGCCTTGGTTTGAAGCAAAGTAATGATTGGTTCTTAGTGTTGCCTAAAGGATTACCATTATGAATCCGTGCTAAGCCTTAACAGCCTTAAGCCACACAGTACTTTCTCTTCAGTATGAAAAGCAAGTGGCCACTCAGTGTAGACTAATTCACCAATCTGCCAGAAAAACATTCAAAATCATATATTTTTGTCCCCATGGTAAGGATATTCTTTGGTCATCATTGTAGTTTATTGTACTTTGGCATGGTGATGGGTAATATAACTGATGATTTACCACCTTGATCATAATTTAGCTGCATTATTTATCTCTCTTTGGTAAATACTCAGTGCATAATGAAAATTGAAGTGTCAGCAGTGGATTTACCTGACCATGAGATTATAAGAACAAGCAATACATAGGACTGTTTTTGATACAGGGTCCCATCATTAGAAAGGATGTTTCTGTACAGTTTATGCTGTGTTGAATGTCTGCAGCCCCACATGCAGTATATACCTTTCAAATTAATATTAGCTATGGAACTTATATACTGTAACGTGAGGTGGGACAACAGAGAATTCACATGTCTTCCAGGGTCCAACAGGCAGATCTGTGAAACCAGGTTCTCTGGGGCATCTTAGAAGCCTAAGTCCATCACAGTGTTTTGCCTGTATTTATAGTGCAAAAGGAAAGATGGATGTTGGGTTAGGGCGAAGACACACGGGGTGATTAGTCACCTCAACTTTTAATGAACTCAGTTGCGAAGTCGCGCTTGCAATTTCGTTGCACGGATTAGTCGCCACAACTTTTCAAAAAGTTGCGGCGACTAATCACCCCATGTGTCTTCGCCCTTAGAAGTCTGTATTTTTAAACCAGGCACCATTAAAAATTTACTTTGCCAAATGAGTAATAACAGTTAAGCAGTGTGCCAGACAGTGATGATTTAATTCAACTAAATAGTGATTCAGCATTACAGGTATAGTACCTGTTATCCATAATGCTTGGGACCTGGGGTTGTCTGGATAAGTGATCTTTCCGTAATTTGGTTCTCTGTACTTTAAGTCTACTAAAGAATCATTTAAACATTACTGAAGCCCAATAGGATCGTTTTACTACAAATAGTAAGCAGCCTGGGTACATCTTACTGTACAAGGCAGGCAGATAACACCTAGGCAGACACAGACTGGACATCTATTAAATCCCTGTCATTGTTGTCTTTTTGTTGCTTTACTCTCCTCAAGTTCCCACACTGCATTATTTAAACAAATGATTCAAATTAGTTATGCAAATTAGAGACTAGGCTAATAGCATATCAAGTTGTAAAGGGTATATTCATAAGCTTAAGTGTAGTGTAATAATCAAATGTTTGCATAGAAATCAAGTTTGCTTAGAAAATAACAATGTGCGATAAGTGTATTTAGTAGTAACTGTGTTTTGTATACAGCTATAGGCATTTCAGGTCCCCCTTGTTAGTGATAGTGTTATATAATTGTATTATTAGAAAAACAAGCATCTAAAAGAAAAAGTAGAATGTGATGCTTCATCTTTTAGTCATTAAATTGTATGCAAACTGATAATCAGGGCGACATCTCAAGTAATACTGAATGGTAACTGAGGCTCAGTTTTGTGCTTAGTCAGAATGGATAACACTGTACTAAACCAACTCTGTTATCTTGGTGCCCTGTGTTAAAATCTGTCTTCTCTCCCTACGAGAACTATGGTTTGCTTCTTTCATATCTAAATCCACACTAAGGGGCACATTTACTAATCCACGAATCCGAATCACGAATGGGAAAAAATCGTATTGGAAACGAAAATTTCGTAAGATCGCAAATATCACGAAAATGCTTACGAAAAAATCGTATTAGTCACGATAATATCGTATTGGCGATCCGAAAGTCACGAAATTTTCGTACTGAACAATTTTAAACAGCAGTAAAACCTTTCCGATTTTTTCGTGCAAACGTCCGAAAAAGTTGTGCGCCGCACGAAAAAGTCGTGCGGACGTCCAACAAAATCGGCGAAAATACGGAGCGTTCGCATTCGCATTGCCTACAAACCTCCAGCAGGTCCATCCGTGATGCTAATGGGTTTACTCCCTGGATCAGTACTTATTGATTGATTAATAATAATCAATAATTGATTAAGAATAATTAATACTTGATTAATTGATTAATAATAATCAATAATTCTTTGCCCTTTTTGTTAGAAAGACATATAACCCTTAACTTAACTTGTTACCACTTGCCATGCATGGTAGGGAACAGAAAAGCTAATAGTAAAATGTCCTTTTATGCAGTCTCAGCAGATGTTTTCTTTTCACCTACACCAAACTATAGAACATACATTCCTTAGAACAGTGCTGTCCAACTGGCGGCCCGCGGGCCGCATGCGGCCGCGACCCCCCTCTGTGTGGCCCCCCACCTGTCTGGCTGCTTTGATGGCTTACTCTTGTGTAAGCTTTAAATGGTATCAGTACTGTGATTAACTGCCCCCCTGCATGGTTCTCACCTCAGATTCAAGCTGTAATCCCTCTGTATTGTTTAAATATGTAATCCCCTGTGTTGTTCACACCTTTTAATCTCTGCATTGTTCATCCCCTGCAGTGTTCACACCTCAGGCTCAGACTGTAATCACCCCCATTGTTCCCCTGTTCACACCTCAGGAGCAGTAGAAACCCACAAATAAACCCTGCTCACTACAAAAAGAACATATACTGAGGTGGTACTGCAATTAAAAAGTTTTTTAATATATAGTTATTGTGCAGACTGTAGGAGCAGTGCCAGCATTGTGTCACTGTATGCTGCCTGTGTGTGCCATACACACAGGCATCATAGGGCAAGCAGAGTATGGCACACACAGGCAGGGTAGGAAGGCAGAGTATGGCACACACAGGCAGAGTATGGCACAAACCAACCAAGAATGGCAAACATAGTGAAAGTATGGAACACGCAGGCAGGGTAGGGAAGGCAGAGTATGGCACACACAGGCAGGGTAGGGCAGGCAGAGTATGGCACACACAGGCAGGGTAGGGAAGGCAGAGTATGGCACACACAGGCAGGGTAGGGAAGGCAGAATATGCACACACAGGCAGGGTAGGGCAGGCAGAGTATAGCACACACAGGCCAAGTATGGCACAAACCAGCCAAGTATGGCACACACAGGCAGGGTAGGGAAGGCAGAGTATGGCACACACAGGCAGGGTAGGGAAGGCAGAGTATGGCACACACAGGCAGGGTAGGGAAGGCAGAGTATGGCACACACAGGCAGGGTAGGGAAGGCAGAGTATGGCACACACAGGCAGGGTAGGGCAGGCAGAGTATGCAGGTTTTTGCTGTACTACAACCATTAATATGGGTATGGTCATGTGATAACATGGGTGTGGTTTCAAGTGGGTGTGGTTTCAAAAAGGGGAGTGGTCAAAACTGGCTTCCATTATCGGCCCTCCACCACATAGGTTGGAAAAATTCCGGCCCTTGGTACAACAGAAGTTGGACAGCACTGCCTTAGAATATTTTTAAAAATTCTATATGTGTATTGTATTATGTGAGTCGTATTAAGTGTAGGACATCTGTTTTCTAGGGCAAACTGGGTCAGTTTTTCATGGCTTTTATTGTAAAATGCTACTCATAACCAACCTGAGGTGAAGCTGGAATTTGGTCAGGTCGAAGAGGGAGGAAGAGCAGCATAGATGTTTTAAAAAGTTTAGATTTTTTTTCAATAGAATATACACTAAAATATGAAATTAGTTTTCATGTTAGTTCCCCATGTAATACATGCTAACAGCCTTTGCAGGTTCTTTGACATTTAAGAAATGTTCTTACAAATTTTGGGTGAGGTTAATTTTTTTTTTCTTTTCGTAGTTTTACATTTTAGAATAAAACTGGCTTGAGACCACAGAGATGTAATTTTAAATCACACATAATCCAGAGCTGATTTGTTACATAAAGTCATTACACAACACAGATAAAAAAAAACTTGGCTCAGTTCCCCATGAACTTCATGAAGCTTGTAAGGTTCTGTTTACCAGGAGGCAGTTCAAACCATAGGGATTTATTATGGGTAGGTGCAACACTTATGTGTGCAAAATTGCAGTTATTAGCCCTCCCATACTCTACTCCCGCATCCACTGTGTCAATACTTGTTGCTCCCCAATAATGAGCCTTACAGGTGCTGGAGCCCCCTTCAAACTGATATCTGTTTGCTAGGGCCTAAGCATGTTCTGACTGTGCTATTTTTAAAACACAAATGGGGTAATGCAATACAAGTCAGAAAGATTGCAGTGCAGATAGCAGTGTGGGGAACACCAGAATGTCTCCTTCAGGATCCCATTATACTGTCCTACAATGTTGCTCACAGTCTGTTTGCATATTCACAGGAGGTTTTTGGCATGGCTCCATGGACAACTGAAGAAATTGCGAAAGCGAGTGGTTCAGCTACAGCCATGCTGTTCCCCGCTGAGAGGAAAAGGAATCGTTAAGTTCCTAACCATAACTTAGAAATTGCCCTACTACTTTTAATTCAGACGCTAATATTGCACAACTTCTAAGTAAGCGAGACTCCCTGTTCTTCCCGCCTCCTAACTTCAATTGAATATTAATTAGCAATAATTGATGCAGCATGCTCAGTAACATTCAGGCTACGCTTGAAAGGCATAACGGATGCCTCTTCTGTCTTCTGGCTAGAGAAGAAGACAGGGAACAAATTTTTTTATATAACATTTCAATTAATATTTTCTTGGTATGTTAAATTTAATTACGTGTAAGTACATGTTAAGGGACAAGTTCAGCTTTGATTTTTATTGCCATGAAATGCTCTCACACTGATCTGAAATATTAAAAATAAGAATGCCCATGTCACATAGGAAGTTCCATGCACAGCAGTGCCACCTTGTGTTAGAAGAACCTCAACATGAGCGTGACATTGCACATTGTTTCAGTTGATACGAGAATAAGAAGCCCTTAGACTTTTTCAAAATATGGCAGTCAATAGACCCAAATATTACATAGATATAGGCCATGAAAGTGATGGAGGTGATGTTATGAGCATTTTGCGATTTTTATTTAATACTGCTTGGCAATGCAGGATAAGCATAAGAATGCTTTGAATCCATGGCTGGTAAATCCATGGCTGAAACAGCTAATTATATTTATTTTTGCAAAGTCTTCAACACAGAGCTTCCTGAAGGGACTGAAGCTTGCTGGGTTTATTTCCAAGCTCCCCTAGGCATGGGGATCAAATTAGTGCATGGGCAATACCCATAGCAACCAACCATATGGTTGATATCACTGTTTTACTTGCAGCTGGTGAAACAAATCTAATCACTGATTGGTTTCCATGGGTTACTGGCCATGCAGTTCTTGGCCTTTGATTTTTCCCTGTTGGTGCAAACACGAGATACCGCCAAGCACAAAGATCCTTGTGTTGTACTGGAGTATTGTGTAAGTTCTTTAGTACTGAATTACTTTAAATCAGCTGTTGAATGTACTACACATCAGGACAGAAAATGTGAATATTGTTCATATTCAAATGACTGCCTTCCTGGGTGTCAATACACCACTGAGGCATATTTAAAAGCCTTACATAGTTTAGACGAATTATAGCATTGACAACTGTAAGAGAGGGTTACTTCTCTTAACACAGTTAGGTATTTATATATATGAGTGGGCGCTCCTTTAGTGTTTTCCAGTGACAGCAATGTTTGTTTAATTCAGCTTGGGATAATGGTGTTATAGAATCTACTGAGAGATGTTTACTTAATTGCTTGGTAATTGCTTGGTAAAACCATGAAGCATTCTATTTGGCCATGAGGAATCACTGCTCCATTAGAGTCTTACTTGAGAGAAATTGTAATTCATGGATTGGTCTTTATTATTTTAAATAGTATTTTTCTTCTACATCAGAAGAGAAAGTCACTGATTTCCTCTAAAGAAGGAGATACAATGGTGAAGGCTTTTTTTATTATCCCAAATCGTTTTCTGTATAACAAGAGAGAGTGTTATTTGTTTCTAGTTTATATCTGTTGTGGGATCAGAGGGTGATAGGGCTTTCGGTGACTTACCTTAACAATAGACCACCTGATTATAGGCACTCAGAGTCGACCAAGAATTAACTGTTTATATTCCTACCAATGAGTATTATGGTCTATTTATATTCTTTCTCTAGGTGAGTGTAGAACACAATGATCTTATGTAGGGCAGAAGACATAAGTATGGGCTTTCCGTATTTTTTCCTTGTTAAACCATCAATAATCATTAGAACAAGGTAAGAGATAAGCCTTCAATGTTATCTCTTAGAAGACAACCAAATAAAACCAACCAAATAAAATAAAGTTATACGTACAACCAGAAAGGAACCTGGATAACAAGAACTTTGGCTGTATATTTATAGAGCAGGCTAAAGCACAAGAAAACAACTGTTCAGCAAAGCAGTAGATAGGCTCTTAATCACCTCAGTTTAGGGCAGGTCATTGGTGATGGGCTCTCAATGTGTTTCATAAGGGCATGAGAGTGTATAATACAAATTCTAATAATCTTTTCTTGGGTCATCAGAAAAGATTAGAGTTTCTCTTTCTTTTAGAATCAGAGAGGATAGTGAGGCTAAAAATGATCTTGCTTTAAAGCTGCTAAGTTGGTAGTGGGCATTCATATATTTTCTTAAGACATGGAGAGAAGACAATAAGGATCTCCACAATGGTGCTATCATAAATCAAAGTCTTTGAGCACGTCTGTTCTATGGGCAGACTGGGGGCTACAAAAACTGCCAGGGAGGCCTTATTGGTCCTAAGAGCCTCCTGCTGGACTGTGTGGTTCTAGGGCAGAGAAGGACAGCAATTCAAGTTACTGATATATATTGGGAGAGGAGATGATTGCCCTCTATTTCTTTAGAGAGTAGGTGGCTAGAAATCTTTCTGAGATTTGGAATTACTCCTTTGGGCTACGGGTTCGGGGCTCTAAGAATCCGAACCAAACTCCAGTGTCGGTGAGTTGCTATCCACTTAAGTGACTTTCATTGTTGGTGTGCCGGCTTATTGAAACTTATAGCGGAGGACCTGGGGTATATATACACCCAGGTCAAAGTTTATTTTAGGTAAATTTGGGGCCTTTGGTTATGGGCTTGCCAATAGCTTTTTGATATAATTATGTCAGCACATTATATGTAAAAAATGTGTTTGTTTTGATTTGGTACCTGTTTTGAGGTTTTGGCTAGAAATCTTATCCAAGTGAATAGAGCCATTAACATTTACTTTAACTCACCTCTAACATGTACTCATAGTTTAATTCTGGATCTGAACCGTATTCTAACCCAAACTAGTCCTGGTTTATGGACATGCAATACAGTAACTGTCAATTAATTCTTGTTTGCTTGACTTCTCTTAGGACTTGTGAAAGCTTCCCGGTAACTTTCACAAAGCCATTTAATTATTAATCCACACAAACAAGAATCCCTTGTATTTGTTTTGACCAACTCGGACTTATTGCAAATTGTGAAGAAGTCTAACTTTGATCCATATTTTTGCTTATCTCGTGCACTATTTTATTCTTCCATATTTACCCTGTCCATAGCTTTGCAGTTAACAGGACATAATTCTGGGAGAAATGGCAGATGTATATCTGTATATCTTAATATATTTTTAAGTATAGGATGTATTTACATGTAGTAAAAATATAAGGAGTTCCACGTCCAATAAAACATATATAGTTACATAGTTACATAGGGTTGAAAAAAGACCAGTGTCCATCAAGTTCAACCCATCCAAGTAAACCCAGCACACCCAACCCACACCTACCAATCTATACACTCACATACATAAACTATAAATACAACCACTAGTACTAACTGTAGATATTAGTATCACAATAGCCTTGGATATTCTGATTGTTCAAGAACTCATCCAGGCCCCTCTTAAAGGCATTAACAGAATCTGCCATTACCACATCACTAGGAAGGGCATTCCACAGCCTCACTGCCCTCACTGTGAAAAACCACCTACGCTACTTCAAATGAAAGTTCAGCTCCTCTAATCTAAAGGGGTGACCTCTGGTGCGTTGATTGTTTTTATGGGAAAAAAGAACATCCCCCATCTGCCTATAATCCCCTCTAATGTACTTATACAGAGTAATCATGTCCCCTCGCAAGCGCTTCTTTTCCAGAGAAAACAACCTCAACCCTGACAGTCTAACCTCATAGTTTAAATCTTCCATCCATATACAGGACCAAATGAGCAAGGCTGAGCTTGTCCTCTAGAAATTTGGCTGATGCAAGTCAAAGATACGCCATTACTTTCCATATTCAGGTACCTCATAGTTAGGGACACGTGCAAGTTATTGTAAAGAGAATCTAGATTGGTTATTACTTAGGACTGTTACTTTGTTTGAGCAGTAGAAGGCTCTGCCTTAGCTTAGGTTTCCTAGATACTATTTAAAAATAAACTGCTATAAAATACCTGTGTTGCATGTCTGACCACTCAGTTCTGTTGCATGCTGCAGACTGCATGACATTTTATGCAACCCTTTGCTAAAGTAATTGATTACTGATCAGTCCTGGAATTTGTTTTTAAGGATTAGATTAGGTATATTAAGCACATCTACCATAGAGCTGATTAGTAATTAGCTCACCTCTATGTCTTTTATTTGCACCAAGGCCAGTGCAGTGTTCTGCTTGTAGCTGAACTGAGTGCTGATACACTGGATACCTAGTTGATTTCATTTATACATTTGATTACATAAGTGCAGCTGTTCAGGGGGAATCATTTGTAACTGCAGATGTCATAAAATAATCCATTAACTTTGTTTTAGTTATTATTGTTTTTTATTAAATGTTTCCATAATTACAAAGAGATGACAGTATTAGAGTGAGGGGGAGATAAAGTGACTTTAAATTGTAAGGTACATGGGGACATGTTGGTACAATTTTAGTATAATGTTTTCTTTAGTATAAAAGTAAAAGGAAATGTGCCACATTGCAATAACCTCATGATCCATCACCTTGCCGGGACTCTGAACCTTTAATGCACTTCTTGCTCTAGAAATGAGTCTTCTGAATAATGCATTCACTCCTGTAAAGCACTACATGCACCACCTACACTATGCACCGCATTCATGTTTTAATTAACCTTTCAGTGCCACTGTAAATTGCTGTGCTTCCCGTTAAAAAAGAGCAGGATAATGTGTTTTTTAATACATATTTTAAAATTGGATAATTTCCTTGTGTAGGAATATACTGGTGGTTATCAGCGTGTCCTGCAGTCACTTTATTCAAATATTAACCCCAGCAGCTGAAATGAAACTCTGGCTATTGGGCCAAGCATGGGTGGGTGGGGGTAGGGTGTTATCTCAAATGCTGGCACAGAGACTTAAAGTTGATCATATGGCCCAGGCTTGGCAGCAAAGCTTCAACGGTTCCCTTGCTTATTTATTTGTGTGTGCTGAAACGAACTTGTGTATAAAAGCGATCTGTCAGTGACTCGTAATCAGGTTAATTACCTGGTAGGATTTCAGTCAAGTGCTTTATTGGCTTCCAAGCACAGAGCTGAGTCTGTAAGTGACCAAAAAATGACAGTTCTTAATAGTAACACTGCTCAATAAAAAGTTTTCAATTAATGTAGCCAGTTTGACTGTGACATTATGCCTGCAGTGTTTGGATAGCTGCGGCTTAGAACACGATCCCTCGGATTCCATTTGAGTGTTTGTGCGGTTTGTAGCTGAAGAAAAAAAAAAGGTATTGTTAGTATGGGCAAGGCAGTATGAGAATTTGGGCTGTAGGGAAGCAGTATGGGTTCGGCAACTACGGTACTGGCTGCATCTGCAAGTCTGGGGTCTGAAACCTTAAGGGATCATATTCCAAACATGCTCAGAACAGAAGGCCAAGGGTACAAAATCTTGACTTGAAATCTCCTGATATTAAGGGCAGTTTGGGGAGGCCAAGAGGGTCTAAGTTGCCAGCAGATTGCAAGGACTATATGTACCAACTTATGAGACCAAAAATATCCAGAGAAAATATTCAGATTTTCCAAATCCTTTTTTTTTGTTCAACATTATGTAGTATTATGAGAATTAGTATTATGAGAATGTCTTTCAACAATTTGGACTTTGTAGAAGAACATTGCATGGAAGGCAAAATAGACCCAATTGTAAGTAGGGATTATCTTTCATGAATTTTCCATGTTCATTATATTATGCAGCTGGGAGCTGCACCTAGCAATAGTTACAGCATCTATCTATCATCTATCTATCTTTCTATCTATCATCATATCTACCTATCTTAAAGGTATTGAGGGCTTCACTTATTTTATGAATCATTCCAGCTTCTTTCCATACCTTTCCCTTGCTTAAAGCAAACCTATACCCACCAAATGAATACTTAGCCAACCGATAGTTTATGCTGTATAGTGACCTATTAACAGTTCTTACCAAACTGGAATATATATATATATATATATATATATATATATGTATATACCGTATTTTTCGGACCATAAGACGCACCGGACCATAAGACGCACCAATTTTTTGGGAAGGGAAATGAAGAAAAAAAGATTCTGAAACAAAGTGTCCTAAAATATTTTATGTGCATTAAAACCCAACCTGTACCAGCAGCACCCAACATATTGCCCCCCACCTGTACCAGCAGCACCCAACATATTTCACCCAACATATTGCCCCCCACCTGTACCAGCAGCACCCAACATATTTCACCCAACATATTGCCCCCATCTGTACCAGCATATAGCCTACCGATATACTTTAAAAAAATGTTTTTACTTGCCCATGTGGTCTCCGCAGGGCCCTCCTCTATTTACCGGCGCTTAGCTCTGGCGCATGCACAATGACGCGCATGCGTATGGGCATGCGCGTCATTGTGCATGCGCACAGCGCCATAGCTAAGCGCCGGCAAATAGAGGAGGGCCCTGCGGAGACCACATGGGCAAGTAAAAACATTTTTTTAAAGTATATTGGTAGGCTATATTCGGACCATAAGACGCAGGGACTTTTTCCCCCCACTTCTGGGGGAAAAAAAGTGCGTCTTATGGTCCGAAAAATACGGTAATTAAATATTGCCCTTGTACATCTTTTACAATGAGCCACCATTTTGTGATGGGCTGTGTGCTCCACCAGAGACACATGACATAATGCAACTGTAACAGGAAGTAGTGTGGGAGTAAAAGACAGAACTTTGTCCATTTTGTACATTGGCTGATGTGAACTAACATGTATGTGTGCCTTTGGCTTGTTTGTGTGCACCGTGAACTGTATGATCCCATGTGGGGGGGGGGGGGGGTTTAGATGAAGCAGGATTTTAAATATAGAGACCTACATAGTTCAGGGGCATAGTTTTCCTATGAAGGAATGTTCTTGTTTCTTGTCCACATGCATATATAGAGGCATGCCTTGTGTTTAACCTTGTTTGTATATTTACATTTATGAATCTGAATTCTTAGTATAGCATAATTATAACTATACATCAGTGACAAACATTGCATTGCTCCACCCAATAGAAAGGGCACTAGAATGAATCATCTAGGTAGGGCAAAGCAAATCAGGACATCACTCAGCAAAAATCATCATAAGCCTTTAAATAGGCGTAGAAGGATCGAAAATCTTCCATTTCCCAGAAACACGCCCTTAACTATAGTTTTCCTTTACCCGTTCAGCTTTTGGTAGCTAGATAAATAAACCGTGCAAGAAAAATGGAAATCAGCAGAGGCCGTTGCTGAAAGGGGGGGTTGACTTTGCTTTTAAAAAATGGTCTTGCAGGAAAGAATGGTAAGTAAAATAAATGACGGCGAAGAAAAACACATTGCAGTTTGGCAGCCCGGTTACAATTCCAACCCCTGTACTAAATTTTCAAACTTGTTTTGAGTCTGCAAACGACTTTAAAAACGATTATCTGCCCAGAGCAGGGCAAACACGATCTCTTGCAGCTGTTGTGGTCGAAGACTAAAAATCACCTAGTCAGCATCTAGTAGCGTCTATGTCACTTTATTGATGCATGCCATCAATATTTTCTGTTTTCTTCTGTATAAGATTAGGTGGCAACCCATCAACCAATTAAAAATAGGCTTTTAATAATCTAGCATGGTTGGATTTATGAAAACAAAAGACACATTTTTTGCTTGGGGTTACTGAACTGGGGTAAACTTTGCCCCGTATTACTACATCCATGCTTAGACTTCCTACACAGGCCAAATCTAAATTACCGCAAAAGCCAAATGACATTTACAGACGCCAGTCTGCTTGGAATAAAAACATGCCCCTTCTTCCCAGACCCATTTCTTATGCACTGACTGTATGTACGCACATTACAAAGAGAAATAGCATGCTATAGTTGATGTATTAGCCTATTTGAATACATTGTTAAAATAGGAAAAGCAGCTCTTTTAGGGGATAATATTACATTATATAAAAGTACAGATGCAGGAAACTCTACTGCTGCATATAATGCGAACAGCTCACCATTAGTTTCCATAGAAAAGGGGGAAGGGGCATAGGTATGACTACAAGGTGATGATGCATGGTTGTACAGGTATAGGCCATGTTGATCCATAATTCTCAGGACCTAGGGTTTTCCAGATAAGGGATCTTTCTGTAATTTGGGTCTCAATAATTTGTCTACTAAAAAATAATTTAAACATATGTATATATATCTATGTACATACATACACATATATATATCCTCCAATAAGGATTATTTATATTTAGTTAGGATCAAGTACAAGGTAATGTTGTATTATTACAGAGAAAGATCATTTCAAGAAAGGGCTAGATGCAGTTTTAGAAATACTTATACATTCATGCTTATAGTTACTGCTGTATTATCAGGAACACTTTAAGGTACCAGCAGGCTTTGGGCAAAATGTGATTGGCGGGCCCCCATTGCTCAAAGAAATTTGTAATAAAGTAACCCTCAACCACTTAAGTTCAATATAGTAAGGCAGGCAGTGAAGACATGGTCTTTGTTTACTGAAGTAGGCATGATTCCAATGTGTGCTGCACTGGACCAATAGCCCTGGCAGCAAAATTACAAAATGATGATGCTACAGGAAAAAAAGCAAAGAAATTAAAATAACCATACTGTAGAGCTCTTTTAGTTGATTAAAATGAGGGGCCGGTCAAGGGTCTGCAGGATGCTTTTGTCAAAAGATATCCCAAATGAAAGATGTGCTAGTGGGCCCCTATCCTGGTGATACTCTTTTGCCCATTTATTAAAACAGCCCTGTGTAATTTACTATAGAGTAGGGCAATCACATGTAGTGGGGAAATTATTTTTCATTCCATAATATCCTACAAAGGAGTCTATGAAGGCCTTGAAAAGACTGAAGTCAGTAAAAATGTATTGGAAGGAAACATCCAGCTTGTGGGCCTTATGTAGGTGGTTGGTATGGCTGACATTTTATATTCAGTAATGAATTTTATTCCCCGTTTAAGACGGACTAAAGTTAATGCACTAGGTAAAAAATATTTATGGATTATCTGAAAGAACCTATAAACTTGATGTGCATTATTTTGTAAAGGATGTTTAGAAAGTACAGAGGGAACTTTAATTTTTTTTTTTCTACTTTGAGGGTTGCTTTTTCCCTCAAATAATGTCACTTTAATCTGCCAGTGTCACCAGGGAATTGTGACCCTCCCTGGTTAGAAGCATCGTTTGCCAGAAGTGGAGCACCCAAGATAGCATTACTAAGGGTAAGAACCCAAGGAGCGGTTGATCTCTGCTATCTCTTCCCACCGGAAACAACAGGAGTGGCCGGTGGAAATCCCTTTGCATCGCTTTGGTAATCCAAAGCAGGAGGAAACATTGTGTGACTTCGGATTATGGTAGAAATGCGAAGGGCATTCCACCGGCGACTCCTATTGTTTCCGGTGGGAAACCTTTTTGGAGTGGTCTGTTTCCTGCGATAGCAGAGATCTATCACGAGCGAGAGACTTCTCTTGCATGCCAGTATGTCTTCTGTTAGCCCTAAGGGCTACTGGGTCCCAATTTTTATTTTTTTATTTATTAATGTCACTCTCAGCTTTTTGTTTATTCTATGGCTTTATAGTTGGGCCCTGTATGCCAGGTTCTGACACAGCCCTTCTCCTGTATGCCTTGTCCATACCATGTATAAATGTCTGCCTTAATTACTTGCAAAGTTCTTTCATTAACCTTAAATACACGGGCAATATTTCATTTCATTTCATCAATTTTAACAATAGCTTACTTATTGTTAGCGCTAACCTTGCATTTATTGTTCATGAAATATATTATTTAAAATGTATGTGTAATGGCTCAGTGTGTGAGAGGAATAGGAGCAAACAAACCAAAAAAGCAATCAACAGAGTAATTTAAAGCTTGATACAGTTGTCCTGCAGAGATTTATTGGCAATATCGCTGCAGAAGGAGGAAGTATGGCGGCTTCAGTACATATTTATAGATGTGGTTATCCTGGGAATGACACGCGATCGGCTGTACCCTCATACTTTGCTGTCTATGTAAGAGAAAATAAATGGATACAGATAAAAATAAAACTCCTCATAAATGGGGTATAATGGATTTGGAACTGGCATATACATATTAGAACACGGCATAGCATTCCATTGCAGTGCAATAAGTGTTATACAACATGTGCCTGTGGCGTATGAAATTCGGCAGGCGGCCTGCATATTGTTCCTGCCGTGCCACATTGCTGATGGGATACTAGGCTAATCATTGTTTCTCTAACAATCAATATAAAGAATAGTAAGTCTGGTTCAATTGGCATTACATCACTCATGGAAATCTGTAAATCATTTTAATTAGGAGTGATACATCCAAGATTGCTTTCTAACATAATTGTTCCTTTGGTGATGGATGATACATGCTGCTGATGAATTTCTTACTACTTTGTTTTAAGCACCCTCCTAAATATGGGACACTGATTAATAACGAGCTGAGACCCATGATTACAAATTACTCATCTTAATAAAAATGGAATGAAGGGTAGAAAATTATGAAGGACAGTCCTTGGAGTAGGGAAGGTATGTGTATTTTCTGTGCCGGACTAGTTTAACCAGCCAGTTGACCTAAAAACCCAGTTACTTCTCTCTTACTCTAGGTCTATTTCACAGCATATGCAACCTTTATATGTACCCACTAAGCTTGTGATCCCCACCAGCCCCTTGGATGTTGCTCCCAGTGCCCCAAACCAGGTAGTTATTTTTGAATTACTGACTTGGTGGCAAGTTTTGGTTGAATAAAAACTAGATTTACTACCAAATAAAGCTCCCTGTAAGCTGATAGTGTGCATAGAAGCTCCCTAATAGCCAATCACAGCCCTTATTTGGCTTCTCCATGAACTTTTATGATGCTTGTGTTGCTCCCCAAGTCTTTTTTCATTGCACTGTGACTCACAAGTAAGAAAGGTTGGGGACCCCTGCTCTAAGCACTGTAGGGCCTTATACAGTTAGGAAACCAGGGCCCTGCATGACTATACCTTTTTAGGGTGCCAGAAATAATGGCACTTACTTGCAGCCAGTGTATGGCCCTCATTTTTAAAAAATGTAACACATTACATAGTGAAGTGAGCTAAAAACCCAACAAAGGTATAAAAATCACCATGTAAAAATGTAATTCTTTTAGTTGGGATATGGGGATTCCAAATACTTAAGATAGTGATTTCAGTTCACTTGGAGGGCATTCAGCCTGTGGGGGAGCTGGAATCATTTAAGAAAGTGCCAGGATTCCGTGGCACGAGCCTTAACCTGTGGGAAAGATATGGGATATATATCATTGCCAGACATACCAAGGAAGAAGGCCTTCTCGTGCACAGAAATATAGAGAACACAGAAAACAATAGAATAGATCAGCAAAAATGTCATCTATTATTTTCCCTTCATTTTATCTTCTAGAAAGATGCTACAAAAAATGCTGTTCTCTCTATTTTGTCTCGCAGTATAAATCACTGAGTTTATTGGCTGCCACTTAATGAAATTTAAGTCATTAGGATTATAAAACACACGTTATTAGTCTGTGATACAGTTACCAACTGAAGCGATGACCACTTAGCTAAGATATTGCAGGTGAAACCATTTGAAATCATTCACAATAATTTCTGAATAAAAATTATTTTGGTTTTCATCCTTTATTTGCATATTAGATAGAACTTTACAGAGTGTTACATCACTGTCCAATGGAGCTTACAAGTGTTCCATCACTTAATGCCCCAATGCAGCTAACATCCATCACTCCCTGCCCAATGAAGTTTACAAGTGTTTCCATCACTCCTTGTCCCAACTCACAAGTGTTCAATCACTTACTGGCCCAATGGAACCTACTGTTGTTCCAACACTTCCTCCCTCAATGGAACTCACAAGTGTTGCATCACTCCATGTTTGGAGAACCTAAAATTGTTCCATCACACCCATGCCCATTGGGGCTTATAAGTGTTCCATCAATCCTTGCCCCAGTGGAGCTTACCATTGTTGTATAACTCCCTGCCCTAATGAAACTTATAAGTGTTCCATTACTCCAGTCCCTAATAAAACTTATAAGTGTTCCATCACGCTCTTCCCTAATGAAACAGGTGTTCCAACATTCTTTGCTCCAATGGAACTTACAAGTGTTCTCTCACTCCAAGCCATAATGGAACTTATCAGTGTTCCATCACTCCCTGCCCCCATGGAACTTACAGTTTATTTACATTTTCGCAGGTGGGATGGCAATTCGGGGAGATTAGTCGCCCGCAAACAGGGAGATTTGTTGTGAACGACTAATCTCCCCGTGTGCCAGAGCCCTAACTGCCCCACTACACTTTAATTAGAAGCCAGTTTACCTGCCAGTATGTCTGCGGAGTGTGGGAAAAAGCAAGTCCTGAAGAAATCCATACAAACATGGGAAGTAAATACAATCTCCATAGAGCCACTGAGTTTTGTTTTTTAAAACACCAGTGTAGGACAAAATGGAAGAGGAAATGCAAATAAAAAGGTGAATTCTGTTAACATTCAGTTACTGCACTAACCTATGCCTTGACAGTAGTTTAAAGAAGAAATGTTGTTGTAATTTCCCTTAAGATTGCTTAGAATAATGCAAAACATTTCATTTGGTACAAGCGTAGTTTAAAAGGAGATAGTACAGGTATGGGATCCGTTATTCGGAAACCCATTGCCCATAAACTCCATTATAAGCAAAAAAATTTAATTTTTAAATATGATTTCTTTTTTTACTCTGATAAAACAGTACGTTGTACTTCATCCCAACTTGATCCTTATTGGAGGCAAACCTATTTGGTTTATTTTATGTTTAAATAATTTTTAGTAAGGTATGGTGATCCAATTTACAGAAAGATCCCTGGTCCCAAGCATTCTGGGTAACAGATGGCATACCTGTATACAGCAGGGATTATTTGGCTTTTTCTTGGTGGCATTAGGCTTTCTAGAATTCATCACTGATGCAAAGGGAAGTGGTACTGAGGAGAATGTAAATCAGTCTTTTGTTATTATACAAATATAAAATATTGAACACTAAGATGTACAAAAGAGATATCCGTACCTTTCATTCTGAGAATTTACTGTAAAATCACACATTAGGGTGAGTGACAGTACTGAGGTAAGGATAAAGTCAAACAGGGTGATTTATACAATAATTGCATTAGGGTTTGTATCCCCTCCGCTGGGACAGGGGCTGCAAATGATGTATTATCTGTGTACAGCGCTGATGAAATGGGTCGACGCTCTATAAATACAAGGAAATATATGAAAAAAGTTACATGGGAATTTTTCTTTTTTTTCAGAGAAAAATGTATTTGTAACTAAAATTCAAACAAATCACCATATGTGACTACTAAAATGTTCCTGCTGAATTGTGTTTAAAACCAAGAAGTACCTATGCAGGCATAGTATTATGGTATAAATAATACAATAATTAATCTTTATGAACAGGCTATCAGCAAATTCTGAGGCTGGTTCCACCTGCTAATATTCCTTTATATTCCCATAACCAGCCAATTTTAGCTGGCCATGCCACTAATGATATCAGATTATGCACCCAAGCTACAGGCTACCTGTCCTACAGGCATCTTGTAAGGTTATACTATTAAGTGTCTTAGCATATGTTATAACTTCAGACTGAGTTAGCAACACCTTCATTGATGTAAGAAAGACAAAGCAGTAGAGAAGTAACATTATAGGCACATTTCCATATTTCTGTTAATTCTTATTTGCTCTTTACTGTGGTATAGCAGGTATAGTAGGGAGAGATGGTGCCTATAGTAGCAGTGGGGGGATAATAGCCTCTGGGAAGGGACTGTGGCTGTGGGATAGCAGGTATAGTAGGGAGAGATGGTGCATATAGTAGCAGTGGGGTTAATAGCCTCTGGGAAGGGACTGTGGCTGTGGGATAGCAGGTATAGTAGGGAGAGATGGTGCGTATAGTAGCAGTGGGGGGATAATAGCCTCTGGGAAGGGACCGTGGCTGTGGGATAGCAGGTATAGTAGGGAGAGATGGTGCGTATAGTAGCAGTGGGGGGATAATAGCCTCTGGGAAGGGACCGTGGCTGTGGGATAGCAGGTATAGTAGGGAGAGATGGTGCCTATAATAGTAGTGGGGGATAATAGCCTCTGGGAAGGGACTGTGGCTGTGGGATAGCAGGTATAGTAGGGAGAGATGGTGCCTATAGTAGCAGTGGGTATAATAGCCTCTGGGAAGGGACTGTGGCTGTGGGATAACAGGTATAGTAGGGAGAGATGGTGCCTATAGTAGCAGTGGGATAATAGCCTCTGGGAAGGGACTGTGGCTGTGGGATAGCAGGTATAGTAGGGAGAGATGGTGCCTATAGTAGCAGTGGGGGGATAATAGCCTCTGGGAAGGGACTGTGGCTGTGGGATAGCAGGTATAGTAGGGAGAGATGGTGCCTATAGTAGCAGTGGGGATAATAGCCTCTGGGAAGGGACTGTGGCTGTGGGATAGCAGGTATAGTAGGGAGAGATGGTGCCTATAGTAGCAGTGGGATAAAAGCCTCTGGGAAGTGACTGTGGCTGTGGGATAGCAGGTATAGTAGGGAGAGATGGTGCCTATAGTAGCAGTGGGATAATAGCCTCTGGGAAGTGACTGTGGCTGTGGGATAGCAGGTATAGTAGGGAGAGATGGTGCCTATAGTAGCAGTGGGATAATAGCCTCTGGGAAGGGACTGTGGCTGTGGGATAGCAGGTATAGTAGGGAGAGATGGTGCCTATAGTAGCAGTGGGATAATAGCCTCTGGGAAGGGACTGTGGCTGTGGGATAGCAGGTATAGTAGGGAGAGATGGTGCCTATAGTAGCAGTGGGGGGATAATAGCCTCTGGAAAGGGACTGTGGCTGTGGGATAGCAGGTATAGTAGGGAGAGATGGTGCCTATAGTAGCAGTGGGATAATAGCCTCTGGGAAGGGACCGTGGCTGTGGGATAGCAGGCATAGTAGGGAGAGATGGTGCCTATAGTAGCAGTGGGGGATAATAGCCTCTGGGAAGGGACTGTGGCTGTGGGATAGCAGGTATAGTAGGGAGAGATGGTGCCTATAGTAGCAGTGGGATAATAGCCTCTGGGAAGGGACCGTGGCTGTGGGATAGTAGGGAGAGATGGTGCCTATAATAGTAGTGGGGGATAATAGCCTCTGGGAAGGGACTGTGGCTGTGGGATAGCAGGTATGGTAGGGTGAGATGGTGCCTATAGTAGCAGTGGGATAATAGCCTCTGGGAAGGGACTGTGGCTGTGGGATAGCAGGTATAGTAGGGAGAGATGGTGCCTATAGTAGCAGTGGGATAATAGCTTCTGGGAAGGGACTGTGGCTGTGGGATAGCAGGTATAGTAGGGAGAGATGGTGCCTATAGTAGCAGTGGGGGGATAATAGCCTCTGGGAAGGGACTGTGGCTGTGGGATAGCAGGTACAGTAAGGAGAGATGGTGCCTATAGTAGCAGTGGGGGGATAATAGCCTCTGGGAAGGGACTGTGGCTGTGGGATAGCAGGTATAGTAGGGAGAGATGGTGCCTATAGTAGCAGTGGGATAATAGCTTCTGGGAAGGGACTGTGGCTGTGGGATAGCAGGTATAGTAGGGAGAGATGGTGCCTATAGTAGCAGTGGGGGGATAATAGCCTCTGGGAAGGGACTGTGGCTGTGGGATAGCAGGTACAGTAAGGAGAGATGGTGCCTATAGTAGCAGTGGGGGGATAATAGCCTCTGGGAAGGGACTGTGGCTGTGGGATAGCAGGTATAGTAGGGAGAGATGGTGCCTATAGTAGCAGTGGGATAATAGCCTCTGGGAAGGGACTGTGGCTGTGGGATAGCAGGTACAGTAGGGAGAGATGGTGCCTATAGTAGCAGTGGGGGGATAATAGCCTCTGGGAAGGGACTGTGGCTGTGGGATAGCAGGTATAGTAGGGAGAGATGGTGCCTATAGTAGCAGTGGGATAATAGCCTCTGGGAAGGGACTGTGGCTGTGGGATAGCAGGTATAGTAGGGAGAGATGGTGCCTATAGTAGCAGTGGGATAATAGCCTCTGGGAAGGACCTGTAGCTGTGGGATAGCAGGTATAGTAGGGAGAGATGGTGCCTATAGTAGCAGTGGGATAATAGCCTCTGGGAAGGGACTGTGGCTGTGGGATAGCAGGTATAGTAGGGAGAGATGGTGCCTATAGTAGCAGTGGGGGGATAATAGCCTCTGGGAAGGGACTGTGGCTGTGGGATAGCAGGTATAGTAGGGAGAGATGGTGCCTATAGTAGCAGTGGGATAATAGCCTCTGGGAAGGGACTGTAGCTGTGGGATAGCAGGTATAGTAGGGAGAGATGGTGCCTATAGTAGCAGTGGGATAATAGCCTCTGGGAAGGGACTGGGGCTGTGGGATAGCAGGTATAGTAGGGAGAGATGGTGCCTATAGTAGCAGTGGGATAATAGCCTCTGGGAAGGGACTGTAGCTGTGGGATAGCAGGTATAGTAGGGAGAGATGGTGCCAATAGAAGCAGTTTCAGTTTCAAGTTTATTGTCATATACAAATAACAATGAAGCATCATTACTGTAATGAAATTTTTTTGACCCGTGTTCCTCCCAACTTTACATAGACAAACAAAACAAAACAAAAAATACAAATATTAAATATAATAAAAGTGTGCAATAAAGGTACAAGTATTTACAATAATAAAAAAAAAAGTGAGTGAAAAAAGTGAGGGGATAATAGCCTCTGGGAAGGTACTGTGGCTGTGGGATAGCAGGTATAGTAGGGAGAGATGGTGTCTATAGTAGCAGTGGGGGATAATAGCCTCTGGGAAGGTACTGGGGCTGTGGGATAGCAGGTATAGTAGGGAGAGATGGTGCCTATAGTAGCAGTGGGGGGATAATAGCCCCTGGGAAGGGACTGTGGCTGTGGGATAGCAGGTATAGTAGGGAGAGATGGTGCCTATAGTAGCAGTGGGATAATAGCCTCTGGGAAGGGACTGTTGCTGTAGGATAGCAGGTATAGTAGGGAGAGATGGTGCCTATAGTAGCAGTGGGATAATAGCCTCTGGGAAGGGACTGGGGCTATGGGATAGCAGGTATAGTAGGGAGAGATGGTGCCTATAGTAGCAGTGGGATAATAGCCTCTGGGAAGGGACTGTGGCTGTGGGATAGCAGGTATAGTGTACTTAAGGCTGTAGTGTTTTCCCATTTTCCTGTCCTATACGTCACACATCTTCTTTGTTAATATTGGGTGCCTTGTCAGGATTCAGGACAATATTCCTTTTTCTTTCCAGGGAAACAAAAGTATCTTTGCGCCAGCAGAAATGACTGCACAATTGACAAGTTCCGGAGGAAAAACTGCCCATCTTGCCGCTTGCGGAAATGTTATGAGGCTGGAATGACATTAGGAGGTGAGTTTGATATTAGGTCTGGGCATCCAGAAACAAGTTCTGCTACATGTTCCCCTTCTGTTTATAGGTTCTGAGGGACACTGTAACATGATACTAATCTTTGTATATGATTGGTCTGTGTTCTGCTGGGAAAGCTATGTATGCACAAAGACCACTGGGGCATATAATTTTCCAGGGTTTGGAACCAAATATATTGTTTGGGACCCACTTATCTCTGGATACACCTGTGATTCCCAGACACATTCTTAAAGTGGTAGTTGCACCTTTATGTTAACTTTTACTATATTATAAAATGGCCAGTTCTAATCAAATTTTCAATTGACCTTCATATTTTTCATTATTTTTGTAATTATTTGCCTTTGTCTTTTCAGCTTTGAAATAGGAGTCATTGACCCCAGTAGCCAAAACAAAACAAACTATTGTGCTTTGAGGCTATTGTTACATTTTAGTACTAACCTTTCTATTCAGACCCTTTCCTATTCCACTTGATCTTCCACTCAAACCACTGCCTGGTTGCTTGGGTAAATTTGACCCTGGCAACCAGATGGCTGTTGACATTCCCAACTGGAGAGCTGCTGAACAAAAAGCTAAACTACAAATAATTAAAAAATAAAGACCAATTGCAAATTGTCTCAGAATCAATCTCTACATTACACGAAAAGTAAAATTAAAGGGGTTGCTCACCTTAAAATTAATTTTCAGTACAATGCAGAGAGTGAAATTCTGAGACAATTTGCAATTGGTCTTTATTTTTAATTATCTGCAGATGGTCTTCATTTTTAATTATTTGTAGTCTTTCTATTATTTAGCTTCTTGTTTAACTCTTCAGTTTGGAATTTCTGGTTGCTATGGTCTAACAACTAGGTAGTGGCGTGAATGAGAGAATAAAATATGAATATGAGTGGGCCTGGTTAGAAAGCGAAGTGATAAAAAGTCAGTGACCTCCATTTAAATGCTGGAAAGGGGCAAAAGTAGAGGGCAAATAATTCAAAAACTGTACAATATAATAAATGAAGACCAATTGAAAAGCTGCTAAGAATTGGCCATTCTATTACTTAAAGTTGTACTACCCCTTTATCTGACACCAAACACGATATTGCTAGGAGTATAGTATATAGAAAGAGCTGTCAAAAATTGCACAAAGTGATGGCTTAAAGGAGACGGAAAGTCATTTTGGCATTTTACTGCCAATATATTCGCCACATCAATACCACCTAGATTCCACCTAGGTCCTAGAACAATATATTTAGCCCTAGAAGCTCCCTCTGTTTGCTTAAGATTTCAGCTGCCAGCATTGCCAGTCAGCCCCTTTGCCATTTCTCCTGCCTACCCTCTTGGTGTCATTATAGAAAAATCAAATCTAAGCAGGTATGTAGCAACTGCAGAAGAGCATGTAGGCAGGGATACCCAGATAGAGAGGTGCAATTTGAATCACTGCATTTTTGGGGGGCAAATGCTTTGTGACACTGGTCTGAACTTACAGTATCTCTGTTATCTTAACAAGTTCAGTAAAACTGAAATTCACTTAATTGGTGTTGTATTTTGTATACATCTTTGCCACATTTATGGCTCTTTGTTTCACATCCATAAATAGAGGTCCAGACTGGCAGTTGTTCCAGGGTTCCCTAGCACCCATGCACACAACTGGGTGCAATCAATGGCCACAGGTTGCTATAAGCATGTATGGGCACTAGCAAGGTCATAAATAAGGTCTGTGCATATTTTTTTTTTGCATTTTTTGCATTCCTTCTAGTAACTGGTGGTTGCATTTGTATATGAGCTCTAATACCGTTGCACTATGTAACGTAAGCCATAATTTTTTTTTCACCCTGCTGTTGGGTCTGCGCTATGGGAAGGTGCCGACTTAAACTGTTTAGACCAACATCCACAGTCACAGAGAGTCTTTCCTACTAGAAGGTACTGTCTGTGCAATTGTGTATAGTGTTCCTGAGCATTATGGGAAACATTACTTTTACAAACACACTCAAGTACAAAAAAACACTTTTTTTTTCTTAGCTTAAACACTATTTACAAAGGTACTTCCATCTGAACACATGCCTTGTGGGGAGCCTTAATGTGCCAACCCGGATGAAGTGCAAGCTCAAACTACAGGATACACAAACACAGGGGAACCCTGGGATTTGCCTGGAGGAGGATGACTGCACTTATGTATGCAACCAACTGGCGAAATTCTGACATCTCTGTCTGGATGGTACAAAGCATGGCAGTTTGCCCCAGTGTTTAGCATACAGTGCTGCTTTGGTAACTGGGCACTTTAGTTTGTCTTGTTTGTAGATGTGGTTCTCTGAGGGCATTTAGGAAAATAGACATCGAGTTGTACAGGACTTGATTATAGCTTGATTATGGCCATTTGTAATGGGCCGTCATTTCTCTTCCATCACCCCTGATTCCTTCAGGCAATTGATTTCATTTAGAAAGTGCCTCTAACTTAAGAGTAAATAGGGACTGGTTGATTATTGCAATTTAAAGCCAATGTGCCAGTGGGCAAGTTTCCTTCACATGATTCCAACTAGGCTTTTGCTTCCCACCTAGTTGCACTGGCTAAACTTGTCCTCTCCTTTATATGAGGGTTCTCTGTGTTATCTGGGTATTATTCACATGTTAATCAAAGCCTCGATGCTATTTTCCAAACAATACACAGAAGGGTTGAGACCCAGTCAATGTTCCATATCTAATACTGCTCTATTCTT